>NC_092286.1:20244896-20330036 GCF_036320965.1 Panulirus ornatus | reverse complement strand
CTAGCCCTTTGTGTTCTATAGATGTGTCCACATTCACTCCCCCTTTTTGAAAATTTTATTGACTTTTATCAGGTTGTCTTTCGTTTCTTAAGGAAAGATAATTTTGTCATGCCTATCGCCAGTGAATCATTGTCTTACACTGTATACTCTCATTGTGCACATTTTCATAGCGTATATTCCCATAAAGCAGGGTTAGTCCATAGGGTGGGAACCAAGTACTGTAGTGGCATCCTTTTGCCTGCCTCTGAAAAGTGATGCCAGCAAAGTTTATCCTTTATGGCACAGCAAAGTAAATGTTAGTTTTTGTCGTGATTAACAGATTATCATTAATCAAGGAAGAACACAAACAGTGCACCTACTGCTAATGATTTGTATATGAAATGACCATCTTATGTTCTAGAAAGGAAACGAAATTCAAATATTTTTTCCTTATAATTTTTTATTTGTTAATGAGTATATTCATATCATAGTGGATGGAAATCCCTTTCCAATGTAACATATTAATGTTCATATCCTTCATGGTTTTACAAATGTCATTTTCATATTCTTTCAGAAAATTTTCTCTTCAACAAAGAAAATTATGGGTACTAGATAGATGATAAAACTGAGCAAAGGTCACGTGCCAAGTATAGTGTGAGCAGCATTACCTGAGAGCACAGTAAGATTAACTAGAATTATATTTCTTATAACTGAACGATGTGGATTTATGACACTGTGGAATCAGTTCGCTTCAATATCTTCGAACCTGTGCTTTCCTTCACACTGGACAGTTCCCTTCGGTAGTGTCAATCATATCACTCCTGAAACTCAGGCTAAGATGACTGGGGCAATTCTCAACAAGGTTCAGTACAGAAGTAACAGTCCTCTACTCTCTTACGTTGTTCCAACAACATCATGTCCCTCCCCATTGTTCCAGATCATATGACACATAGAAAACTCCTGACACTTTCACCTCGTCATCACCCAAGCTTCCATGTTTTATATGATTGTAAACACCAGTTTCATGCATGATGCATGATAAAGTCGGTTCTATTATTTTTTTTCTAACTTCACGGCTTTTTCAACATTTTTTTTTTTCATGTTCGTGTGTTTGTTGAGGTAGTGTCACCCATACGTCCACAAAGTCCTGAGAGGCCGGCAGTATATGGTCAGTAACCAGGCAGTGGTGGGGGCGCCACACAAGCCCGCCTCACACCCACAACTCGCACTGTAACTTGCAGATGGACCTCCCAGCAGGGGCGGACGCTCCCCAGTACCAAGGTCCTGCTGGCTACTCGGGACGTGTCCTTCATAACATGCTGTGTGGAACAGAGGGAAGGGAGGAGGGAGGACACGGATTAGGGGAGGGAGGACAGGGAAAGGAAGCAGGGCGATGAGGGAAGACAGATAGAGATGGAGTGAGAACAGGAAAAGGAAGACGGAAGACAGGTGAAAGAAAGACGAGACAGGACAAGAAGAACAGGACGAAAATAGGAAGAGGAAGAGGGAGGACAGGCAGAGTAGGAGAGAGGAAAGAGTGAAGAGGGAGAGGGAGGGCAGGCATAGTATGGGAGAGGAAAGAGAAAGGAGGAAGTAGGAGAACAAGGAAAAGAAGAGGGAGGATATAGGGAGTCGATTAAAAATATGTACTAGAGACGGGACAACATAGGATGGTGGAAAGGTATGGAAGGGGAGGTAAAGAGAGAAAAATGATGTATGGAGACGGAAGAACAAGGAAGGGGAACGTTAAGGGGATGAAGGGAGAGGAGCATTGGAGGAACGGAAAGGGTGTGAAGATGAGGAGAAAATGAATAGTACAACCACGGATACATAGTACAACCACGGATACATAGTATAACCACGGATAAATAGTACAACCACGGATACATAGTACGACCACGGGTACATAGTACAACCACGGATACATAGTACAACCACGGATACATAGTACAACCACGGATACATAGTATAACCACGGATACGTAGTACAACCACGGATACATAGTAAAACCACGGATACATAGTACAACCACGGATACATAGTACAACCACGGGTACATAGAACAAATGCGGATACATAGTACAACCACGGATACATAGTATAACCACGGATACATAGTACAACCACGGATACATAGTAGAGCCACTGATACATAGTACATCCGCTGATATATAGCACTTTCACCGACACTTAGTACATCCAATGACATATAGTGCATCCCCCGGTTTACAAAAATACAGCCACGACACATGGGAACAGCCTTCCTAATAACGTACAGCCAGGATACACAAAAACACCACTGATAATAATACCAAAACCATTGAACACAAAAGTAAATCATTTAACCTAGTAAATTTACGATACACAGTACGCCATGATAAAATAGACACCCGGTGAAACCTTTGGTTTCATCCCCCGGTTTAAAAGTTTCAAGCCGCTGTTTTTTATAATACTTTCCCACGGATACAAAAATACAGCAAATGACACATTGGACAAAACCACGGGGGGATGTACAGCCAAGGTTAAAATGACATCCCCCTGATACACAAATACAGCCATGATACAAGTACAGCTACTGAAAACATAAATGCAGCCTGGGCACATAGTACAGCCAAGATACATAGTAAAAACCCCCCGATTCATGTTTCGCAATGGGGCATTGTACAGCCCGATACATTAAATACAGCCACTGGGGCACATAGTAAAACGACGGGGGTGCATAGCACACCACGGATACTTTACACCATGATAAGTTGTCAAGTCATGAGATTTTGTACAGCCACTGATATATTAATTATTACAGCGATGCCCCATATTTTCACCCAAGTACCTTGTAGAGCCACTGACGCATATTTTTCAACCAATGAAAAAATAGTAAGCCAATATAAACAGTCAGACCTGATATTATAGTACAGCCCCCTGGGCACATAGTAAAACAAATGAGTCATAGTAAAGCCACTGATGCATAGTACAGACCCTTGACGCCAGTTTCAGCCCCTGAGATGTAAGACACTGAAAATATATAAATACAGCACTGGCAAGGGAAAACAAAGAAATCATAGTTTAAAACCAATGATACATAGTACAGACATTGACGCACAGTACAACCACTGATACATAGTACAGACACTGATATATATAGTCCCGCCACTTGGGGACTAAGGTTTAAAAAAAATGGGGTCAAGTTTAAACCATGATTCTAGTAAGACATGACGCCCCCGTACCAGTCATGATACAAGTACAGCCATTGGGCCCCAGTACAGCCCCCTGGGTTACATTTTTAAGCACGGGTTTATATTGTCAGCACGGGCACCTTTGTAAAAAAAAATGATCATGGTAAAGCCACTGATACATAGTAAAATCACTGAAACATAAGACAAACAACGATATATATATATATATATATTGACGTGCTATTGACGTTTGTGTGAATAAAATGTGCCATTTCCTTTTTTCCCTGGCCCCCAGGTTGAACAAATTTTGTGGGGCATTCTTTTTTTCATTTTATTCAAGCTGAAAATTTCAGTTTTCTAGGGTGTTTCTTATATTTTTCAATGTTTATATTTGTGTGTGGGAGTGTGTATATGTGCCCCCAAAAGTATGTGTATGTTTGTTTTGTGTGTGTTTTGTTTTATTATTTAAAATTATCCATTGGGATAGGGGGTGAAAGAATACTTTCCACGTATCCTCGCCCTGTCGTAGAAAACCCACCCAAAAGGGGGGCGGGAGCGGGGGGCCAGAAAAACCTCCCCTCCTTGTATTAACTTTCTTTAAAAAGGGGGAAAAGAAAGAAGGAAAAACACGCCGGGGGGGGGGGTGGCCATCCTCCTCGAAGGCTCAAAAGGGGGGGTGCCTAAATGTTGTGGATGTAACCAAGATGTGAAAAAAAAAAAGGAGAAAATAGGTAGATGTTTGAGGAAAGGAACCTGGTTGGTTTGGCCTGGGGGTGAAAGAGCTCAAGGGTAAAAGGGGGAGGGTTGGTTGGGGGGGGGGGGGTGGGGGGGGGTGGGGGGGGGGGTGGGTGGGGGGGTGGGGGTGGGGGGTGGGGGGGGGGAGGGGTGGGGGGGGGTGGGGGGTGGGGGGGGGGGGGGGGGGGGGGGGGGGGTGGGGGGGGGTGTTGGGGGTGGGTGGGGGGGGGGTGGGGGGTGGGGGGGTGGGGGGGTGGGGGGGGGGGGGGGGGGGGGGGGGGGGGGGGGGGGGGGGGGGGGGGGGGGGGGGGGGGGGGGGGGGGGGGGGGGGGGGGGGGGGGGGGGGGGGGGTGGGGGGGGGGGGGGGGGGGGGGGGGGGTGGGGGGGGGGGGGGGGGGGGGGGGGGGGGGGGGGGGGGGGGGGGGGGGGGGGGGGGGGGGGGGGGGGGGGGGGGGGGGGGGGGGGGGGGGGGGGGGGGGGGGGGGGGGGGGGGGGGGGGGGGGTGGGGGGGGGGGGGGGGGGGGGGGGGGGGGGGGGGGGGGGGGGGGGGGGGGGGGGGGGGGGGGGGGGGGGGGGGGGGGGGGGGGGGGGGGGGGGGGGGGGGGGGGGGGGGGGGGGGGGGGGGGGGGGGGGGGGGGGGGGGGGGGTGGGGGGGGGGGGGGGGGGGGGGGGGGGGGGGGGGGGGGGGGGGGGGGGGGGGGGGGGGGGGGGGGGGGGGGGGGGGGGGGGGGGGGGGGGGGGGGGGGGGGGGGGGGGGGGGGGGGGTGGGGGGGGGGGGGGGGGGGGGGGGGGGGGGGGGGGGGGGGGGGGGGGGGGGGGGGGGGGGGGGGGGGGGGGGGGGGGGGGGGGGGGGGGGGGGGGGGGGGGGGGGGGGGGGGGGGGGGGGGGGGGGGGTGGGGGGGGGGGGGGGGGGGGGGGGGGGGGGGGGGGGGGGGGGGGGGGGGGGGGGGGGGGGGGGGGGGGGGGGGGGTGGGGGGGGGGGGGGGGGGGGGGGGGGGGGGGGGGGGGGGGGGGGGGGGGGGGGGGGGGGGGGGGGGGGGGGGGGGGGGGGGGGGGGGGGGGGGGGGGGGGGGGGGGGGGGGGGGGGGGGTGGGGGGGGGGGGGGGGGGGGGGGGGGGGGGGGGGGGGGGGGGGGGGGGGGGGGGGGGGGGGGGGGGGGGGGGGGGGGGGGGGGGGGGGGGGGGGGGGGGGGGGGGGGGGGGGGGGGGGGGGGGGGGGGGGGGGGGGGGGGGGGGGGGGGGGGGGGGGGGGGGGGGGGGGGGGGGGGGGGGGGGGGGGGGGGGGGGGGGGGGGGGGGGGGGGGGGGGGGGGGGGGGGGGGGGGGGGGGGGGGGGGGGGGGGGGGGGGGGGGGGGGGGGTGGGGGGGGGGGGGGGGGGGGGGGGGGGGGGGGGGGGGGGGGGGGGGGGGGGGGGGGGGGGGGGGGGGGGGGGGGGGGGGGGGGGGGGGGGGGGGGGGGGGGGGGGGGGGGGGGGGGGGGGGGGGGGGGGGGGGGGGGGGGGTGGGGGGGGGGGGGGGGGGGGGGGGGGGGGGGGGGGGGGGGGGGGGGGGGGGGGGGGGGGGGGGGGGGGGGGGGGGGGGGGGGGGGGGGGGGGGGGGGGGGGGGGGGTGGGGGGGGGGGGGGGGGGGGGGGGGGGGGGGGGGGGGGGGGGGGGGGGGGGGGGGGGGGGGGGGGGGGGGGGGGGGGGGGGGGGGGGGGGGGGGGGGGGGGGGGGGGGGGGGGGGGGGGGGGGGGGGGGGGGGGGGGGGGGGGGGGGGGGGGGGGGGGGGGGGGGGGGGGGGGGGGGGGGGGGGGGGGGGGGGGGGGGGGGGGGGGGGGGGGGGGGGGGTGGGGGGGGGGGGGGGGGGGGGGGGGGGGGGGGGGGGGGGGGGGGGGGGGGGGGTGGGGGGGGGGGGGGGGGGGGGGGGGGGGGGGGGGGGGGGGGGGGGGGGGGGGGGGGGGGGGGGGGGGGGGGGGGGGGGGGGGGGGGGGGGGGGGGGGGGGGGGGGGGGGGGGGGGGGGGTGGGGGGGGGGGGGGGGGGGGGGGGGGGGGGGGGGGGGGGGGGGGGGGGGGGGGGGGGGGGGGGGGGGGGGGGGGGGGGGGGGGGGGGGGGGGGGGGGGGGGGGGGGGGGGGGGGGGGGGGGGGGGGGGGGGGGGGGGGGGGGGGGGGGGGGGGGGGGGGGGGGGGGGGGGGGGGGGGGGGGGGGGGGGGGGGGGGGGGGGGGGGGGGGGGGGGGGGGGGGGGGGGGGGGGGGGGGGGGGGGGGGGGGGGGGGGGGGGGTGGGGGGGGGGGGGGGGGGGGGGGGGGGGGGGGGGGGGGGGGGGGGGGGGGGGGGGGGGGGGGGGGGGGGGGGGGGGGGGGTGGGGGGGGGGGGGGGGGGGGGGGGGGTGGGGGGGGGGGGGGGGGGGGGGGGGGGGGGGGGGGGGGGGGGGGGGGGGGGGGGGGGGGGGGGGGGGGGGGGGGGGGGGGGGGGGGGGGGGGGGGGGGGGGGGGGGGGGGGGGGGGGGGTGGGGGGGGGGGGGGGGGGGGGGGGGGGGGGGGGGGGGGGGGGGGGGGGGGGGTGGGGGGGGGGGGGGGGGGGGGGTGAATTTTTTTGTTGGAGGGACAAGGCAAGGGAGGAGAAAAAATCCCTCTGAAACAGGGTTTTGGGGTATGTGTAGAGTGTAAAAAAGTAAATTCTCGATTAATATGGGAAAAAAACTAAAAGTTGATGGAGAGGGTGGGTGGTTTTTTGGTGAATATTTCACCGGGCATGGGGAAGAAAATATATTATTTTAAATATTTTATAATTATATAAATTTTTTTAATATATTTAAAATATATATATATTAAAATTATATATATATTTATAAAATATATAATATATAATATATATGAAATTTTAATATATTACCCCGGGGATGGGGGGGTTAAGTTTTTTTTCCCCCCGTATTCCCCTGCGTTCCCTAGAAGGCGAAATTTAAAAAGGGGGGGGAGCGGGGGGCTGGAAATCCCCCCCTCTCATTTTTTTTTTTCCCTTTTTAATTTTCCAAAAGAAAAGGAACGAGTGGGGCCCGGGGGGGGATATTCCCAAAAAAGCCCAGTCCTTTGTTCTTAACGCTTCCTCGCCCAACGCGGGGAAATGGCGAATCGTTTTTTTAAAAAAAAAGAAAAAGAATATATATTTATATATATAATTTTATATATTTAAAATATAAATATATTAAAATATATATATTTATTATTTTATATTATATTGGATGTTAAGTCCCGAGAGGTCATGGAGGGATGGTCCCCGATCATTTCTTGTTTGGGGGCGAGGGTTTAAGATTTGTATGGGCTTTCAAAAAAAAAAGAGTGAATGTTGGGGTGCGGAAAAGGGGGTGAGAGGTGCGTGAGCTTGGGGAAAGGGGACTTTTTTTGAGGAAGTACCCGGAGAGACTGAATACAGAAAGGAAGAGGTGAGGAAACAAAAGGGGGTAAGGGGGAGTGGGGGAGGAATGGGAGTATTTGGGAAACAAATGATGGCTTGCCAAAAGATTTCTTGTGGCATGAGAAACGTGGGGGGGGATGGGTGATTAGAAGGTTAGTGAGTGGGGGGAAAGAAGAAAAGTAAGATTTTTTAGTGGAAAAGGGGAAGAGGAAAAAAATTGGACGATTTTTGGGGAAAAAAAAGGGAAAAAAAAAGCAAAATTTTGGGGGGTGTATAAAAAAGAGGGCAGGAGGGGCAAGAGAAAGGTTGCAAAGGGGGAAAAAGAGGGCAAGTGGGGTGAGAGGTTCATTAAAGTTTAGGGAGTAAAAAAAGATGTTTTGGAAAAGGGGGGTAAAAAAATTGCGCTTTAAGACAAGGAAGCAAATGGGAACTTCAGAGAGGGGGGGTTAAGGGGGAAGTGATAACAAGAAAGGGTTTAAAGGGTAAGAAGGCGGGAATGGATTTTGAAAAAAATAAAAAAAAGTTTTTTTTTGAATGTGTTTGTTTTAAATGGGAGTGGCAGATTATAGGGTGTTTTGGTCGAGGTGGTTTTGAAAAATTTAGGGGATGGGGAAAAATGATTTGGTAAACCGGGGAAAGGGGTTTAGTAAACCTTTGGGAAAAGTTTGAAAGCCGGCAAGCAGCAGGTTTGGGGTTTGGTTTATTCCCGGGTGGAATTTATTAAAAACGGGGGTGACTGTATTGTTGACGGGTTTGGGTTTTAAGGGGTATTCAATATATTTGATTCATGGTGAGGTGGCTGGGATTGGGGGAAAATGCGTGATAGTCCCCACTGTAAAAAAGGAAAAGGGGGGATAAGAGTGGTGTCAAAATCAGATTTATAAGTTTGTTGAGTTTTCCCCGGGGTAATTTATATGGGGGGGTATTGATTGAGAGGGTGAAGCATGAAACAGAGCTTTCAGACGGGGGAAAGGGAGCAGTGTGGTTTCGAAGTGGTAGGGGATGTGTGGATCGGGTTTTTCGCTTTGAGAATGTATGTGGAAATATTGGGAAAACCCAAATGTTTGGGTATGTAGCATTATGGATCTGGAGAAGGTATATGACAGTTGTTAGAGTGTTTCGGGGAGGTATTAGAATTTTGGGTTTGTGGGGGAGGTAATTTTGTTTAGAACCCAGTGAAAGTTTTTATCGAGGACGTAAGGCATGGGGACCTGTAGTAGAGAGGAAAGTGTTTGGTTCCGTAAAGGGGTAGGTACCGGGGGGGGTTTTTGTTGACGTCCCCAAGGTTGTTTTATTTGTTTATGGATGGGGTTGTTAGGGGGGGGAATGAAAGGTTTTTGGGGAAAAGGGGGAAAAAAAGGGTATGAAGTCTGTTGTGATGAGAGTTTTGGGGGGGAAAAAGTGAGTCAGTTGTTCTTCGCAGATGATATAGCGTGGTGGCTGTTAATGTGAAAAAAACTGCGAAGTGGTGAGGTTTTTTTTTTGAGTTGGTAAAAAGAAAAATTAAAGAGTAAATGTGAATAAGAGCAAGGTTGTTAGGTACAGTAGGGTTGAGGGTCAAGCCCGGGGGGGAGGTAATTTTTTAATGGAGTAAAACTGGGGGAAGAAAAAGTCTTTTAGATATCTGGGGGGGATCTGGCGCGGTTGGAACCATGGAAGTGGAAAGTAAATTTAAATAGGGGGGGGAAAAAGGGGCCCGAAACCCCCTGGGACCCATGAAGAATGTGTGGAAGTCAAAAAACTTTATCTGGGGGGAAAGCAAAAATGGGTATGTTTGAAGGAATAGGGGTTTCCCAAAACAATTTTGTAGGGTTTTGCGAGGGTGGGCTTGGATAGGTTGTGCCCCAGGAGGGTGGACTGTGCTGGAAATGAGATTTTTGAGGACAATATGTGGTTTTTTGAGGGGTTTTGATCGGGTAAGTAACGTAAGGGGAAAGAGAGATGTTTTGGGAAAAATAAGAAGAGCGGGGGTTGAGAGAGCAGAAGAGGGTGTTTTAAAAATGGTTTGGGCACTGAAGAGAATGAGTGGGGGAAAAGATTGCCCAAAAGGGGGGGATTATTTTGGAGGGGGGGATTTGGGGAAACGGAAAAAGTGGGGAAAACCAAATTGGGGGGGGGGAAAGAAGGAGTGGAAAAAAAAATTTTTAGTGATCGGGGCCTGAACCCTGCGGGGGGGTGAAGGCTGGCAAGGAATAGGGGTGAAATTGGGTCCCAAGTGGTTTTACCGGGGTCGACGTGCTGTTTAATGGGGGGTTGAATCAGGGGATGTGAGCCCTCTTGGGTAACCCTGGAAAGTTTTGGTGGGGCGGGTTTTGGGAAAAAGGGGGCTGTGGTTTTTGGGTTATTGATGACAGTAGAGACTGAGTGTGAAACCCAATGGGGGGCTTTGTTGTCTTTTCCTAGCGCTAAACCCCGCGCACATGAGGGGGGGGAGATGTTTTTTTTTTCCCCTTGGGGTGGGGGAGGCCCCCCCCCCCCGCCCCCCCCCCCCCGGGGTGGCGGGATAAAAGGGAAGAAAAAGGAAAACAGTGTGAATTGTTTTTGCATGGGTTTATGATGTGTCTGTGTGTGTTATATATGTGTACATTGAGTGTAAGGTATGTTTTTTTCCGTGGGGTGGAGTGTATGTATATACATGTGTATGGGGGTGGGTTTGGGCCATTTCTTTCGTTGGTTTTCGTCTGTTTTTTGATGAGCCCGGGCGGGTTATAGTGAAGGGTGATTTGAATGCAAAGGTGAGTAATGTGGCAGTTGAGGGAATAATTGGTGTACAGGGGATGTTTAGTGTTAGAAATGGAAATGGTGAAGAGCTTGTAGATTTGTGTTCTGAAAAAGGACTGGTGATTTTGGAATACCTGGTTTAAAAAGAGAGATATACATAAGTATACATATGTAAGTACGAGAGATGGCCAGAGAGCGTTATTATATTATGTGTTAATTGATAGGTGCGTGAAGGGGAGACTTTTGGATGTTAATGTGCTGAAAGGTGCAACTGGAGGGATGTGTGATCATTATCTTGTGGAGGCAAAGGTGAAAATCTGCAGAGGTTTGCAGAAAAGAAGAGATGATATTGGGGTGAAGAGAGTGGTGAAAGTAGGTGAGCTTGGTCAGGAGACTTGTATGTGGAAGTACCAGAAGAGACTGAGTGTAGAATGGAAAAAAGTGTGGTGGAGGAATGGGATGTATTAAGGGAAACAGTGATGGCTTGGGCAAAAGATGCTTGTGGCATAAGAAGAGTAGGAGGTGGGCAAATTAGAAAGGATAGTGAGGGGAGGGATGAAGAAATAAGATTATTAGTGAAAGAGAAGAGAGAGGCATTTGGACAATTTTTGCAGGTAAATAGTGCAAATGACTGGGTGATGTATAGAGGAAAGAGGCAGGAGGCCAATAGAAAGGTGCAGGAGGTGAAAAATAGGGCAAATGAGAGTTGGGGTGAGAGAGTATTATCAAATTTAGGGACAGTAAAAAGATATTTTGGAAGGCGGTAAATTTAGTGCGTAAGACAAGAGAAGAAATGGGAATATAGGTAAAGAAGGCAAATGGAGAGGCAATAACAAGTAGTGGTGATGTGAGGAGATGGAGTGAGTATTTTGAAGGTTTGTTGAATATGTTAGATGATAGTGGGAGATATAGGGTGCTTTGGTCGAGGTGGTGTACGAAGTGAGAGGGTTAGGGAGAATGATTTGGTAAGCAGAGAAGGGGTAGTAAAACCTCTGCGGAAAATGAAAGCCGGCAAGGCAGCGGAATTTGGATGGTATTGCAGTGGAATTCATTAAAAAAGGGGGTGAGTGTGTTGTTGACTAGTTGGTAACGATATTTGTTATATGTATGACTCATGGTGAGGTGCCTGAGGAGTGGCGGAATGCTTGCATGGTGCCATTATATAAAGGCAAAGAGGATAGAGGTGAGTAGTAAAATTACAGAGATATAAGTTTGTTGAGTATTCCTGGGAAATTATATGGGAGGGTATTGACTGAGAGGGTGAAAGCATGTACAGAGCATCAGATTGGGGAAGAGCATTGTGGTTTCAGAAGTGGTAGAGGATGTGTGGACCAGGTGTCTGCTTTGAAGAATGTATGTGAGAAATACTTAGAAAAGCAAATTGATTTGTGTGTAGCATTTATGGATCTGGAGAAAGCATATGATAGAGTTCATCGAATGCTTTGTGGAAGGTATTAAGAATATATGGTGTGGCAGGCAAGTTGTTAGGATCAGTAAAAAGCTCTTATCGAGGATGTAAGGTATGTGTACGTATAGGAAGTGAGGAAAGTGATTGGCTCTCAGAGAATGTCGTTTTGCGGCAGGGGTGCGTGATGTCTCCATGATTGTTTAATTTGTTTATGTATGGGGTTGTTATGGAGGTGAATACAAGAGTTTTGGAAAGAAGGGCAAGTATGTAATATGTTGTGGATGAGAGGACTTGGGAAGTGAGTCGGTTGTTGTTCGCTGATTCGGGTAAGACACTGCAGAAGCTGGTGACTGAGCATGGTAAAGTGTGTGAAAGAAGAAAGCTGACAGTAAATATGAATAAGGGCAAGGTTATTAGGTACAATAGGGTTGAGGGTCAAGTAAATTGGGAGGTAAGTTTGAATGGAGAGAAACTGGTGGAAGTGAATTGTTTTAAATATCTGGGAATATTATTTATATATATATATATATTTATCTATATGTATATATATATATATATATATATATATATATATATATATATATATATATATATATATATATATATATATATATATATATATATATATATATATATATATATATATATATATATATATATATATATATATAAAAGCAAATGGATTTGTATGTAGCATTTATGGATCTGGAGAAGGCATATGATAGAGTTGATAGAGATGCTCTGTGGAAGGTATTAAGAATATATGGTGTGGAAGGCAAGTTGTTAGAAGCAGTGAAAAGTTTTTATCGAGGATGTAAGGCATGTGTACGTGTAGGAAGAGAGGAAAGTGATTGGTTCTCAGTGAATGTAGGTTTGCGGCATTGGTGTGTGATGTCTCCATGGTTGTTTAATTTGTTTATGGATGGGGTTGTTAAGGAGGTGAATGCAAGAGTTTTGGAAAGAGGGGCAAGTATGAAGTCTGTTGGGGATGAGAGAGCTTGGGAAGTGAGTCAGTTGTTGTTCGCTGATGATACAGCGCTGGTGGCTGATTCATGTGAGAAACTGCAGAAGCTGGTGACTGAGTTTGGTAAAGTGTGTGAAAGAAGAAAGTTAAGAGTAAATGTGAATAGGAGCAAGGTTATTAGGTACAGTAGGGTTGAGGGTCAAGTCAATTGGGAGGTGAGTTTGAATGGAGAAAAACTGGAGGAAGTGAAGTGTTTTAGATATCTGGGAGTGGATCTGGCAGCGGATGGAACCATGGAAGCGGAAGTGGATCATAGGGTGGGGGAGGGGGCGAAAGTTCTGGGGGCCTTGAAGAATGTGTGGAAGTCGAGAACATTATCTCGGAAAGCAAAAATGGGTATGTTTGAAGGAATAGTGGTTCCAACAATGTTGTATGGTTGCGAGGCGTGGGCTATGGATAGAGTTGTGAGCAGGAGGATGGATGTGCTGGAAATGAGATGTTTGAGGACAATGTGTGGTGTGAGGTGGTTTGATCGAGTAAGTAACGTAAGTGTAAGAGAGATGTGTGGAAATAAAAAGAGCGTGGTTGAGAGAGCAGAAGAGGGTGTTTTGAAATGGTTTGGGCACATGGAGAGAATGAGTGAGGAAAGATTGACCAAGAGGATATATGTGTCGGAGGTGGAGGGAACGAGGAGAAGAGGGAGACCAAATTGTAGGTGGAAAGATGGAGTGAAAAAGATTTTGTGTGATCGGGGCCTGAACATGCAGGAGGGTGAAAGGAGGGCAAGGAATAGAGTGAATTGGAGCGATGTGGTATACCGGGGTTGACGTGCTGTCAGTGAATTGAATCAAGGCATGTGAAGCGTCTGGGGTAAACCATGGAAAGCTGTGTAGGTATGTATATTTGCGTGTGTGGACGTATGTATATACATGTGTATGGGGGTGGGTTGGGCCATTTCTTTCGTCTGTTTCCTTGCGCTACCTCGCAAACGCGGGAGACAGCGACAAAGCAAAACGAAAAAAAGAAAAAAAAAAAATATATATATATATATATATATATATATATATATATATATATATATATATATATATATATATATATATATATATATATATATATATATATATATATATATATATATATATATATATATATATATATATATATATATAACTTTGGTTCCACGGGGAAATGAAACACGATGTTCCCAAGTGCACTTTCGTGTTATAATCACATTATGAGGGGGATATAAGAAAGAAATATGTCAGTTGATATACAACCAAGAGATGTAAGTAGGACGTCATTTGGTCAACATTTCCCCATGGACTCTTAGGAATATACTTGATTACGTGCAAAAATTGTGATTCTTTCCAACATATATATATCATCATTATTATATTTAGTCGCTGTCTCCCTCGTTAGCGAGGTAGCGCAATGAAACAGACGAAAGAATGGCGCAACCCACCCACATACACATATATATACATAAACGCCCACACACGCACATATACATACCTATACATTTCTTCTTATAAGTATATATACATACACTGACATAAACACATATACATAAGTACATATTCATAATTGCTGCCATCATCTTTTCTCGTCTCCACCCCGCCACTCATGAAATTGTACCCCCCTACTCCCGCGCACGCGCGAGGTAACGCTAGGAAAAGACAACAAAGGCCACATTCGTTCACACTCAGTCTCTAGATGTCATGTGTAATGCACCGAAACCACACCTCCCTTTCCACATCCAGGCCCCACAAAACTTTCCTTGGTTTACCCCAGACGCCCCACATGCCCTGGTTCAATCTACTGACAACACGTCGACCCTGGTATACCACATCGTTCCAATTCAATCTTTTCCTTGCACGCCTTTCACCCTCCTGTATGTTCTGGCTCTGATCGCTCAAAATCTTTTTCACTCCATTCTTCCACCTCGAATTTGCTCTCAGCTGCCCGTGCCTTCTCAGCTAACATAAGAAAATGCACTGATTAGCGATGAGCGGATGCCACCTGGACAGTACCTGGTGATGAGGACTGTCAGCTTCATATGATGTGACACACGCAACAAAGAATTGAATATGAGAACCAACATCGTCAACCTCAGTTCCATCTCCACCGCAACCACCACCGGGACTCTCATGTTCTGCTCAAACTTTTACATAAAGGATGGGGTGAAATTTAATTGGATTAACAAAACCTTATTCTACAGTTTCCCTTTCATGTGAAATATTACCGATATAGTCATTAAGTGTTCATTCTTTATGAACGATGAGCTTGCAGTATGTACTTGCTTTGGTATATTGTCTATAATAGTCTTCTGCTGATGAAAGGAAGAATATATACATATTTTTTGCATCATAGGTAAAAATTGTTTAATGATTTAGTCATGTCAGATATACTTTTTCTGGTAGTGCGTCACATCTGGAGCAAATTTGGTATTGCTGCAACACATGTCATCTAAGATGAGTAAGCTAGCAGTTGTCCCCAAGTTAGATACATAACAAAAAGCCGTCAGTGTGTTAGAGATCCGCCGCTGCTTCCAAGCAGCTGAACATGTCACTCGAGCTGTCCTCCAGATGGATACATAAGAGCAATCAAATGTGTTACACGGCGGACACGACCCACCACTGAATCCCATCTAGATACAAGTGTTACTTATGCTGGACAAGACCCAACGATACTCCCTACCTGGGTACACAACCAGCAGCTGCCTGTGTCCCCCTCTCACAGCTCTCACTAGAGACCGTAAGTTCATACTGGTAAGTAACGTTAGGGAGTGTAAGCTGGCGTTGCTGCATTACCGACAGACCGGGTTGAAACTTACGAACGTTTTCCTCCGATGTGAATTTTGATGCTTTAAAAGCCACACTCTCTAGGAATACTCAGATTGATCTCTTCCTGTACAGACCGCTTGACCTCTTTCTGCGCTGATCTCCTTGCCAGTTTTCTGCAGTCTGACCCCAAGAAATGGCTCTAAACGGTTTACAGAACAATATTAACACTCGACAATTTTCCCTTCATCCTTTCAGGTGAGAGAATAAAAGAGAAAAATTGTATTTTCCTTTTTCAGGAAATAAACTTTTATTGGCAGGGAATTGGGATGGCCGTGCTCATCCTCAGGAGATATTTCATGGTTGGAGACATTGTGGCAGAAAGATTGTGGTAGGAAGGTTCAGAATATCAGCTGATATAGATAATCTACAGCAGGACCTGTAGCAGAACACACATCATAGTTAACATCATTATCATGTGAGTGATTATAACACTAGAGAGTGGGTGTGATGTCAACATTCTGGTGGCTCAATATATAAAGACTTGTGAGCTGTTTTCTTACTTTTCTTGTCAGACATGATATGCAGTAATTAAGAATGTCATATACCATGCCGGCAGAATCTCATTATTCCATATACTGGAATGCTTTATGTGAAATGATCTACCTGGATAACAGCTTTGATGTAATAATGTGTTCATGCGGCATATATTGCTGATGCGTGTAAAATTGAACCTGATCCAATACCTATAGTCACCTTAAATAGCAGGGAGTTAAATTATTATACCTCTTGCACCAAAATCTTATAATATGTCAGTTAAAATGACGATGTACATTCATACATAAGTAAGCAGACCGTCGTTGGCTTTCGCACTCATTTTCACCTGTGTGGTAAAAGCGACACATCTGAATGACTTTCACATCAAATGTGGCCAGACAAGAGTGATCAAGAATTGGTGTTGCTCCCGATACTGAATAAAATAGTATCAAAATATGTTCATATTAACACAGGCTATCTTCAATGATGAAAATAAAGAGCTACCACACTGTTGGGGAGAGAGAGAGAGAGAGAGAGAGAGAGAGAGAGAGAGAGAGAGAGAGAGAGAGAGAGAGAGAGAGAGAGAGAGAGAGAGAGAGAGAGAGACTGAGGCAGACAGACAGAGAGACAGGCAGAGAGACAGAGGCAGACAGACAGACAGACAGACAGACAGATATATAGATATATGGTTCCATCATGAATTTCACAGTACAGTTTTGAGTTATCTAATGTGTTGCACTAGATTATCTTAGCATTATTCACAATGATATTCTCACTTTCAGGCAGAGGACAAATTAATCACCTAAAGACAGTTTAGGCTGAATAAAAGATTTCCTAACAAGTCATCAATGAATTCTTCAAGCTCGAGTGTGGTCATTTCATCTTATGGGACCCTGGAGCTCAGAGGTGTTTCAAGTCCTCAGCAGCGAGTTGACGTAGGAGACACAGTCATTATTACAGTCATTAATCTCTTCTGTGTAACAGTTCCTTCTCCATATTTATCCAGTGCTTGCGGGCGAGGAAAGATGGATAGCAGTGTGGGGATTACGGGGGACGGTTAATACATTTCTTGGCTCAACTTCTTTGGTGCTATTGACTCTTCAGCTACACTGTTTGATTCCTGGTGGGATGGTGTTCTGAGGGCCTGGTATTCCCCACCTAACCTTCATAGGTAAAGTTCTCTTTATGCTCACAGTTGACTTGTAGTGACTATTACAACAGATCACATTTAGGATCTGGAACTGAACAATTTGTTTGTGTGCATCACTTAGTGAGCCAAACACCAGAACCATCATCATAACAAGCAACATGATTACATACCAAGATCATCAGAGGACATGGATATCAGAACCAATGACTTCAACATCACCATCTACAGAACATCAGAACTATTATTTGATCCAGGCACCAGGACCTCCAACTGACCCAGGCACCAGGACCACCAACTGACCCAGGCACCAGGACCACCAACTGACCCAGGCACCAGGACCACCAACTGACCCAGGCACCAGGACCACCAACTGACCCAGGCACCAGCACCACCAACTGACCCAGGCACCAGCACCACCAACTGACCCAGGCACCAGCACCACCAACTGACCCAGGCACCAGCACCACCAACTGACCCAGGCACCAGACCACCAACTGACCCAGGCACCAGGACCACCAACTGACCCAGGCACCAGGACCACCAACTGACCCAGGCACCAGCACCACCAACTGACCCAGGCACCAGCACCACCAACTGACCCAGGCACCAGCACCACCAACTGACCCAGGCACCAGCACCACCAACTGACCCAGGCACCAGCACCACCAACTGACCCAGGCACCAGGACCACCAACTGACCCAGGCACCAGCACCACCAACTGACCCAGGCACCAGCACCACCAACTGACCCAGGCACCAGCACCACCAACTGACCCAGGCACCAGCACCACCAACTGACCCAGGCACCAGGACCACCAACTGACCCAGGCACCAGCACCACCAACTGACCCAGGCACCAGCACCACCAACTGACCCAGGTACCTGGACCACCAACTGACCCAGGCACCAGGACCACCAACTGACCCAGGCACCAGGACCACCAACTGACCCAGGCACCAGCACCACCAACTGACCCAGGCACCAGCACCACCAACTGACCCAGGCACCAGGACCACCAACTGACCCAGGCACCAGGACCACCAACTGACCCAGGCACCAGCACCACCAACTGACCCAGGCACCAGGACCACCAACTGACCCAGGCACCAGCACCACCAACTGACCCAGGCACCAGCACCACCAACTGACCCAGGCACCAGCACCACCAACTGACCCAGGCACCAGGACCACCAACTGACCCAGGCACCAGCACCACCAACTGACCCAGGCACCAGCACCACCAACTGACCCAGGTACCTGGACGACCAACTGACCCAGGCACTAGGACCACCAACTGACCCAGGCACCAGCACCACCAACTGACCCAGGCACCAGGACCACCAACTGACCCAGGCACCAGCACCACCAACTGACCCAGGCCGACCCCAACTGCCCCACCCCCAGCCCCCCACCCTACCCGGCCCCCCCCCCCAAACCAACCCCCCCCCAAACCCAAAACCCCCCCCCACCAGGAAAAAGACGGGCACCAGCACCACCAACTGACCCCCCCCCCCCCCCACCCAGGCACCAACCCCCCCCCCACACCCACCACCAACCCCGGGCACCAGCCCCCCCACGACCCCCCCTTGCCCCAGCCCGGGGTCCCAACCCCCACCGGCCCAAACCCAAACCCAACCACCAACGGCCGGGGCCCACCCCCCAACCAAACCCTCCACCCCCCCCCACCCCAGGACACCCAAGCCCAGGCCCACACCACCCCAACACCCCGGCCCCCCCGCCCCATGACAGCACCAGCCCCAACCCAGGCCCCCCCCCAACCCCCAGCCCCAAAAAACCCAAACCCCCCCCCACGCACCCACATCACAAAACAGCCCCACCCCACTGGGCCCCAAAGGCCCGGGCCCCAAAACCCCCGGACTGCACCACCAACTGACCCAGGCACCAGGCACCACCATCTGACCCAGGGCACCAGCACACCAACTACCCAGGCACCAGCGACCACCAACTGACCCAGGCACCAGCACCACCAACTGACCCAGGCACCTGCACCACCAACTGACCCAGGCACTAGGACCACCAACTGACCCAGGCACCAGCACCACCAACTGACCCAGGCACCAGGACCACCAACTGACCCAAGGCACCAGGACCACCAACTGACCCAGGGCACCCAGCACCACCAACTGACCCAGGCAACCAGGAACCAACAACTGACCCAGGCACCTAGGACCACCAACTGACCCAGGGCACCAGCACCACCAACTGAACCCAGGCACAGCACCACCAAACTGAACCAGTGCACCACCAACTGACCCAGGCACCAGCACCACCAACTGACCCAGGCACCAGGACCACCAACTGACCCAGGCACCAGCACCACCAACTGACCCAGGCACCAGCACCACCAACTGACCCAGGTACCAGCACCACCAACTGACCCAGGCACCAGCACCACAAACTGACCCAGGCACCAGGACCACCAACTGACCCAGGTACCAGCACCACCAACTGACCCAGGCACCAGCACCACCAACTGACCCAGGCACCAGCACCACCAACTGACCCAGGCACCAGCACCACCAACTGACCCAGGTACCAGCACCACCAACTGACCCAGGCACCAGCACCACCAACTGACCCAGGTACCAGCACCACCAACTGATCCAGATACCAGCACCACCAACTGACCCAGGCACCAGCACCACCAACTGACCCAGGCACCAGCACCACCAACTGACCCAGGCACCAGCACCACCAACTGACCCAGGTACCAGGACCACCAACTGATCCAGGTACCAGCACCACCAACTGACCCAGGCACCAGGACCACCAACTGACCCAGGCACCAGCACCACCAACTGACCCAGGCACCAGCACCACCAACTGACCCAGACACCAGCACCACCAACTGACCCAGGTACCAGCACCACCAACTGACCCAGGCACCAGCACCACCAACTGACCCAGGCACCAGCACCACCAACTGACCCAGGCACCAGGACCATCAACTGACCCAGGCACCAGCACCACCAACTGACCCAGGCACCAGCACCACCAACTGACCCAGACACCAGGACTATCATGTCAAGCCATGTATGAAGATAAGATGCAGGAGTGATGCATCAGTAGTCCCTCCGATCCAAATGTGCTCACTGGCTTGCTGATACAGTATGTTTTCCCGTACACTTTCTAAGTACTTGTACCTCCATGAGCCTCGGTCCCCATGAGAATCAAGATTCTCCCAAGTCATCTCTTTATAAAACTAAAATCTCTCAGTATTAGTATTTTACCATCTATGAGAAGTGGGTGTTTCCCTGCCTTATATATCTAGCTGATTCTTCCTTCATTTTCGTTCTTGTATATTTGTCATGATTCTTTAACATCGTTTGGAGTATTATGTCATCAACAACGCTACACACTTCTTTGCTAATGTGTATTGTTTTTACGGACATCTTTCATTACATCCTGATATATAAGGTTTTGTGGCTTATATAGAGAGCCGAATCTCTCTTTTTTCTTCTCTTTTCCTCCTTGTTTTTACAAATCTTCCTCGAAGGAGCATATGAGGACTTATCTCTATAATATGTTCTGTCTTCACACTCTCAAAAATATCAGTTCCTTTATCCCTAATTTGGTCCTTGAATTCCAATCCTCAACCATATACTACTGGTCCATCTGGATCTGTGTATATTACTCTCAGTCTAACAGTTCCATCTCTTAACATTCCTGATTCCCTGCAGTGCTGGCGGGGCTGTTGCTTCTTCTTCCCTCATTTGCTGTCTTCCGTTTTTAGTCTTTTGAGTTTTCTTCTCAGTCTGTCTGTCTGTCTCTTTCCTTCGTCTTTTACCTCTTACTGAATTATACTTAGCTTTTAAGTTTCTTATCCTGCTTGTGTACTTCTTCATTGCATGGCTCTCAATCAACCGTAATCATTACTGGTCATTTTCATGTATCTTGATTATATCCACGAATTCTTCCCATTTCTTTTACAAAAGCACATCTTCTTGAAGTCTCTTGATGAACATTTCTTCTTTCTCTACTCTTTCCTCTTGGTCTGGAATATGGGCTTCTTCTGGCACATTGGTCATCACTGGTCTTCAACTATCCGTCTTCTGCTTTACTAATTTTCCTAATATTAGTGCCATTCACTTGTCTGCTAGATCCTGCATTGTTGATTGGCTAACCTTCATGTCTCCTGCATTTTGTCAACAAACACAGATTCTGAATGTGTCCGCACCTACCTAAGCTTTCCACCTACTGCACCATATACTTCCGTGATTGTACTGTCTGCATTTTCGTCTAGTTCACTATGTACCTCTGCTTCAGTTTCCCTTTGACTGTATTTTTGTAATCCTAATTCTTATTCTCAAAGTCTGCCAGTCATCACCAGGAACTGTTCCTGCTCCTCTTCCCTACTAACTGCTTTTACTGGCTTCTGTTTTAGGTTTATAGAATTTCATCTAATTGAACAGCTTCCATGATATTAAGAAAATATTCTTATGAGTTTTAACACATTTCATTAATTTCAGTTTCTTTTGTCTGCTTATAAACCGTAACATCCTCTCATCTAAGTCATTCTCAGTTCCTGCCCTCACACTATATCTTTCATTTCAATTCCTTAATTTTCTCTCTCATCTGATGACACATTTCATAAACTTTATTTGATTTTTCAGGTTTTCTTTTTGTCTCCACGTTTGATGCCATCTTATCCTGTTTCTCAATAATGCCCACTAATTTCAAAAGCTTTGATTTTTTCCTGTCTACTGTAAGGCCCATATAACTATACGCTAGCCTCCTTGTGAAAGATCTGGTCAAAACATTTTCATCATGATAGTTTCCCTTATTTGAGTTTCTATTTAAATGTATTATTCAAAATTCTCGCCTGGCTTGGTTCTTTGTGTTTTCACTGACGATTTGTGTGTTACGAGGAGAGTTTTGCACTCGTAATACTCCCGCTCTTAACCTTATGTACATGCAAACACACACACACACACACACACACACACATATATATATATAAATATATATATATATATATATATATATATATATATATATATATATATATATATATATATATATATATATATATATATATATATATATATATATATATATATATATATATATATATATATATATATATATATATATATATATATATATATATATATATATATATATATATATATATATATATATATATATATATATATATATATATATATATATATATATATATATATATATATATATATAGATATGTGTGTGAGGAAGTACCAGGAGAGCAGGAGAGACTGAGTACAGAATGGAAAAAGGTGAGAAAAATGGAAGTAAGGGGAGTGGGGTAGGAATGGGATGTATTAAGGGAATCAGTGATGGATTGCGCAAAAGATGCTTGTGGCATGAGAAGAGTGGGAGGTGGGTTGATTAGAAAGGGTAGTGAGTGGTGGGATGAAGAAGTAAGATTATTAGTGAAAGAGAAGAGAGAGGCATTTGGACGATTTTTGCAGGGAAAAAATGCAATTGAGTGGGAGATGTATAAAAGAAAGAGACAGGAGGTCAAGAGAAAGGTGCAAGAGGTGAAAAAGAGGGCAAATGAGAGTTGGGGTGAGAGAGTATCATTAAATTTTAGGGAGAATAAAAAGATGTTCTGGAAGGAGGTAAATAAAGTGCGTAAGACAAGGGAGCAAATGGGAACTTCAGTGAAGGGCGCAAATGGGGAGGTGATAACAAGTAGTGGTGATGCGAAAAGGAGATGGAGTGAGTATTTTGAAGGTTTGTTGAATGTGTTTGATGATAGAGTGGCAGATATAAGGTGTTTTGGTCGAGGTGGTGTGCAAAGTGAGAGGGTTAGGGAAAATGATTTGGTAAACAGAGAAGAGGTAGTAAAAGCTTTGCGGAAGATGAAAGCCGGCAAGGCAGCAGGTTTGGATGGTATTGCAGTGGAATTTATTAAAAAAGGGGGTGACTGTATTATTGACTGGTTGGTAAGGTTATCTAATGTATGTATGACTCATAGTGAGATGCCTGAGGACTGGCGGAATGCGTGCATAGTGCCATTGTACAAAGGCAAAGGGGATAAGAGTGAGTGCTCAAATTACAGAGGTATAAGTTTGTTGAGTATTCCTGGTAAATTATATGGGAGGGTATTGATTGAGAGGGTGAAGGCATGTACAGAGCATCAGATTGGGGAAGAGCAGTGTGGTTTCAGAAGTGGTAGAGGATGTGTGGATCAGGTGTTTGCTTTGAAGAATGTATGTGAGAAGTACTTAGAAAAGCAAATGGGTTTGTATGTAGCATTTATGGATCTGGAGAAGGCATATGATAGAGTTGATAGAGATGCTCTGTGGAAGGTATGAAGAATATATGGTGTGGGAGGAAAGTTGTTAGAAGCAGTGAAAGTTTTTTATCGAGGATGTAAGGCATGTGTACGTGTAGGAAGAGAGGAAAGTGATTGGTTCTCAGTGAATGTAGGTTTGCGGCAGGGGCGTGTGATGTCTCCATGGTTGTTTAATTTGTTTATGGATGAGGTTGTTAGGGAGGTAAATGCAAGAGTTTTGGAAAGAGGGGCAAGTATGAAGTCTGTTGGGGATGAGAGAGCTTGGGAAGTGAGTCAGTTGTTGTTCCCTGATGATACAGCGCTGGTGGCTGATTCATGTGAGAAACTGCAGAAGCTGGTGACTGAGTTTGGTAAAGTGTGTGAAAGAAGAAAGTTAAGAGTAAACGTGAATAAGAGCAAGGTAATTAGGTACAGTAGGGTTGAGGGTCAAGTCAATTGGGAGGTAAGTTTGAATGGAGAAAAACTGGAGGAAGTAAAGTGTTTTAGATATCTAGGGGTGGATCTGGCAGCGGATGGAACCATGGAAGCGGAAGTAGATCATAGGGTGGGGGAGGGGGCGAAAATTCTGGGGGCCTTGAAGAATATGTGGAAGTCGAGAACATTATCTCGGAAAGCAAAAATGGGTATGTTTGAAGGAATAGTGGTTCCAACAATGTTGTATGGTTGCGAGGCGTGGGCTATGGATAGAGTTGTGCGCAGGAGGATGGATGTGCTGGAAATGAGATGTTTGAGGACAATGTGTGGTGTGAGGTGGTTTGATCGAGTGAGTAACGTAAGGATAAGAGAGATGTGTGGAAATAAAAAGAGCGTGGTTGAGAGAGCAGAAGAGGGTGTTTTGAAGTGGTTTGGGCACATGGAGAGAATGAGTGAGGAAAGATTGACCAAGAGGATATATGTGTCGGAGGTGGAGGGAATGAGGAGAAGAACGAGACCAAATTGGAGGTGGAAAGATGGAGTGAAAAAGATTTTGTGTGATCGGGGCCTGAACATGCAGGAGGGTGAAAGGAGCGCAAGGAGTAGAGTGAATTGGAGCGATGTGGTATACCGGGGTTGACGTGCTGTCAGTGGATTGAATCAAGGCATGTGAAGTGTCTGGGGTAAACCATGGAAAGCTGTGTAGGTATGTATATTTGCGTGTGTGGACGTATGTATATACATGTGTATGGGGGGGGGTTGGGCCATTTCTTTCGTTTGTTTCCTTGCGCTACCTCGCAAACGCGGGAGACAGCGACAAAGTATAATATAATATATATATATATATATATATATATATATATATATATATATATATATATATATATATATATATATATATATATATATATATATATATATATATATATATATATATAATATATATGTATATATCCTAACCTATGCGTGTGCGTGTATGTGTGTGTGTGTGTCTATGTACCTCTACCCTACAGGTATGTATATGTGTACGAGTCTAAGCCTGTAGGTATAAACTACCACAGAGACAAGTGAGACGGTTTTTGAATACATTAATCTTCTTTTTCAAGTTAGCTGAGACAGCTTGGGCAGCTGAGGCCCTGACTGAGGCCGAAGTCTGAGCCAGGTACCCATTTTATCGGCCAATCCCTAAGAGTGGATAAACAGTTGGCTTGACGGTGGACCGACTAACACAACCAGGATTCGAGCCTATGCGCTCGACCCTGGGCGGCCCTGTGAATACGTCATGGTCTGGAACACTGATCGCTACACCACGGGAGTCCATAACTGACTACACTAGGAACAATCTCGTCCGTTGGATGGCCACTGCAAGTATTTTCCTTCTCCAATATCGCAGACACCATGAAGCTCAGCCAGGTATTATGAACGTCCTCTTCAGGATGTAATGATTCAAGGACATATTACACTCACAGTTGTCCATGGACTACTTTTCTTTCTCTCGTTGTCTGGTATTTTATATGATCCTGATAATCTGATGTGTGATAATCTTCCCTTCATTGTATCAATTCATTTTTTCTACATTTTCCTCATGTATCATATTCATTTTGTTTTGATATAAAAGAAGAATAACAGAGAGTGTGTCTGGTCATAACAAGCAGAGAGTGTGTCTGGTCATAACAGAGAGTGTGTCTGGTCATAACAGAGTGTGTGTCTGGTCATAACAGAGTGTGTCTGGTCATAACAGAGAGTGTGTCTGGTCATAACAGAGAGTGTGTCTGGTCATAACAGAGTGTGTGTCTGGTCATAACAGAGTGTGTCTGGTCATAACAGAGAGTGTGTCTGGTCATAACAGAGAGTGTGTCTGGTCATAACAGTGTGTGTCTGGTCATAACAGAGAGTGTGTCTGGTCATAAGAGAGTGTGTGTCTGATCATAACAGAGAGTGTGTCTGGTCATAACAGAGAGTGTGTCTGGTCATAACAGAGTGTGTGTCTGGTCATAACAGAGAGTGTGTCTGGTCATAACAGAGTGTGTCTGGTCATAACAGAGAGTGTGTCTGGTCATAACAGAGAGTGTGTCTGGTCATAAGCGCTCCCTCCATATATGTAGTGCACTGCTGGTCCAGGGGAGGTGGGGCCGCAGATTCCCCTCTGTTATTGAAGGTCAAAATGGGAAAAAGTCACCGAGTTTGTTGATGGTACTTCAGTATGATGAATTTGTTTGTTTGTTCTTTGAAATGGTCCTGCCAGGTCTAGTCTCCCACTATTGTTGTGGGTTTCGGTGTGGATGGTCATCCACCATTGTATTCAACACGTTTTGAATATACAGTTTAAGGTCGTCGAGGGTCAATAGGTTATGCTGGAGGTTGAACGGGCTACGTTGGAGAGTCAGTAAGCTGTGTTAGAGGGTCAACAGGCTTTTTTGGAGGGTCAGTGAGCTATGCTTGAGTATCAACAGGCTACACTGCAGTGTTAGTAGGTTATCTTGGAGAGTCAGCTGACTATTTTGGAAGGTAAGTAAGCTATGCTAGATGGTCGACAGACGACGTAGACTATGCTGGAAGACTATAGGCTGCGTTGGAAAATCAGCGTACACTAATCATGGAGATGCCCAGGCTATGGTGAAAGGCCAGTATATCATCGTGAAGAATGACTGGGCTAACTGGAAGGTATATCTGCTAAGCTTTAAGCTTACCAGGAAACGATGGAGAGCCACTAGGTTAGGTCGGTTGGCTATTAGCCTGGTAACTAACTTTGGTGTGCTAGTGCACAAGACTTGAGTTTTAACACGTCATCATCATGATAGTAGACTTCATGAAAGGGTTATCAAACGACACTAGAATGCCGTAAGTTTGAGTAAGTGGGCCGATGGCTATATAGAAGACTAGCAGTCCATATCGGTGGGTCTAATACAGTCTAAAGGGTTAGCATGCCGCGCCTAAGGGTTAGTAGGCTAGAAAGAAGTGTGGTCCAAGCCACGTCTTGAAAGGCCACTGAACCATGTTGGAAGACCACGAGCACATGGCGAGTGGATCACATCAAAGGTTAATTTGGTCACACTGGAGAGCTAATGGGTCACTCTTGAGAACTGGTGGACCTTATTGGAAGATCAGTAGCTGGTGATGGTGCATCACTGCGCCACGTCATAGAGAAGGTAAGCAAACCAAGTAAGTTGGTCAGTAAGGACAAGTTGAAGTAAGTAGATCAAGCCAATGGTCAGTAAAGCACGATGGAGGGTTTGTATATGGCCTTGTTGGAGTAAGTTGCACTTACGTCCTTAGACCAGGTTTGGTCGGTGCATGGGAAAGACAGATAACAAGAGACCTGGTGGTCTATGAGGACAATAGTAGTGTCCTGAGGTGATCTCCCTTGCGGTAGAGATAGATGGTAAGCAGAAGCACTCCACCCACCACTCTCTCCGGCACAACACGACCATGGAAGTTTATTGGAAAGTAAAACGGAAAAGTTTTCTAATCTGCAGTTGGCTTTGTTTCAAGGAGGAGGCTTGAATACAGAACAGAAGATTCATATATCTGAAGTATTTGTTTACTCTTGATTAAAAGGTATTCAAAGTCGTTGTATTGTCAACATCAGTTGTTAGTTCAACCCAGTGTTCTACAACTCTACAGATGAAAACCTTTTGTCCACCTTGCTATTTCTTCTATTAAACTTATACTGTTACTGTTGTTCAATAAATCTGTCCCATGAGAAGAAATTTTCGTGTTAAATTGTCGATACTGATATTAGATATCCTTTTTTCTTTATTTTTCTTTCCTATTAGTCTGTCTTCCTCCATAAGTCCTGATTCTGAGAAATGAATTAGTTTTGTTGCTCATGCAGGATTGTTTCTAAAGATCATTATATTCCAAAGATCTGTCTAGGGTGTTCTTAAGCGTGGATGATATTGCCAGCGAAGAATAACAGCATCCTGCTGGGTTTAACTTATGTAACTAAGCATTTTATATTTTGGGTCGTTACTGATACTAACTACATACTGGGTATTCTTTATTCATGATAAATATTCAAACCACCAGAATGCATTACTCTCTACTTTGTATACACCAAACTCTAGTTGCCAGTCCTCCAACCAATCAGTCAATATGATTAAATGCATTTGATCTTTAGGCAGTCTTCCCATAACTTGACTATATTTACTAGCAAAGTTTGTCTTACCTCTGGTGAGTGCTGTCTCGGGTTTACTGATGGAGATGATGAAAAATGTAGGTCCTAGAAATGAGCCTAATGGTAAACCTCTTCATGTTATGCCAATCGAACGCTTCCCTACAAAACTTCCCTAAAAACTTTTCACTATTTGTAACAACTTGCCTCCCACACCATATATTCTTAATACCTTCCACAGAGCATCTCTATCAACTCTATCATATGCCTTCTCCAGGTCCATAAATGCTACATACAAATCCATTTGCTTTTCTAAGTATTTCTCACATACATTCTTCAAAGCAAACACCTGATCCACACATCCTCTACCACTTCTGAAACCACACTGCTCTTCCCCAATCTGATGCTCTGTACATGCCTTCACCCTCTCAGTCAATACCCTACCATATAATTTACCAGGAATACTCAACAAACTTATACCTCTGTAATTTGAGCACTCACTCTTATCCCCTTTGCCTTTGTACAATGGCACTATGCACGCATTCCGCCAATCCTCAGGCACCTCACCATGAGTCATACATACATTAAATAACCTTACCAACCAGTCAATAATACAGTCACCCCTTTTTTGATAAATTCCACTGCAATACAATCCAAGCCTGCTGCCTTGCCGGCTTTAATCTTCCGCAAAGCTTTTACTACCTCTTCTCTGTTTACCAAATCATTTTCCCTAACCCTCTCACTTTGCACACCACCTCGACCAAAACACCCTATATCTGCCACTCTATCATCAAACACATTCAACAAACCTTCAAAATACTCATTCCATCTCCTTCTCACATCACCACTACTTGTTATCACCTCCCCATTTGCGCCCTTCACTGAAGTTCCCATTTGCTCCCTTGTCTTACGCACTTTATTTACCTCCTTCCAGAACATCTTTTTATTCTCCCTAGAATTTAATGATACTCTCTCACCCCAACTCTCATTTGCCCTCTTTTTCACCTCTTGCACCTTTCTCTTGACCTCCTGTCTCTTTCTTTTATACATCTCCCACTCAATTGCATTTTTTCCCTGCAAAAATCGTCCAAATGCCTCTCTCTTCTCTTTCACTAATGATCTTACTTCTTCATCCCACCACTCACTACCCTTTCTAATCAACCCACCTCCCACTCTTCTCATGCCACAAGCATCTTTTGCGCAAGCCATCACTGATTCCCTAAATACATCCCATTCCTCCCCCACTCCCCTTACTTCCATTGTTCTCACCTTTTTCCATTCTGTACTCAGTCTCTCCTGGTACTTCCTCACATAAGTCTCCTTCCCAAGCTCACTTACTCTCACCACCATCTTCACCCCAACATTCACTCTTCTTTTCTGAAAACCCATACAAATCTTCACCTTAGCCTCCACAAGATAATGATCAGATATCCCTCCAGTTGCACCTCTCAGCACATTAACATCCAAAAGTCTCTCTTTCGCGCGCCTGTCAATTAACACGTAATCCAATAACGCTCTCTTGCCATATCTCCTACTTACATACGTATACTTATGTATATCTCGCTTTTTAAACCAGGTATTCCCAATCACCAGTCCTTTTTCAGCACATAAATCTACAAGCTCTTCACCATTTCCATTTACAACACTGAACACCCCATGTATACCAATTATTCCCTCAACTGCCACATTACTCATCTTTGCATTCAAATCACCCATCACTATAACCCGGTCTCGTGCATCAAAACCACTAACACACTCATTCAGCTGCTTCCAAAATACTTGCCTTTCATGATCTTTCTTCTCATGCCCAGGTGCATATGCACCAATAATCACCCATCTCTCTCCATCAACTTTCAGTTTTACCCATATCAATCGAGAATTTACTTTCTTACATTCTATCACATACTCCCACAACTCCTGTTTCAGGAGTACTGCTACTCCTTCCCTTGCTCTTGTCCTCTCACTAACCCCTGACTTTACTCCCAAGACATTCCCAAACCACTCTTCCCCTTTACCCTTGAACTTCGTTTCACTCAGAGCCAAAACATCCAGGTTCCTTTCCTCAAACATACTACCTATCTCTCCTTTCTTCACATCTTGGTTACATCCACACACATTTAGACACCCCAGTCTGAGCCTTCGAGGAGGATGAGCACTCCCCGCGTGACTCCTTCTTCTGTTTCCCATTTTAGAAAGTTAAAAAATACAAGGAGGGGAGGATTTCTGGCCCCCCGCTCCTGTCCCCTCTAGTCGTCTTCTACGACACGCGAGGAATGCGTGGGAAGTATTCTTTCACCCCTATGTGTACGTGTAGGAAGAGAGGAAAGTGATTGGTTCTCAGTGAATGTAGGTTTGCGGCAGGGGTGTGTGATGTCTCCATGGTTGTTTAATTTGTTTATGGATGGGGTTGTTAGGGAGGTGAATGCAAGAGTTTTGGAAAGAGGGGCAAGTATGAAGTCTGTTGGGGATGAGAGAGCTTGGGAAGTGAGTCAGTTGTTGTTCGCTGATGATACAGCGCTGGTGGCTGATTCATGTGAGAAACTGCAGAAGCTGGTGACTGAGTTTGGTAAAGTGTGTGAAAGAAGAAAGTTAAGAGTAAATGTGAATAAGAGCAAGGTTATTAGGTACAGTAGGGTTGAGGGTCAAGTCAATAGGGAGGTAAGTTTGAATGGAGCAAAACTGGAGGAAGTAAAGTGTTTTAGATATATGGGAGTGGATCTGGCAGCGGATGGAACCATGGAAGCGGAAGTGGATCATAGGGTGGGGGAGGGGGCGAAAATCCTGGGAGCCTTGAAGAATGTGTGGAAGTCGAGAACATTATCTCGGAAAGCAAAGATGGGTATGTTTGAAGGAATAATGGTTCCAACAATGTTGTATGGTTGCGAGGCGTGGGCTATGGATAGAGTTGTGCGCAGGAGGGTGGATGTGCTGGAAATGAGATGTTTGAGGACAATGTGTGGTGTGAGGTGGTTTGATCGAGTAAGTAACGTAAGGGTAAGAGAGATGTGTGGAAATAAAAAGAGCGTGGTTGAGAGAGCAGAAGAGGGTGTTTTGAAATGGTTTGGGCACATGGAGAGAATGAGTGAGGAAAGATTGACCAAGAGGATATATGTATCGGATGTGGAGGGAACGAGGAGAAGTGGGAGACCAAATTGGAGGTGGAAAGATGGAGTGAAAAAGAATTTGTGTGATCGGGGCCTGAACATGCAGGAGGGTGAAAGGAATGCAAGTGAAACAGAGCTGAATTGGATCGATGTGGTATACCGGGGTCGACGTGCTGTCAGTGGATTGAATCAGGGCATGTGAAGCGTCTGGGGTAAACCATGGAAAGCTGTGTAGGTATGTATATTTGCGTGTGTGGACGTATGTATATACATGTGTATGGGGGTGGGTTGGGCCATTTCTTTCGTCTGTTTCCTTGCGCTACCTCGCAAACGCGGGAGACAGCGACAAATCATCCCCTGATGATGTGATTATTACATGTGATTATTGCACTTGGGAAATTTTCGTGTTTCATTTTCCCCGTGGACTAATAGGAATATCTTGATCAAGCGCAAATTTTGATCTTTTCCAATATATATATATATATATATATATATATATATATATATATATATATATATATATATATATATATATATATATATATATATATATATATTTTTTTTTTTTTTCTTTTTCGCTGTCTCCCGCGTTTGCGAGGTAGCGCAAGGAAACAGACGAAAGAAATGACCCAACCCACCCCCATACACATGCCTTGATTAAATCCACTGACAGCACGTCAACCCCTGTATACCACATCGCTCCAATTCACTCTATTCTTTGCCCTCCTTTCACCCTCCTGCATGTTCAGGCCCCGATCACACAAAATCTTTTTCACTCCATCTTTCCACCTCCAATTTGGTCTCCCTCTTCTCCTCGTTCCCTCCACCTCCGACACATATATCCTCTTGGTCAATCTTTCCTCACTCATTCTCTCCATGTGACCAAACAATTTCAAAACACCCTCTTCTGCTCTCTCAACCACGCTCTTTTTATTTCCACACATCTCTCTTACCCTTACGTTACTTACTCGATCAAACCACCTCACACCACACATTGTCCTCAAACATCTCATTTCCAGCACATCCATCCTCCTGCGCACAACTCTATCCATAGTCCACGCCTCGCAACCATACAACACTGTTGGAACCACTATTCCTTCAAACATACCCATTTTTGCTTTCCGAGATAATGTTCTCGACTTCCACACATTCTTCAAGGCTCCCAGAATTTTCGCCCCCTCCCCCACCCTATGATCCACTTCCGCTTCCATGGTTCCATCCGCTGCCAGATCCACTCCCAGATATCTAAAACACTTCACTTCCTCCAGTTTTTCTCCATTCAAACTCACCTCCCATTTGAATTGACCCTCAACCCTACTGTACCTAATAACCTTGCTCTTATTCACATTTACTCTTAACTTTCTTCTTTCACACACTTTACCAAGCTCAGTCACCAGCTTCTGCAGTTTCTCACATGAATCAGCCACCAGCGCTGTATCATCAGCGAAACAACTGACTCACTTCCCAAGCTCTCTCATCCCCAATAGACTTCATACTTGCCCCTCTTTCCAAAACTCTTGCATTCACCTCCCTAACAACCCCATCCATAAACAAATTAAACAACCATGGAGACATCACACACCCCTGCCGCAAACCTACATTCACTGAGAACCAATCACTTTCCTCTCTTCCTACACGTACACATGCCTTACATCCTCGATAAAAACTTTTCACTGCTTCTAACAACTTGCCTCCCACACCATATATTCTTAATACCTTCCACAGAGCATCTCTATCAACTCTATCATATATATATATATATATATATATATATATATATATATATATATATATATATATATATATATATATATATATATATATATATATATATATATATATATATATATATATTTAAATATATATATATATATATATATATATATATATATATATATATATATATATATATATATATTCTTTTTTTTTTTTTTTTTTCAAACTATTCGCCATTTCCCGCATTAGCGAGGTAGCGTTAAGAACAGAGGACTGGGCCTTTGAGGGAATACCCTCACCTGGCCCAATTCTCTGTTCCTTCTTTTGGAAAATTGAAAAAAAAAAAAACCGAGAGGGGAGGATTTCCAGCCCCCCGCTCCCTCCCCTTTTAGTCGCCTTCTACGACACGCAGGGAATACGTGGGAAGTATTCTTCATCCCCTATCCCCAGGGATAATATATATATATATATATATATATATATATATATATATATATATATATATATATATATTATATATATATATATATATATATATATATATATATATATATATATATATATATATATATATATATATATATATATATATATATATATATACTTATACATATATAGACATGTACATAATTCATATTTGCTGCTTTTATTAATTCCCGTCGCATTCGCGGGTGGCGACGGGAATAAATAATGGGAGCAAGTATGAATTATGTGCATGTGTATATACATATGTATATATCTGTGTCTGTATATATAGGTATACGTTAAAATGTATAGGTATGTATATGTGCGTGTGTGGACGTGTATGTACATACATGTGTATGTGGGTGGGTTGGGCCATTCTTTCGTCTGTTTCCTTGCGCTACAGCGGTGTCATTGTCTTGTATCTTGTGTTGTAAGATATGTTTATTCCACTAATATTCAGCCACGAGAGTCTGTGTGGTGATCTAAATCTCATGGTAATGTTTGATCCTAACGCTACCCAGTGTATCACCGTCTTTACCACTCAGGTCTACACCAGAGAGGAGATGAGGAGTGAGTAATCGTTTGCAGAAGGTCTCTCTAGACGTGACTCTCCCCAGGAAAGACGTATCACTACACGTTAAACCCAGCTTGACGTCCCTGTCACTAGGCACCTCCTCCATGATGCTGAACTCCAGCCCCGGGTATGTTTATCATGGCTGACATATTTCTATCATGGAAGATTTTTTATGAAAACCTGCATGAAAATTAATGCTAGGCATGATGTTGGCAGGAGTACCAGCCACCATCAGTGGTGTAAAACACAGAAGTGTGGCTGACGAGATGAATAAGAATGGAAGATATGATGGTATATGGGCATTGGAGAATATTGCTCATTGAAGATGAATTGGGAAAGTGAGGGGAAGTGATCTCTAAAAGAGAAACGAGAAATATTACGATAAGAATATAAGAAACAGGGCCGGAAGAAGAGATGGGTTTTATCGACTCTCGTTGGAGGAGGTTCCCGATACAAATATTGGTTTTTATGGACCCAATGTATATATGATTAGCTGAAGGGGATTCCAGCCACAGTCACTCACGGGTGGATGATCCTAACCATCTATATCGGCACGCCACACTCCCGCCGAGCCTTTCCTAGCCACCTTAACTTGCCACATCTTCTTCCTGTCCCCCAGGGCTGTGTGTGTACGTGTGTGTGTGTGTGTGTGCGTGTGTGTGTGTGTGTGTGTGTGTAGCTGAACTTGCCAACTTCATCAACAAATGGTTGCCTCTCCTTCACTTATCCCTCCTCATAACTCTTCGTTAAATCGTAGAAGAAAGAAGTAAGAAGGATAATGATGGCTCTCTAGATTTTCTTTATCCAAGATGTAGCGATGGTGTAGACGGCGGGCGGTGATTGTGTCATTAGAACATGAACCACATGTGGTTATCTGCGGGAGTGACCTGTCACATAATGCTCCACCATCTGTAGGTCCAGGTTAAGAAACATGTTGGACGATCTGAAAATAAGGTAATTAAAGATTCTTCATTGTTTCAGGAGAAAGATCGATAAAATACGAGCTAAAATGAGTATTAGAAACCTCCTGGCCAGTCAAAATCCAGGAAACTGGATAGGAAAATTCAGTTTTGGGATCTGCAGTACCATAGAAAGAAGTAAGAGTATGTATGCAATATAAATAGGGTCTTCTCTCTTATTCCCAGGGATACATATATATATATATATATATATATATATATATATATATATATATATATATATATATATATATATATATATATATATATATATATATATATATATATATATATATATATATATATATATATATACATATATATATATATATATACATATATATACATATATATATATATATATTACATATATATATATATATATATATATATATATATATATATATATATATATATATATATATATATATATATATATATATATATTATCCCTGGGGATAGTGGATTAAGAATACTTCCCACGTATTCCCTGCGTGTCGTAGAAGGCGACTAAAAGGGGAGGGAGCGGGGGGCTGGAAATCCTCCCCTCTCGTTTTTTTTTTTTAAATTTTCCAAAAGAAGGAACAGAGGGGGCCAGTTGAGGATATTCCAAAAAAGGCTCAGTCCTCTGTTCTTAGCGCTACCTCGCTAACGCGGGAAATGGAGAATAGTTTAAAAGAAAGAAAAGATATATATATATATATATATATATATATATATATATATATATATATATATATATATATATATATATATATATATATGTATATACATATATATATATACATTTATATATATATATATTTTTTATACTATTCGCCATTTCCCGCGTTAGCAAGGTAGCGTTAAGAACAGAGGACTGGACCTTTGAGGGAACATCCTCACCTGGCCCCCTTCTCTGTTCCTTCTTTTGGAAAATTAAAAAAAAAACTGAGAGGGGAGGATTTCCAGCCCCCCGCTTCCTTCCCTTTTAGTCGCCTTCTACGACACGCAGGGAATACGTGGGAAGTATTCTTTCTCCCCTATCCCCAGGGAATAATATATATATATATATATATATATATATATATATATATATATATATATATATATATATATATATATATATATATATATATATATATATATATATATATACATATATATATATATATATATATATATATATATATATATATATATATATATATATATATATATATATATATATATATATATATATATATATATATATATATATATATATATATATATATATATATATATATATATATATATATATATATATATATATATATATATATATATATATATATATATATATATATATATATATATATATATATATATATATATATTTCATTTACAATACTTTGTCACTGTCTCCCACGTTAGCGAGGTAGCGCAAGGAAGCAGACGAAAGAATGGCCCAACCCACCCACACACACACACACATGTATATACATACACATCCACACACTCATATATACATACCTATACATCTCAACGTATACATGTTTATGCACACACAGACATATACATATGTACACATGTACATAATTCATACTGTGTGCCCTTATTTATTCCCGTCGCCACCCAGCCACACATGAAATGAAAACCCCCTCCCCCAGCATGTGCACAAGGTAGCGCTAGGAAAGGACAATAAAGGCCACATTCGTTCACACTTAGTCTCTAGCTGTCATTTATAATGCACCGAAACCACAGCTCCCTTTCCACATCCAGGCCCCACAAAACCTCCATGGTTTACCCTAGACGCTTCACATGCCCTGCTTCAATCCATTGACAGCACGTCGACCCCGGTATACCACATCGTTCCAATTTACTCTATTCCTTGCACGCCTTTCACCCTCCTGCATGTTCGGGCCCCGATCACTCAAAATCTTTTTCACTCCATCTTTCCACCTCCAATTTGGTCTCCCACTTCTCGTTCCCTCCACCTCTGACAAATATATCCTCTTTGTCAATAATTCCTCACTCATTCTCTCCATGTGACCAAACCATTTCAAAACGCCCTCTTCTGCTCTCTCAACCACACTATTTTTATTACCACACATATCTCTTCCCCTTTCATTACTTACATGATCAAAACACCTCATGCCACATATTGTCCTCAAACATCTCATTTTCAGCACATCCACCTTCCTCCGCACAACTCTATCTATAGCCCACGCCTCGCAACCATATAACATAGTTTGAACCACAATTCCTTCAAACATACCCATTTTTGCTTTCCAAGATAACGTTCTCGACTTCCACACATTTTTCAACGCTCTTAGAGCTTTCGCCCCCTCCCCCAGCCTATGATTTACTTCTGCTTCCATGGTTCCATCCACTGCCAAATCCACTCCCAGATATCTAAAACACTTCACTTCCTCCAGTTTTTCTCCATTCAGACTAGAGGAAGTGAAGTGTTTTAGATATCTGGGAGTGAATTTGGCAGCGAATGGAATCTTGGAAGCATAGGTGAGTCACAGGGTGGGGTAGGGGCGAATATTCCGGAAGCATTGAAAAATGTGTGGAAGGCGAGAACATTATCTCGTACAGCAAAAATGGGTATGTTTGAAGGAATAGTGGTTCAAACAATGTTATATAGTTTCGAGGGGTGGGCTTATAGACAGAGTTGTGTGGAGGAGGGTGGATGTGTTGCAAATGAGATGTTTGAGGAGAACATGTGGTGCGAGGTGGTTTGATCGAGTAAGAAATGAAAGGGTAAGAGAGATGTGTGGTGTGTGGTTATAACAGGAGTGTGGCCGAGAGAGCAGAAGAGGGTGTTTTGAAATGGTTTGGTCACATGGAGAGAATGAGTGAGGAAACATTGACGAAGAAGATATATGTGTCAGAGGTGGACGGATCGAGGAGAAGTGGGAGACCAAATTTGAGGCGAAAAGAAGGGGTGAAGAAGGTTTTGAGCGATCGGAGCCTGAATATGCAGGAGGGTGAAAGGCGTGTAAGCAATAGAGTGAATTGGAACGATGCTGTATACCGGGGTCGACGTGCTGTCAATGGATTGAACCAGGGCATGTGAAGCGTCTGGGGTAAACCATGGAAAGTTTTGTGGGCCTGGATGTGGAAAGGGAGCTGTGGTTTTGGTGCATTATACACGACAGCTAGAGACTGTGTGAACGAATGTAGCCTTTGTTGTCTTTTCCTAGCGCTACCTCGCGCACATGCGGGGGGGGGGCTATCATTTCATGTGTGGTGGGGTGGCGACGGGAAATAATAAGGGCAGACAGTATGAATTATGTACATGTGTATATATGTACATGTCTGTGTGTGTATATATATGTATACGTTGAGATGTATAGGTATGTACATGTGCGTGTGTGGACGTGTATGTGTATACATGTGTATGTGGTTGGGTTGGGCCATTCTTTTGTCTTTTTCCTTGCGCTAATTAACAGTAAAATGTACGTGGAAAACTTCCCTAAGTTGTGTCGTATATTTTGCACACTTTCAAACAACCACTTTCATCGTTCCCAAAATCTAATCCTCGGTTCGTCTTCACTAATTTCAAATGTTCTAATCTCATTTTCGATCTGTCTTGCCAATGACGCAGAAAATTAAATGGATGAATCTCTCGACTTCTTGGCTTATAATCTGTGAGAAAATATCATCTTTCGAATTGTGAGCAATGTGGATATGGTGGTGCAAGTGAGGTTGTCTAGATGTAGTGCTGCTAGTGAGGTTGTCAGAGTCGGGTGAGTAGATAAGGTTCTTTGGATGCAGTGGTACAGGTGAGGTTCTCTGCGTGTAATAATGCATGTGAAGTTGTCTGGGTGTGGTGATGCAGGCATGATGTTGCAGGTGTGGTGGTGAAGATTTGGTTTCCTAGGTGTGGTCATGCAGGTTAAGTTGTCAGGATATGGTGATAGCCGTGTGATGAAGCAAGTGTGGTGGTGCAGGTGAGGTTCTCTGTATGTTGTAGTGCAGGTGAGGTTGTATGGATGTGGAGATGCAGGTAAGATAATACAGGTGTAGTGGTGATGATGAGGTTGTTATGGTGGGGTGGTGCAGGTGAGGTACTCTGGATGTGCAGATGCAGGTGGGATAATGCAGGTATGGTGGTGCGGGAGAAGTTGTCAGAGTGAGGTGATGCAGGTGAGGTTGTCTGGTCGCGGTGATGCTGGCGCAGGGCATCAGCATCACCAGCATCATATATATATATATATATATATATATATATATATATATATATATATATATATATATATATATATATATATATATATATATATATATATATATATATATTTTTCTTTCTTTCATACTATTCGCCATTTCCCGCGTTAGCGAGGTAGCGTTAAGAACAGAGGACTGGACCTTTGAGGGAATATCCTCACCTGGCCCCCTTCTCTGTTCCTTCTTTTGGAAAATTAAAAAAAAAAAAAAACGAGAGGGGAGGATTTCCAGCCACCCGCTCCCTCCCCTTTTAGTCGCCTTCTACGACACGCAGGGAATACGTGGGAAGTATTCTTTCTCCCCTATCCCCAGGGATAATATATATATATATATATATATATATATATATATATATATATATATATATATATATATATATATATATATATATATATATATATATACATATATATATATATATATATATATATATATATATATATATATATATATATATATATATATATTTTTTTTTTTTTTTTTTCAAACTATTCGCCATTTCCCGCGTTAGCGAGGTAGCGTTAAGAACAGAGGACTGGGCCATTGAGGGAATATCCTCACCTGGCCCCCTTCTCTGTTCCTTCTTTTGGAAAATTAAAAAAAATTGAGAAGGGAGGATTTCCAGCCCCCCGCTCCCTCCCCTTTTAGTCGCCTTCTACGACACGCAGGGAATACGTGGGAAGTATTCTTTCTCCCCTATCCCCAGGGAATATATATATATATATATATATATATATATATATATATATATATATATATATATATATATATATATATATATATATATATATATATATATATATATATATATATATATATATATATATATATATATATATATATATATATATATATATATATATATATATATATATATATATATATATATATATATATATATATATATATATATATATATATAATATATATATATATATATATATATATATATATATATATATATATATATATATATATATATATATATATATATATATATATATATATATATATATATATATATATATATATATATATATATATATATATATATATATATTATACTTTGAGAATGTTTTGGGAGTAAAGTCAGGGGATCGTGAGAGGACAAGCACAAGGGAAGGAATAGCACTACTCCTGAAACAGGAGTTGTTTCAGTATGTGATGGAGTGTAAGAAAGTAAACTCTAGATTGATATGGGTAAAACTGAAAGTGGATGGAAAGAGATTGATGACTATTGGTGCATATGCACCTGGGCATGAGAAGAAAGATCATGAGAGGCAAGTGTTTTGGGAGCAGTTGACTGAGTGTGTTAGTGCTTTTGATGCACGTGACTGGGTTATAGAGATGGGTGATTTGAATGCAAAGGCTAGTAATGTGGCGGTTGAGGGAATAATTGGTGTACATATGGTGTTCGGTGTTGTAAATGGAAATGGTGAAGAGCTTGTAGATTTGTGTGCTGAAAAAGGACTGGTGATTGGGAATACCTGGTTTAAAAGGAGAGATATACATAAGTATACGTATATAAGTTGGAGAGATGGCCAGAGAGCGTTATTGGATTACATGTTAATTGATAGGCGCGCGAAAGAGAGACATTTGGATGATAATGTGTTGAGAAATGCAACTGGAGGGATGTCTGATCATCATTATGTGGAGGCGAAGGTGAAGATTTATAGAGGTTTTCAGAAAAGAAGAGAGAATGTTGGGGTGAAGAAAGTGGTAAGAGTATGTGAGGTTGGGAAGGAGACTTGTGTGAGGAAGTACCAGGAGAGACTGAGTGCAGAAAGGAAAAAGGTGAGAGCAAAGGACGTAAGGGGAGTAGGGGAAGAATGGGATGCATTTAGGAAAGCAGTGATGGTCTGTGCAGAAGATGCTTCCATGGTTCCATCCGCTGCCAAATCCACTCCCATATATCTAAGACACCTCACTTCCTCCAGTTTTTTTCCATTCAGACTTACCTCCCAGTTGACTTGTCCCTCAACCCTACTGTACCTAATAACCCTGCTCTTATTCACATTTACTCTCTGCTTTCTTCACTCTATCCATCACTACATAGCTGGCAAGAAGCCGACCTGAATCGAAAGGCTTCCGCCACCCAGATCTCACTACCAACCAAGAATTAGCAGGAAACGACAGAAATAACACTTAATGTAAATACTGAAAAAATTCAAGATAATTACATACAGTAAAAATATTATTGTTTACACCTGTCCATTGCCGTTTTAGTCATAAAACTTTTAGACATTTGTTCTGACAAAATGTTGTCCATGATATGTATACCATCATACAGATTCATTGAACTGCATTGTTTTAACATATATAACTCTCCTTATAGCCTTTGTGTTTGACAATTTGACTTATAAATGCTACTGATATGTTCCCAGTCAATACAATGATCATTATCCATACCGTATCTCTACAAGAAGAGACGATGATCATTGTATGTTTTGGCTTCGTTATATGTCCTTGATATTGCTCTGTCCTTCCTACAAATCCTACTACATGAATCTTCCTCCCTTCAGCCTATTTACTTCCTTACCGCTATCATCTCACCTTCTGTTCATCACTTCGTGTACATTTCTCACACAGCCTCTCCCTTCCCAGCATCTACCTCTCGTTCCTGCCCCCCTCCCCCTCATCACCCTTCTTCCCATACTTCTTTCTCAGATCTTCATCCGTCTTGCTCCTCTTGCTTGCCTTGCTCTGTGTTTTCCTTTTTCTTCTTTCGTTTGTATCCTCTCAGGCTCTACTTCCCTTCCTGCATCCCTCTCTCCTCTCAGTGTTTCACTGTCTCCCTTCCACCATCTTTCCCTCGTCTCCATTACAGTCATGGAGCGCGGATTATCATATTCAACTAATGATCAAAGTTTCAAGACAGTAAATTACTTTGCTGAAAAATTATTTTCCCTTTGTCGCGCATATATCAACGTCAAGATTTTCCCAGTATCTGTGCCGGGACTGTAGCCAGGTGTGCTTGCTACATCTGAACATTGGAATGCAAAATGAAACCTAACTGTTGATTTCCATAAGAAATAGCCAGCAAAGTGTTGGTGAAGGAGCTGTTAAGTTATGCAAGAAACTTTTCACATATAATGTTCCCACATCACTCATCACATGTTTAATGCAACACAGTCATTAACGTAATGCATCAAAAAACTTTATCTGACCGCTTTCTGCATGTTCATGAAGATTCGCTGCTGTACTTACCGACCCACGTTACAATAGTGCCTATCGCCTCAGATAGTCCAGGAACAGTGCATATTACAGTGCGCCTCAGCAGCTCACGGTCTGAGCAATTGTGAGGGAGGGAAGAACATTCGCTCTACACTGTCGAAGATTATATAAGCAGTGAGGAAGCCTGGATGATAATGAGCTGAACGTATTGTACGGACGACTGTGGTGTAACGGTTAGCGTTACTGACCGTCATGCTTGCACGGATTGCGTGGGATCAGACCAGCATAGTTGCAAATCTTGGTCGTGGCAGCCGGTCCACTGAGCTGTTCATCCTCTCGTAAGGACTGAATAATAGCTTGGGTACCTAGCCTAGGCTAAGGATTGTGTGTGTGTGTGTGGGTGGGTGGGTGGGTGTGTGTGCATACATACGAGTATAGACATGATACATATATATGTACAATTCTAAGAGACAAGGCAACATGAGTGTAAAACTCCCTCCCCGTAAAACGCTGATAGTAAATCGTAATGACACCCACCCCTGAACCCTCCCTTCACTGTCCTGCACCAGATCCTTCCCGAGTCTCTGACAATGATCTCAGAAGTGTTGTGCACAACATTAGTGGCCCTGACCTCAACTGGTGGCCAGGTAAAAGATTTGATGCGTCAATTTTCTTTCAAAGATCCACAAACCCATTAAGCGTTTTACCAGTCGAGAAAGACTGGCCTGGTTCCAAGTTAGAAATATGGTGGAAATTCCTTCTCTTATAATAAGACAATCGGTCTTATGGTTCAAGAGAAAGCAGTTTTGATTTCAACGAAGGAGCTGAGGACCTTTAAGAACGGTGGAGGAATAAATCAACCTCCCTCTCCCAGTCTTCTCTTTCTCTGCCCAACAATGAAGATTCTTCTGAATTACGACAAACCTTATTCTATCTTGTTTTCTCTTGATCTCGCAGCTGTTGGTAATGAACCCTCACCAGGGAATACAATAACGTTTGCCTTGGAGATCTTGTTTCACTGGTTACCAGTTTACTTCATCAGTAGTTCTTTCTTGCTTCATGATGTCTCACAGGCATCATGCAGATTATATGACCCCTACTTCCTCCTCAGAGAGCCAAGTGAGGCACCTCGTTCGAACTTTGCTTCCTAACTTAGACTGGATGATAAATGAAGGTGAAGTGTCTTATGACTGGTGAACCTCACTGTCATGTCACATTGTATGGTCCCCGTTGTTCTCTGGCTGCTGTGTGGCATTACACTGCCGCATTTTTTAAGATAAACTATATTATTACCTGTTATGTATGAATTCCTTGTGTCGCATCATCCCCTGTTATTCATGAGGGAGCCAGATGACAGAAGACCTGGCGGTTTATGATAAAGTCATTTATTCGATGATAAAATTACATTACATTCCTAATCTATATAGATGGAGACAAGACAGTAATGGTTAAGGCTCCTCCCTACCCAAACATGTCATCCGGCAGGAAAAAGAGCTCTGAAGGGACACCATTTACCATAGTTTCATAGAGAGTGTAATGACGTGGAATCAACATTGAAGAGGCTGTATGGAGAGCACATTATGATCTTACTGCAGCTACTGAATACTGTGAGGAAGGAAGGAGTTTAGCCGCTACTCTGTAAAGAAAAGTCAAGTTGAACTATGTGTACCTCATTATGTCATCGTTAAACTTCCTCATTCAATGAAATATCTTACAAGTATCATGAAAAGATACTTTTCTGGTTATATATATGTTACTCATTCTGACCATATTTAAAGGTTGTTCATTTTCCATCCTTTGAACTTAACAGACATATCTCTGGGTATTACGTCTCTGTACAGCATGAGTAAACTAGCATGGGTTATATTATTAAAATTATTTAGTATTCTGAAGTGTCATTAGATCCCCTCAGAGTCTGCGATCCTTCAGGGATATTTATTCTATATTTATTACACTTAACCGCCATCTCCCGCGTTAGCGAGGTAACGCAAAGAAACAGACGAGGAATGGCCCAACATACACATGTATATTCATAAACGCCCACACACGCAAACATACATACATATACATTTCAACGTATACATGGATATATATTTCAACGTATACATACATATACATACACAGACATACATATCCATACTTGCTGCCTTCATCCGTTCTCGCCGCCACCCCACCACACATGAAATAGCAATCCCCCCTCCAGCGAGGCAGCGCCAAGAACAGATAAAAAAAAGGCCACATTCGTTCACACTCAGTCACCAGCTATCATGTGTAATGCACCGAAACCACAGCTCCTTTCCCCATCCAGGCCCCACAAACCTTTTTATCGTTTACCCTAGACGCTTCACTTGCCCTGGTTCAATCCATTGACAGCACATCGACCTCGGTATACCAAATCGTTCCAATTCACTCTATTCCTTGCACGCCTTTCATCCTCCTGTATGTTCAGGCCCCGATTGTTCAAAATCTTTTTCACTTCATCCTTCCACCTCCAATTTAGTCTCCCGCTTCTCCTCCTTCCTTCCACCTCTGACACATATATCCTCTTTATCGATCTTTCCTCATCTATTCTCTCCATGTGTCCTAACCGTTTCAACACTCCGTCTTCTGCTCTCTCAACCACCTTTTTATTACCAAGCATCTCTCTTGCCCTTTCATTACTTACTCGATCATACCACCTCACACCACATATTGTCCTCAAACATCTCATTTCCAACACATCAACCCTCCTCCGCAGAACCCTATCTGTAGGCCATGCCTCGCAACTATATAACATTGTTGGAACCACTATTCCTCAAACATACCCATTTTTGCTCTCGGAGATAACGTTCTCACCTTCCACACACTCTTCAACGCTGCCCAAACCTTCGCTTCCTCCCCACCCTACGACTCACTTCCGCTTCCATGGTTCCATCCGCTGCTAAATCCACTCCCAGATATCTAAAACACTTCACTTCCTCCAGTTTTTCTCCATTCAAACTTACCTCCCAATTTACTCGTCCCTCAACCTTACTGAGCCTAATAATCTTGCTCTTATTCACATTTGCTCTCAACTTTTTTTCTCTTACACACCATACCAAACTCAGTCACCAAATTCTGCAGTTTCTCACCCGAATCAGCCACCAGCGCTGTATCATCAGCGAACAACAACTGACTCGCTTCCAAAGCCCTCTCATCCAGAACAGACTGCATACTCGCCCCTCCCTCCAAAACTCTTGCATTCACCTCCCTAACCACCCCCATCCATAAACAGATTAAACAGCCATGGAGACATCACGCACCCCTGCGGCAAACTGACATTCACTGGGAAACAATCACTTTCCTCTCTTCCTACTCGTACACATACCTTACATTCTTGGTAAAAACTTTTAACTGCCTCTAGCAACTTACCTTCCACACCATATACTCTTAAAACCTTCCACAAGGCATCTCCATCCACCCTAGCATATGCCGTCTCTAAATCCATAGATGCCACCTTCAAATCCATCTATTGTTCTAAGTATTCCTCACACGCATTCTTCAAAGCAGACACATCCTCAACTACTTCTGAAACCACACTGCGCTTCCCTAATCTGATGCTGTGTACATGCCTTTACCATCGCAATATATATATATATATATATATATATATATATATATATATATATATATATATATATATATATATATATATATATATATATATATATATATATATATATATATATATATATATATATATATATATATATATATATATATTTATATATATATATATATATTTATAATCAACCCACCTCCCACTCTTCTCATGCTACAAGCATCTTTTGCGCAATCCATCACTGATTCCCTAAATACATCCCATTCCTCCCCCACTCCCCTTACTTCCATTGTTCTCACCTTTTTCCATTCTGTACTCAGTCTCTCCTGGTACTTCCTCACACAAGTCTCCTTCCCAAGCTCACTTACTCTCACCACCCTCTTAACCCCAACATTCACTTTTCTTTTCTGAAAACCCATACAAATCTTCACCTTAGCCTCCACAAGATAATGATCAGACATCCCTCCAGTTGATTAGAAAGGGTAGTGAGTGGTGGGATGAAGAAGTAAGAGTATTAGTGAAAGAGAAGAGAGAGGCATTTGGACGATTTTTGCAGGGAAAAATGAAATTGAGTGGGAGACGTATAAAAGAAAGAGACAGGAGGTCAAGAGAAAGGTGCAAGAGGTGAAAAAAAGGGCAAATGAGAGTTGGGGTGAGAGAGTATCATTAAATTTTAGGGAGAATAAAAAGATGTTCTGGAAGGAGGTAAATAAAGTGCGTAAGACAAGGAAGCAAATGGGAACTTCAGTGAAGGGCGCAAATGGGGAGTTGATAACAAGTAGTGGTGATGTGAGAAGGAGATGGAGTGAGTATTTTGAAGTTTTGTTGAATGTGTTTGATGATAGAGTGGCAGATATAGGGTGTTTTGGTCGAGGTGGTGTGCAAAGTGCGAGGGTTAGGGAAAATGAGTTGGTAAACAGAGAAGAGGTAGTAAAAGCTTTGCGGAAGATGAAAGCCGGCAAGGCAGCAGGTTTGGATGGTATTGCAGTGGAATTTATTAAAAAAAGGGGGTGACTGTATTGTTGACTGGTTGGTAAGGTTATTTAATGTATGTATGACTCATGGTGAGGTGCCTGAGGATTGGCGGAATGCGTGCATAGTGCCATTGTACAAAGGCAAAGGGGATAAGAGTGAGTGCTCAAATTACAGAGGTATAAGTTTGTTGAGTATTCCTGGCAAATTATATGGGAGGGTATTGATTGAGAGGGTGAAGGCATGTACAGAGCATCAGATTGGGGAAGAGCAGTGTGGTTTCAGAAGTGGTAGAGGATGTGTGGATCAGGTGTTTGCTTTGAAGAATGTATGTGAAAAATACTTAGAAAAGCAAATGGATTTGTATGTAGCATTTATGGATCTGGAGAAGGCATATGATAGAGTTGATAGAGATGCTCTGTGGAAGGTATTAAGAATATATGGTGTGGGAGGCAAGTTGTTAGAAGCAGTGAAAAGTTTTAATCGAGGATGTAAGGCATGTGTACGTGTAGGAAGAGAGGAAAGTGATTGGTTCTCAGTGAATGTAGGTTTGCGGCAGGGGTGTGTGATGTCTCCATGGTTGTTTAATTTGTTTATGGATGGGGTTGTAAGGGAGGTGAATGCAAGAGTTTTGGAAAGAGGGGCAAGTATGAAGTCTGTTGGGGATGAGAGAGCTTGGGAAGTGAGTCAGTTGTTGTTCGATGATGATACAGCGCTGGTGGCTGATTCATGTGAGAAACTGCAGAAGCTGGTGACTGAGTTTGGTAAAGTGTGTGAAAGAAGAAAGTTAAGAGTAAATGTGAATAAGAGCAAGGTTATTAGGTACAGTAGGGTTGAGGGTCAATTCAATTGGGAGGTGAGTTTGAATGGAGAAAAACTGGAGGAAGTGAAGTGTTTTAGATATCTGGGAGTGGATCTGGCAGCGGATGGAACCATGGAAGCGGAAGTGGATCATTGGGTGGGGGAGGGGGCGAAAATTCTGGGAGCCTTGAAGAATGTGTGGAAGTCGATAACATTATCTCGGAAAGCAAAAATGGGTATGTTTGAAGGAATAGTGGTTCCAACAATGTTGTATGGTTGCGAGGCGTGGGCTATGGATAGAGTTGTGCGCAGGAGGATGGATGTGCTGGAAATGAGATGTTTGAGGACAATGTGTGGTGTGAGGTGGTTTGATCGAGTAAGTAACGTAAGGGTAAGAGAGATGTGTGGAAATAAAAAGAGCGTGGTTGAGAGAGCAGAAGAGGGTGTTTTGAAATGGTTTGGTCACATGGAGAGAATGAGTGAGGAAAGATTAACCAAGAGGATATATGTGTCGGAGGTGGAGGGAACGAGGAGAAGAGGGAGACCAAATTGGAGGTGGAAAGATGGAGTGAAAAAGATTTTGTGTGATCGGGGCCTGAACATGCAGGAGGGTGAAAGGAGGGCAAAGAATAGAGTGAATTGGAGCGATGTGGTATACTGGGGTTGACGTGCTGTCAGTAGATTGAATCAAGGCATGTGTATGGGGGTGGGTTGGCCCATTTCTTTCGTCTGTTTCCTTACGCTACCTCGCAAACGCGGGAGACAGCGACAAAGCAAAAAAAAAAAAAAAAAAAATATATATATATATATATATATACATATATATATATATATATATATATATATATATATATATATATATATATATATATATATATATATATATATATATATATATATATATATATATATATTTTTTTTTTTTTTTCATGCTATTCGCTATTTCCCGCGATAGCGAGGTAGCGTTAAGAACAGAGGACTGGGCCTTTGAGGGAATATCCTCACCTGGACCTCGTCTCTGTTCCTTCTTTTGGAAAATTAAAAAAAAAAAAAAAAAGAGAGGGGAGGATTTCCAGCCCCCCGCTCCCTTCCCTTTGAGTCGCCTTCTACGACACGCAGGGAATACGTGGGAAGTATTCTTTCTCCCCTATCCCCAGGGTAATATATATATATATATATATATATATATATATATATATATATATATATATATATATATATATATATATATATATATATATATATATATATATATATATATATATATATATATATATATATTTTTTTTTTTTTTTTTTTTATACTTTGTCGCTGTCTCCCGCGTTTGCGAGGTAGCGCAAGGAAACAGACGAAAGAAATGGCCCAACCCCCCCCCCCCCCATACACATGTACATACACACGTCCACACACGCAAATATACATACCTACACAGCTTTCCATGGTTTACCCCAGACGCTTCACATGCCCTGATTCAATCCACTGACAGCACGTCAACCCCTGTATACCACATGACTCCAATTCACTCTATTTCTTGCCCTCCTTTCACCCTCCTGCATGTTCAGGCCCCGATCACACAAAATCTTTTTCACTCCATCTTTCCACCTCCAATTTGGTCTCCCTCTTCTCCTCGTTCCCTCCACCTCCGACACAGATATCCTCTTGGTCAATCTCTCCTCACTCATTCTCTCCATGTGCCCAAACCATTTCAAAACACCCTCTTCTGCTCTCTCAACCACGCTCTTTTTATTTCCACACATCTCTCTTACCCTTACGTTACTTACTCGATCAAACCACCTCACACCACACATTGTCCTCAAACATCTCATTTCCAGCACATCCATCCTCCTGCGCACATCTCTATCCATAGCCCACGCCTCGCAACCATACAACATTGTTGGAACCACTATTCCCTCAAACATACCCATTTTTGCTTTCCGAGATAATGTTCTCGACTTCCACACATTCTTCAAGGCTCCCAGAATTTTCGCCCCCTCCCCCACCCTATGATCCACTTCCGCTTCCATGGTTCCATCCGCTGCCAGATCCACTCCCAGATATCTAAAACACTTCACTTCCTCCAGTTTTTCTCCATTCAAACTCACCTCCCAATTGACTTGACCCTCACCCCTACTGTACCTAATAACCTTGCTCTTATTCACATTTACTCTCAACTTTCTTCTTCCACACACTTTACCAAACTCAGTCACCAGCTTCTGCAGTTTCTCACATGAATCAGCCACCAGCGCTGTATCATCAGCGAACAACAACTGACTCACTTCCCAAGCTCCTCATCCCCAACAGACTTCATACTTGCCCCTCTTTCCAGGACTCTTGCATTTACCTCCCTTACAACCCCATCCATAAACAAATTAAACAACCATGGAGACATCACACACCCCTGCCGCAAACCTACATTCACTGAGAACCAATCACTTTCCTCTCTTCCTACACGTACACATGCCTTACATCCTCGATAAAAACTTTTCACTGCTTCTAACAACTTGCCTCCCACACCATATATTCTTAATACCTTCCACACAGCATCTCTATCAACTCTATCATATGCCTTCTCCAGATCCATAAATGCTACATACAAATCCATTTGCTTTTCTAAGTATTTCTCACATACATTCTTCAAAGCAAACACCTGATCCACACATCCTCTACCACTTCTGAAACCGCACTGCTCTTCCCCAATCTGATGCTCTGTACATGCCTTCACCCTCTCAATCAATACCCTCCCATATAATTTACCAGGAATACTCAACAAACTTATACCTCTGTAATTTGAGCACTCACTCTTATCCCCTTTGCCTTTGTACAATGGCACTATGCACGCATTCCGCCAATCCTCAGGCACCTCACCATGAGTCATACATACATTAAATAACCTTACCAACCAGTCAACAATACAGTCACCCCCTTTTTTAATAAATTCCACTGCAATACCATCCAAACCTGCTGCCTTGCCGGCTTTCATCTTCCGCAAAGCTTTTACTACCTCTTTTCTGTTTACCAAATCATTTTCCCTAACCCTCTCACTTTGCACACCACCTCGACCAAAACACCCTATATCTGCCACTCTGTCATCAGACACATTCAACAAACCTTCAAAATACTCATTCCATCTCCTTCTCACATCACCGCTACTTGTTATCACCTCCCCATTTACGCCCTTCACTGAAGTTCCCATTTGCTCCCTTGTCTTACGCACCCTATTTACCTCCTTCCAGAACATCTTTTTATTCTCCCTAAAATTTACTGATAGTCTCTCACCCCAACTCTCATTTGCCCTTTTTTTCACCTCTTGCACCTTTCTCTTGACCTCCTGTCTCTTTCTTTTATACTTCTCCCACTCAATTGCATTTTTTCCCTGCAAAAAATCGTCCAAATGCCTCTCTCTTCTCTTTCACTAATACTCTTACTTCTTCATCCCACCACTCACTACCCTTTCTAAACAGCCCACCTCCCACTCTTCTCATGCCACAAGCATCTTTTGCGCAATCCATCACTGATTCCCTAAATACATCCCATTCCTCCCCCACTCCCCTTACTTCCATTGTTCTCACCTTTTTCCATTCTGTACACAGTCTCTCCTGGTACTTCCCCACACAGGTCTCCTTCCCAAGCTCACTTACTCTCACCACCTTCTTCACCCCAACATTCACTCCTCTTTTCTGAAAACCCATACTAATCTTCACCTTAGCCTCCACAAGATAATGATCAGACATCCCTCCAGTTGCACCTCTCAGCACATTAACATCCAAAAGTCTCTCTTTCGCACGCCTGTCAATTAACACGTAATCCAATAACGCTCTCTGGCCATCTCTCCTACTTACATAAGTATACTTATGTATATCTCGCTTTTTAAACCAGGTATTCCCAATCATCAGTCCTTTTTCAGCACATAAATCTACAAGCTCTTCACCATTTCCATTTACAACACTGAACACCCCATGCATACCAATTATTCCCTCAACTGCCACATTACTCACCTTTGCATTCAAATCACCCATCACTATAACCCGGTCTCGTGCATCAAAACCGCTAACACACTCATTTAGCTGCTCCCAAAACACTTGCCTCTCATGATCTTTCTTCTCATGCCCAGGTGCATATGCACCAATAATCACCCACCTCTCTCCATCAACTTTCAATTTTACCCATATTAATCGAGAATTTACTTTCTTACATTCTATCACATACTCCCACAACTCCTGTTTCAGGAGTATTGCTACTCCTTCCCTTGCTCTTGTCCTCTCACTAACCCCTGACTTCACTCCCAAGACATTTCCAAACCACTCTTCCCCTTTACCCTTGAGCTTCGTTTCACTCAGAGCCAAAACATCCAGGTTCCTTTCCTCAAACATACTACCTATCTCTCCTTTTTTCACATCTTGGTTACATCCACACACATTTAGGCACCCCACTCTGAGCCTTCGAGGAGGATGATCACTCCCCGCGTGACTCCTTCTTCTGTTTCCCATTTTAGAAAGTTAATACAAGGAGGGGAGGATTTCCGGCCCCCCGCTCCCGTCCCCTCTAGTCGCTTTCTACGACACGCGAGGAATACGTGGGAAGTATTCTTTCACCCCTATCCCCAGGGATAATATACATATATATATATACATATACGCACACACACACACACACACACACATACGCACATACACACACACACACACACATACATATATATACATATGAAAAATGTAAGAAACAATTTAGAAAACAAACTTTTACACAAACGTCAATAGCAGTTCTCATCAATTTCACCACTGTGTCAATAAGCTTCAATGTCTAAGCTACATTTTTCTCCAACTTCACTATTTTCTTGTCAGAAACACCATGCATGAAAACTATCACTCCATTAACACAACTATAAACATTTACTTCCCTTTAAAAGTTCTGGGGAAGTCTGTCTCGATACACTGCGGCGAGGCGACGCGACGCTGACACAATCACTGCCACAATATCACTTCTGCCTCCTCAAGTCAATCTCTCAGCCACAGTGCAGGCCTTCATCGTCGAAAATCGGTCTTCTGGAGGTTACCGTTGTCGATGGGTGTGACCATGTCCTTGCTGGAGTTGCAGCCCAGTAGTTGAGGATGGGCTGGAGTTGTAGATCCAGCTTACAATCTTCACTTGGCGGCAGATTATATTGTGATCCATGTTACAGATGGCACAATGCTTGCAATCCATACAGGTCCATGGTCCCAAGCGACTTCGCACAGCTAACTCTGCACTATATCCCAGACAGCTCGGATGGGATATATTTCTTGGATGGAGATACAGAACTAAAACTGGTTGACTCCCTTGACCCAACCAATGAAAGTATTGTTTTCATTGCATGTCCACCAGAGAGTCCATTTTTACTGCTCAAGGCGGCGAGAAGAGACAAAAGTATTCTCCAAGTATTTTTCCGGTCCATGGTCAGCGAGGTGCACTTGGAATAGTTGGGGCTGTTGGTCTGAACAAGAGGGTTTAGAAAATAAATATATAAATATATATATATATATATATATATATATATATATATATATATATATATATATATATATATATATATATATATATATATATGTATATATATTTATATATATATATATATATATATATATATATATATATATATATATATATATATATATATATATATATATATATTTATATATTTATTTTATTATACTTTGTCGCTGTCTCCCGCGTTTGCGAGGTAGCGCAAGGAAACAGACGAAAGAAATGGCCCAACCCACCCCCCCATACACATGTATATACATACGTCCACACACGCAAATATACATACCTACACAGCTTTCCATGGTTTACCCCAGACGCTTCACATGCCCTGCTTCAATCCACTGACAGCACGTCAACCCCGGTATACCACATCGCTCCAATTCACTCTATTCCTTGCCCTCCTTTCACCCTCCTGCATGCTCAGGCCCCGATCACACAAAATCTTTTTCACTCCATCTTTCCACCTCCAATTTGGTCTCCCTCTTCTCCTTGTTCCCTCCACCTCCGACACATATATCCTCTTGGTCAATCTTTCCTCACTCATCCTCTCCATGTGCCCAAACCACTTCAAAACACCCTCTTCTGCTCTCTCAACCACGCTCTTTTTATTTCCACACATCTCTCTTACCCTTACGTTACTCACTCCATCAAACCACCTCACACCACACATTGTCCTCAAACATCTCATTTCCAGCACATCCATCCTCCTGCGCACAACTCTATCCATAGCCCACGCCTCGCAACCATACAACATTGTTGGAACCACTATTCCTTCAAACATACCCAATTTTGCTTTCCGAGATAATGTTCTCGACTTCCACACATTCTTCAAGGCCCCCAGGATTTTCGCCCCCTCCCCCACCCTATGATCCACTTCCGCTTCCATGGTTCCATCCGCTGCCAGATCCACTCCCAGATATCTAAAACACTTCACTTCCTCCAGTTTTTCTCCATTCAAACTCACCTCCCAACTGACGACCCTCAACCCTACTGTACCTAATAACCTTGCTCGTATTCACATTTACTCTTAACTTTCTTCTTCCACACACTTTTCCAAACTCAGTCACCAGCTTCTGCAGTTTCTCACATGAATCAGCCACCAGCGCTGTATCATCAGCGAACAACAACTGACTCACTTCCCAAGCTCTCTCATCCTCAACAGACTTCATACTTGCCCCTCTTTCCAAAACTCTTGCATTTACCTCCCTAACATCCCCATCCATAAACAAATTAAACAACCATGGAGACATCACACACCCCTGCCGCAAACCTACATTCACTGAGAACCAATCACTTTCCTCTCTTCCTACACGTACACATGCCTTACATCCTCGATAAAAACTTTTCACTGCTTCTAACAACTTTCCTCCCACACCATATATTCTTAATACCTTCCACAGAGCATCTCTATCAACTCTATCATATACCTTCTCCAGATCCATAAATGCTACATACAAATCCATCTGCTTTTCTAAGTATTTCTTACATACATTCTTCAAAGCAAACACCTGATCCACACATCCTCTACCACTTCTGAAACCACACTGCTCTTCCTCAATCTGATGCTCTGTACATGCCTTCACCCTCTCAGTCAATACCCTCCCATATAATTTACCAGGAATACTCAACAAACTTATACCTCTGTAATTTGAGCACTCACTCTTATCCCCTTTGCCTTTGTACAATGGCACTATGCACGCATTCCGCCAATCCTCAGGCACCTCACCATGAGTCATACATACATTGAATAACCTTACCAACCAGTCAATAATACAGTCACCCCCTTTTCTAATAAATTCCACTGCAATATCACCCAAACCTGCTGCCTTGCCGGCTTTCATATTCCGCAAAGCTTTTACTACCTCTTCTCTTTTTACCAAATCATTTTCCCTAACCCTCTCACTTTGCACACCACCTCGACCAAGACACCCTATATCTGACACTCTATCATCAAACACATTCAACATATATATATATATATATATATATATATATATATATATATATATATATATATATATATATATATATATATATTTCTTTTTCTTTCAAACTATTCGCCATTTCCCGCATTAGCGAGGTAGCGTTAAGAACACAGGACTGGGCCTTGAGGGAATACCCTCACCTGGCCCAATTCTCTGTTCCTTCTTTTGGAAAAAAAAAAAAAAAAAAAAAAATATATATATTTGGTAAACATTGTCTTGGACAATTGCATGTTTCCCAAATGGCGTCCTAGCTACGTCTCTTGGTTGTGTGTCAACTGACTGTTATATTTCTCTCGTGTCTCCCCTGATGATGTGATTATTACGCGAAAGTGTACTTGGGAACTTATCGTGTGTCATTTCCCCATGAACTCAGAGGAATATATTTATTTATGTTTTTATTTATTGTGCTTGAAAGCCATTTCCCGCGTCAGTGAAGTAGCGCCGGGAAGCAGGCAAAGAGTGGCTCATCCACTTATATACACATGTATGCCTGTACACACACACACAAGTTCATATATAAACATATACATATCAAATATATATGCATACATATACATACTTGATCACCGAGGTAGCGCCAGGAAACAAAGAATGATCCATCCACTCATATACACGTATATATACACAAAATGCCCATATTCGTACATATACATATGTATATGTACATATACATGTACATATTCATACTTGCTTGCCTTCAATTTATTCCCGGCTCCACCCTACCGCACAAGGACACAGCATTGCTGCCCCCTGCTTCAGCAAGGTAGTGCCAGGCAAACAGTCAAAAAAGGTCTATCTCTGATGCTCGTTCCCACTTTTTTTTTCTTTTCTTTTAAGAAATGTTAACAATAAGATATATATATATATATATATATATATATATATATATATATATATATATATATATATATATATATATATATATATATGTATATAATCTTAAAACTTAGATTTTGTTTCTACGTGAGGGAATTAATTTGGTTGCTCTTTTTCATATTCTTGTTCTTTTATTAAATCTAATGATCAGAACTAATATGCACATTCTCAAAATGGTCTAATTAGGGCCTTGTAAGAAGCAAGTATTGTGTCATTCGTATAAAGTTTACATTTCTAGCTATGGAGTCTAACACCCTGGTTGCCTATTGTATGTGGTTGAGATGCTATCTTCGTGTACCTCCAATGATAACTCATCAAATGATTCATATTCGTATTAATCTATTATGTCAGCAAGATACAATTTGCATTTTTATTCTTTGAGGCTCATTTGCCACGCCTCAGGCCACTGACGTCAATTTGTCTGAATATCTTTGAATCTGTGAGGAATCTCCTTTTGTTTTGGTTTTGTTTCTTAGTTTCGTACCGTCGGCATATTTTGAGATTTTCTGCGCGAGTTCAGTGTCCAGTGTCCAGACAAGGGATATACATAGTAGAGGAAATGGGGTCAAGATATCCCTGTCGTATTCCACTTGTCACACTAAGCTAGACGGATGCTTTCTCTTGCTTTGCCACTCGTTTTCCATCTATTAACCCTCCACTATCCAAGCACATACCCAATTCACTGTGTTAAGCTGAGACATAGCGTCTCATACTTAATCTAGATTATGAGGCAGCCAATTGTCACAAGAGATGGTGAGGTGTGTGTGTGTGTGTGTGTGTGTGTGTGTGTGTGGGGGGGGGGGGGGGGGGTTTAAGAGGCAGCTGAGTTGTCGTGAGTGATGAAGAGAGATGAGAGACCATTAAGATGCCTCTATTGAAGGACAAGTTGAGGTTGCATTGGTGAACATGTCAGTTGTAAAGGAAACGATACGTTACTAATGAAAGTGAGAGGTGGTGAGGAAGAGGTAGACACATGCGCCATTAATGACGGTAAGGGTACAAGGAAGTACAACAATGAAGGTGAGGGTTAAGGAGGCAACTTAAGTATCACAGGTGAATATGTTGTCTGAGGAGCTACTAAGGTGTCAGGAGTTAAACTGAGGGATCACTGGGCTACTGTGGTGTTGCTAGTGAAGGTAAGAGGTGAGGGAGTATCTAGTGAAAGTGTAAGGTCAATCCTCCGTTCCCTACCATTGATGATAATCATCCAGCGATTTATCTTCTCTTCACCACCAGTTTCATCAACATAACTTGCTGCCAGTTCATCAGCCTTCCTATGTGGTATGCTATCCTCCAATACTAGGAAAGTTCAGTCTACGCGGTTCTTAAAGACGAAACTTGAAACAAACACAGGAATCCTAAGCGCTTTCGTGTATTACCATATCTTTAGAGAGAAAAAATGCAATTGAGGCTAAGTGTAAAAAACCTGAGGAAACATGGAATTGGGTCATGGATGTCATTCAATTCTTTGAAGAAAACATTACAATCCTGGGAGGATGGCCACAACGACCACACATCACCCACGTATCTAAACCAGACTTTCAGATCATTTATTGATGTTAAAATGCCAGTCTCAAAATATTCCATAAATAAGTTACTACGAATTGGACTGACCGTGGGAAACCCTCTTAGTTCTCTCTCTCTCTCTCTCTCTCTCTCTCTCTCTCTCTCTCTCTCTCTCTCTCTCTCTCTCTCTCTCTCTCTCTCTCTCTCTCTCTCTCTCTCTCTCTCCTCCATCCTCGATCCTAACTATTCCTACTCATATTGGTCACTGAATGCTCTTCTTGAGTTAAATATCAACTCGTTCCAGCTCTGTGTTTCCTGTATGATTTATGTGGGGTCGTAATTTATCAAAGACTTTTAAAGTTTCCGCGACCCAACACAGGGAGTCAGCTGTGATATGCAGGAGGACATTAGCAAGGGAGGAAGTTCCTGAACATCAGGTCATTACCAGAGCTCAGTTACTGGAACGTGAATCTGATTAGACTAATGTAAAAGCAGTTAGTGCGTATCATGTAGGGAAATACGTCAGTGATATGATCACAAACCTTAACATACGCTTGATAAATATCAATATACAACTTACTGAATGAGAAGATTTTGAGCATAGTTCTTTAGCCACTGGGCGTTCTTGCACTGGATATAGAGAGGGATTTTGTTTGTCCCTTGCAGTGCAGTGTTTAAGGATCAGAATAAGAATAGCAGATTATGATTTGGATATTTTCATTTTGTTTTACGATATCAAAAATAGCAACATTGATGATAATTCTGAAGATTAGGGAAAATGTGGGTATTACTTAACGTAATGATACATAAAGACTTGTCGGTAATCAAGAGAAGCTATGAGAATCTCACCTAACCTTCCTGGCTGCCTATCTTTACCTTATTCTATAAACATTTTGAAAGATAAGTGATCAATATCGACGAAATTTGAACACTGTTGTCGGAGATAGTTTATATTCCTGTACTCACAGTGCTCATCAAAGGCATGCAGACAGTAGCCACAAAGTAACAGAACATATGAGAACCTCACCTAACCAAGATCTACTGGATCTTAGTCTTGATATTTTGGTACAGTACATCGATGTTATACCTCAACGTACATTTCGAGCAATATAAATTTCCAGACCTAGTAAAGTTACTATCAATAGCAAAACTATCATTACTTTCAAGATCTAGTAAAGCTATTATCAACAGCAAAAATATCATTACCTTCAGTGAGCAGTTAGATGAAGCTTTCATTGTTTAAAGCCTATCTAAAAGGAAAGTCAATAGTGATTAACACAATTTATTTCATTTACATACTAGAAATACTGCTCCTCTCCACACACGTGTTCCTGGAGAACAGATAGATCAACATGAACAATATGATTATCAGTAACTAGTATCAATGTCTCTTTTTTCTATAAAATACCATTTTTCTTAAGTTTCAGCCATACATGTAATCTTCCATTCTCTACCATTTTCCTTATGCTGGAGGGAGTGAAGGGTGGGAAGCAAACCCTCTCACGTTCCTGTCTCATCAGCATCCTCAGAGAACAGGCTTAACATATTACTTAGCAGATAATTTCGTTGCTGGCCAATACTTCTTATCTTATTTGTTTTTCTATGTACTTCTAACTTCCAGTCAATATCAGAAATAGCACTTTATGTATTCTATCCATATCTTGACCCCTTATACCTAGAGAACTTGCATTACTTGCTGTCACTTTTACATAAGAGAAAAAATTCTTGCAAATGATTAGTATATAAAGTAAAGGACATGAAACGAGAAACTCCTCCAGAACATCACCAGACTGATCATAACTCAAGCAATTTTTTATGTCTTAAAAGCTTACGTCTCTGAGCCCAGTAGACGTTTACTACAACGAATGAGGAAGCATCCCGGAAAAAAAGGTTGCCAACATATGTGATTTAGGCAAAGTGGAGATAACTGATTTTAAGAACCTGTAAGGAAATTATAAGAAAAAAAATTCTTCTCTTCATGTTTGGAAATGTCACTGGAATCACCTTCCATGTAATATTCAGTCATAACCTACAGAATATATGACATAAATGGTGATGAACAAAACATCCCTCTTGTTTCAGTCATCACCATCAGGAGGTGGATCATTGTTCCAGAACATCACATTCTTCCATGGTAAATGTGAGGACCATGGTAGTGGGCAGTGTTTGCTCTCACACAACACCAGAAGCCGCCACCCTCTGTAGTTGATCCTTGGCGGTAGGCGAGCAGCGCAAGATGGTGTGTTATCTCCCTACCAGGCTCCTGCACCACGCCACAACCCTTAACAAACTGCTCTTACTCTCACCACAAACTTTATCCTCCACGCTCCGCTGACTTGATCAAAAACCTGCGAAGACTAAACCATCCGGGGTTTCCCGGCTCTCCCGGATCTTGGCTCACATCAAATTTTCATGGACCAGGATGTTCGGCCGTGAACTTCGTACATCTTTCTGAGATATATCCACTCGAGCGCATCTATGATGATGAGCCACCCAGACTCCTCAACTTGGGTAGATATGAGATACGATTACTTGGTTTAGATATAAGAGAGTCCTGAGTAGTGTGAGGAAGGTGGAGGGTCAGTTGACTGAAGTTTCTGGTACCAGTAACGCTGGGGCTCCCTGTGTGCAGGACCTACAATAAACTCTGTATACTATCACCATCCTCCATCACCTGCCAGTACTTCCCTATACACTACATACATACACCTACGACTTCTTGCCACATCTGTACCTTCCACCATATAGCCACTCCCCACTGTCATCTATCATTCACCAAGATCTGCCACAAACTTCCCACACCTTCCCTTTTCTCCTAACCATTCTTATCGATTTATTTGAATCAATAGTAAAAGGTCAGTAAGGCTAGATCTTTGAGTCTTGCAATTCTCCTTTACATATGTGCCTGCACTATCTTCCTCCACTACAAAGCAATACAATGCACATTCGTTCTTCATTTTTATCTTTTCCATCAATTTCATGTCAAGTCCTTATCTTTTCCGTTTTCTTTTTTACTTTTACTCTCTTCTTTTCTTTCATATTCTTTACCTTTTCTTCTTCTCTTCTTCTTCATCTTCCTTTCATTTGCATTATCTGTTTTGCTTACCCACCATTTACTGTAGAGAACTGTACATTTGTTACAAGCCATGCAAAACGTTACACATGAAAAACTGAAGCCAATATTGGTTGCGAAAAAAAGATTGAATCCAATCCAACCATCGCACAAATATTTTCAAGAATATTTCACGTACTTAATTGTACACACCTAACTCGCTTACCCATTCACGTGTATTCAAGTACGAAAATGAAGTTAAAACGTACCTTTGTTCTCACAGAGCCACGTGGTTCTGCAGGTATTCTTATTTTGCTTTACGAGCCTACTTGGACTTCCTCACAAGGAACAGTCCAGTCACCTGGGCTCCAGAGTAAGCGTCCACCAGAGTACTTCGATCTGATATACCGACGGTGGCTGACCCGAATAACTCCTTGAGTGCATGATCGAGTAACTAATTGGTCCGCGGCAGACACAGAATTACTAGCCACAACACGTTGATAGATGACCCAGCATTAACTTTAACACGTCAGTGGCTGACTTGGGACTAAAGACAAAACGCTGGTAGATGACGTGGAATGAACGTCAACCCATCACTGGATGAGCAAACATTAACGAAAACATCTGTGGATGACCTATAACGATTGATATTACGGTGATTGATGACTCAGGTTTAATCACTAGACGCCTGTGGATGACCTAGAACTACTATGTCGGTAAATGACGAAGAAACACTTCATAGTACGTCGAAATAAACTACGACACGTTAGGTTTAGCTAATGACAAGATGGGTAAAAGAATTTCAGGAAACACGAGACAAGACTCCACAAGGACTAGTTTTACAACTTGATTCTTGCCCTCATGAGTCTGACTACACTTTAGACAAGTCTCCAGACTTTTCTGCCTTCGTGAAAAGAACCATCTTTTTTCATGAGCGAAGGGAGCGAGTTTTCGGAAGTGGTCACAAGTGGTAGAAGTGGCAGCAGTAACAGCAGCAGCAGTATCACCATTATTCGAGATAATAGTAGTAGTAGTAGTAGTGGTAGAAGTAGTAATGGTAGAGGTAGTAGTAGAAGTAGTAGTAGTAGTAGTAGTAGTAGTAGTAGTAGTAGTAGTACTGATAGCGGTAGTAGAAGTAGTAGCAGTAGTAGTAGTAGTAGTAACACTAGTATTATTAGTAGTAACAGTAATAGTAGTAGTAGTAGTAGTAGTAGTAGTAGTAGTGTAAGTAGTAGCAATAAACTTTATAATGAAAGAGAGGGTAGTCAAAATTCCGCACTGCAATCCCCAAAATGATTTCCCAAATTACTATACATATAGTTATGAAGCAATCAAAATGAAGTTATATCAACATTATGACCAATGTGTACCAGGGAACTTTCAACTTAGATTATCACAACAAAGATTATTCAATAATCAAGAAATGGTAATGAATATGTAGTCTTAACTAGACCCTTGACTGAACACCTCCATCATATCGCTTGCTGCACTACAATAACTAGGGAGATCACTGGCAGGTTCATAGTATGATGATCCTTTACCATCTGAGAGATCACTACATTCCTCTGCTTGCTGTAGTCCAGAGTGTGGTTTACACTTTCTCGTTTTCCTAGTTGCTTTCTTTCCTTCAGCCAATCACGAATTTACATCGTCATCCTTAATGTTATGTCAATAGCCAACACTTAACCTACATCTATTTTCTCAACGTTTGTTTCATATAATGTAGGAATATTTGTTTGTTCGGTAAAGGTATCATCTGATCATTGCAGTAAGAGTCGTGTATATATTTCAGCCTGGAGCATATATATTACATAGGAAGCTCCACTCATACACTCCAGCAAACAAAAATTATACGACCTTAGTAGGTCAAAAAAAAAAAAAAAGATGCATGAAAATATTTTCGTCATACCAAGGTGTAATAACTAACAGAATCAATCACCAAGGTGGAATCGTTTGAAGTACTTGTAGCTATTGCCTTAGATGCGGCAGATTTCATATCTCAGTTACGACCGGTCCAAATATTGGAGTGGCGCCTACTTCACAAACCACACACGTCCTGGTTGGAATGTTTGAAACGTTCCTGATTCTAACTAAATTCGTCACACGTGCGCTGTATCGCCTCACAAACCTGAATTGCCTCAGGAGGACATGGGTGAAAGATTCTGGATGGGGCTGTTTCAAGGGCCTTGAACGCGTCTATCTCAGATACCACAACCGTGAAAACTTCATAAAGCTTTCGGTCAGGTTGAAAGGTTCTAGGACACCTCTGGTTTGAGGTATACCATACATGCAAATCTTAGGCACCGTGGCATACGCTGTGCCTCTGAGAAGATCTTTACCTGGAAATAAAGGATGAAATCAACTCATGTATTCAATTAGCAATTATGTATTTAGATAAACTAAAAAGAAATCGAACATGAAGAACATTCACATCAACTTGACATATGAGAGAGTAATAGAAAAGAGACGAAGTGGTAATAGTAATTCAAAGCAATACATAGGAGTGCAAACAAATAACAGACAGTTTGGTCCTAAAATTGAAAAACTGTTTATAGAGGAGATCAGGAGATCATAATGAGGAGCTGATAGCGGATGTCTGTCTGGAATGAAACAGGTTATTGTTAAGTTACAATATTATGTTATATTGCAGGTTGTATCACTATTGTATATCATATTAATATTTTCAATCACATTATTGTTGTTGATTGAGTATAACGCCGTTATGGATTATATGATCACATTGCATAATTTTACCACTGTAGGTTGTGACATCATTATTAAATATATTCCTGTTAAGGTTGTGAGTTGTTACTGAACTCCGCTGGAGTGAAGATACAACAAAAGTGGAAGATCACCTTCAGCCATTTTGTATCATCGTCATTGGACGAAGCGAAATATAATCTTGTCAGGGACCTTCTCACTCCGAAACTTGAAGCTGCAGGACCCCAGGATATTGTACATCACCACACACTACCAATACGTCAGCAGTTTACCACCACAGTCCGTGGTACGCCACCACAGTCAGCATCTCACCACCACAGTCAGTGGTACACTACCACAGTCAGAGGTACACCGCTACAGCCAGCACTTAACCACCACAGTGTGGAGTACCCCACCAAAGTCAGTGTGGACCTTTCTCTTGTCCTCTTTATTGTCTGGAGAATATCAGAATCACTGTCTTATAGTGACACCATAATATTTGAGAGTGACCTCCAGTATCTTATCAAAATGGATCAACATTTTATTTTATCCGCAGCCATATTGGTTCTTTCATCAACATAACTTTAATTCATCTAACAACAGAATATTCTTACTAGTCATTACTTCCCAGTCATCTGCACAGTTAGGCGCTGACGTTGGCAGTGTGAGGACTTGTATTTTATTAGATCTTGACAGTCAAATCAGGGCTCGTCTTCTGGCTTCGTAAGTTCCATTGGCTTGGTTACTGTGCTTTTCGTTGAAGGAACACCTTAGCCAAGTTACCGGGAGTTTACTGTTGGCAGAAGGGAAATATGATCGGCTGAGGGAAAACTTGATCGTGAGAGAGAAAAATGATACCTAACAATAGAGATTCGTAGTTGATAAGGAGAGCAAGTTGCGGTCTAAAAGGACAGCGTTGCAGGAACTCGTGGTAGAGGATGAGTGTAGTGCACTGCATGAGGAGCCAAGTGACAACGGCTCGTCCAACCCCACAAGGTTGAGCACGAAGGTGAGTAAGATTTTGCTTATTGGTGACAGTCAGGTTAAGTAGATGGATAGGGCCTCTTGTAGCATAGATAGGACTGGATATCGTTTTGTCTGGTAATGGGAACAAGTTCATCCTTTGGCTCAATGTAGGAGGCAATGACTTTGGAAAGACTAAATATGTATAAGGTAGCTATAGATAGGATTAGGAACAAGAATGAGATCCCAGTATCATTTGGTGTTTTCCCTCTTAAAGGATTTGGAAGTGAGCGGTTATCCCGGCCAATGTTTGTATATTGCCATCTGAATGCGTTACTACTTCTTGGACGAAAAATACCATTCATCGAAGATCTGTTTTTTTTCTCTTTTTTGTGGCCAGAATGCTATATATGCAAAGGACGTCCACTTGGCTATGGCAGGTGTGCTGGAATTGGCATAGTCAGTGAAAATGGTTGTAGCTAATGTTAGTCAAGTATTTAAGCAGCAAGATGATAGTGGTATGGGATCCAGTAAGAGGTATGATTCTTTGAGTCCTTTCTCTTTAATCATAGACGTGGGAAAATAGAGAAAGGGAATGTAACTGATCGGGAACATGACAGGATGGGTAAATCAGTAGTGAGAGATAAAGTGCAGATTGACAAGGAACATGGAAGATTGGATCGCTTGTAATCACTTCTTGGGTAGTATAGGTCACTACACAGGTAAAGGCAGGGAACAAGACAGTAAAGTTAAGTAGCAAGACAGTTTGCGTCGTGCAGGTTGGAAACGAGGCACATAGGGGATAGGCAGAGTATGGCAACCTGGGGCACTTACCTTGCAAAGTAAGGAACAAGGCAGGTAACGAACGTGGCAGAACAGGGCAAATAGAAGTTCAGGTAGACGGGGCCCCAGTTCCTACTGCCCAACACAAAGATATCCTTGACGAAAAGCATCAGTCATATGTCAGAAAATGTTACGTTTATGCACGGAGGGTTCGTGAAAATAATTGAGATAATGGTTATTTCGAAATTTTGGTTAATAAAAACAGAGATTTCTTCGCTGAATATGCAATTCTTGGGTACACACACACACACACACACACACACACACACACACACACACACACAAACACGCGCGCGCGCACACACAGTGTAACACTGACAGAGAAAACAAAGAAAATGCATCTTTAATCACATTTTAAGAAAAACAAAAATCATGAGTCTTAATCATGTCAACTCCATTAACGATCCTACAGCATAAATCTTTATGAACAAGACGTTGTTGGTCTTGATACTTGCAACTCCATTTATGATCAATTAGCAGAAATTCTCATGAACAAGATTCAATCATAAAAAGAGACTTTACACACCGGTGTTTAAGTAGGGAGAATACCTTCTTCAGTATTGTCCTAACACAGTTGAGAAGTCTACTCGCGATGAAATCAAATTAGATTTATCTCTAACTACAAATGAGAGTCTCGAGCGTAGTGTTGAAGCGGGAGAAAGGTTTGGTTCAAGCGATCACCGACAAATCACTTTTGAGGTAACTTTCAAACATAGCCTGTAATGCCGGTCAACACGAAAGAAGTACCAGATTATCGACTTGCAAATTTCAATGGTCTTCGCATTGCTCTTGACATGCAAACCTGGGATGATATCGTTAATGAGGACGATATTGATGGTACATGCAAAAGATTCATTATGCCTCAAAGTAGTGGATGGAACATATGTGCCAATGCGTATATGACGGTCTTGTTCCGTAACGAAGCGTAAGTGACGGAGCAATAACAAACAAGTGCTTGATATCTGTGAAAGTAGCACATGTGAAACTCAAAGAGACCAATATTCAAATGACAGAAAATTATGAAAAACTGCAAAAGGAAACTAAGAGACCTATACCTCAAAGCAAACGTTATTATGAAGCGTATATTGCTGAAATAGCAAAAAAAGAAAAAAAAAAACATGAAGCGTTTGATAGTTACGCTAGAATATAGAAAGTCATTACTCAATCAATTGAGCCATTGATTACAGAAAATAGTGATCTAATACAAGACAACAAAGCCTTGACAGGGATTCCAAACGATTTCTTTTTATTTGTATTTACAATTGAAGATACAATTCATGTCCCAAATTCAGTTCCACCGATAAATGAGGAAAACGTATTGCAACATATTAAGATAACAGATAAAGATATACTATCAGAGCTAAATAGTATTAGAGCAATCGGCAAGACCTGATAAGTTTTATCCAAGGACACTGAAGATGAAACACCAGATTGTTAGACCATTGGCTGCTCATTTCAAAAAGTCACTTGCCTACAAGAAATGTTCCAGAGGAACGGAACCCTGCAGATGTATCACCGATTTTCAAAAAGGATAATAAATCACTGCCCGGCAATTATCATCTAATTAGCTTAATGTCTGTGGTCGGCAAACTAATGTAAACCATCACTCGGGTTAGGACTGTCAACAGTACAGAGGTCCACCATTCAGTAAACGATTTTCAGCATAGTTTTCGACAAAAGCGCTCGTGATTTATTTCTGTTATGAAAAAAGTGTACATGTATAATGAAAGTAAGGCAGTTGACGTCATCTATTCAGATTTTCAAAGAAAAAAAAAGCTTTCGATGAATTTCCTCATCAAAGGTAGCTAACAAAAGTTTAGTCACATAGTATAGATGAAGGTCAAAATTCAGTGATGAGTAATATCTAAGTCTCTGAATGGTTAGACGAAACGAATGGTGTGCCACAAGGATCAGTTTTTGGACCGGTTATCATTCTCACAAATATCAACAATATAATCTATCTGTATCATTCTATTCCTTCTCTTGAGAATCCGGGGCCATTGCTATAACAAACCTTGGATCGCTTTCACACACCCTCAGTCTGCCAGCAGTACTTTCCGTAGCTACAGCGTTAAAACTGATTGCTGATAGTGTATTGTTCACAAAAAAATAAACAGCATATTTACCTTCGTTTCTTGAAGGAAAATCCTTTGTAAATTCCCGATTACACTGTGGACGTGAAAGTGAGCAGCATAAGGAATCTTGGCAACTTTCTTGACAGGAAGAAGAGGATGGAAGACAGAGAGGAAGAGGTAGGACAAGAGAGGAGGAAGGGAAGCGGACATTTGTCACCAGAAAGAAGAGAAGCAGGAGGAGAGGCAGAGAAAAAGGAAAGAGAGTGAGAGGTAAGGAAGGCTCGATAAGGAAAAAGTAAAGAGAAGAGAGGAACTGTTAAGAGGGAAGAGAGAAAGGAGAGACAGGAACTGGAATAGTGTGAAGAGAAATGAACTGAATAGTACAGTCATAAAGCATAAGGAAATAAACTCATTTACAAAAAACTGACCGAAAGAAAGAGAAGGTCGTGCAAGATTTTGTGGTGATAAACTTCAAGATGAATGCTGAAGGCAAAGTTATCAGTCTGATAATATACTACAATGATCCGATAACATGTTCGCTCGTAATGAACAACAATATGGTGGGTCGCTCTGGAAGTTTGAATCGTACCGATGTGGTATATGAGTACATATGCAATATTGAGGACTGTAAGGTCCACCACATAAACTATATTAGACATACAACCTGACTCTGAGCCGCCGCGTCTCGCTCCACTTACGAGAAGGAATCATACATCATGAACAAAAGTATGGAACGAGACTAATGAGGGAGATTATAGTGAAGAGCACCAAAATCCTTACTATTTACAGTAATGGAGTAGAGCACTGATATAAGAAGCCATTCACATTAGAGAAAAAGCAGCTGTCATCAATATCCAGACAAACATGACAGCCCGCGAATAGTGCGCAGACCTAACGCCATTTCAGGACAGTGGGAACGAGTCACTAACCAACCCCTTCCTGGGTTATGAAGGTCAGAGAGAATCAGACGAGCCCGACCTGACCTCAACGACGGGCACGGACAATAATGGTCTCACTTGGCCTAACTTAGTGTAGTTAGTGATGGACTGACTATATTCCGACTTCGTGGAAGATTCTTCTGTGTTTTCCTCTTCTGTAATATTCTTATATCTATGTATTCATATTTTTCATTTAGATTGTAGTTCATACTACCCGTCATGATAATGTTAATTTACATTGCTTATAGTGTTTCCCTCACTTTTTACATTCTATGTACTGTGTCTTGTCTCATATATACATGTGTAGGTTGTACATTTTGTATCCAAGTTTTGTGACGTGTTTTTTTTCTCCTTTTTGTAGAATCCTGACGATGCCTCTGTGAAGACGAAAGCTTGATTGAAATAAAATGGATGATTCTGGACAACTGGTGTTTGAGCACCCACTGAATAGTAGAAAAATATTGGAAAATCAGAGGACATGAAAAAGATTGGTAACTGGTAAAATTATATCATGTTCACTGCTTGTTCAAAGACGGGCTAACTACCTCTCCATGTTTTAATGTGTCGGTAGAAAATTTCTTTTCCATCTGAGATGAATATGCATATATCATCTTGCCATACAAGATATACTAAATTCACTTTTGTGTTGTGTCATAGATAAAGGCAATTAAATTTTGTTACATTACTTGTCATTGAAACTGAACAAACCCGCTGCTGCCCATGAGTGAGACACGTACCAAACGTTGTATATGTCCTCAGGGTTAGATGAGACTCACCGCTGCTGCTGAGCAGACGAGCATGTCGCTCAAGCTGGACAAAGAGCCTTTGTTCTCCTCCAGTTGGATCCATAATAGTAATCAAACGTGTTACACACTGGACAACACCCACTGCGGCTCCTTGCCTGATGACACACCGTCAACTGCTTGTGTCTTGATCAGACGTCTGTCACCAGATACAATACCTTCACGGTGGCAAGTAATGTAGAGACACTAGTGGAGTCGTTGTTATATCCCAATCAAAGTGGGCAAGAACTCAGGAACAATTTTCAACAGTAGAATATAGTAGAAAGTTATCATGTGTGGATAAACACCAGGAGAATCTCCAAAAACAAACACAGGAAGATATTCTTCAGTTTAGACGTAAGTCTGTAACCTGTTGTCTCATCGCAGACTCAATAGCAACCAATAGTTTCAAGAAGCGTTATGTATAACTTTGATAAAGTCTTTAATGGTTGTATATATATGCATATAGACGGCATTTATTCCTACCTGCAAGTGACTTAAGTAAGGATAACTAGTGTAAAAACGATGTGAACCGGCCTAGAATTATTGTTATTGTGTTTATGTGCATTTTTTTCTTTTTCATACTCGATCGACGTTTCCCGTGTCAGCAAGAGAGCGCAAGAACCATATGAAGAATATGCTGCATTTGCTTACATACATTTTGTAGTTGTCATGTGCAAAGTACAGAAGCCGTGGCCGCATTCCATAACCAGTACTCACTGACCTTTCCATGGTCTCACCAGCCGTTTGACATGCCCTGGTTCAGTCCCTAGACAGAACATCGACCCCTGTAAACCACACCGATCCATCTCACTCTATCCCGTGCAATCTTATCGCGTATTCTCCTGTATGTATGTTCAACACTTTTAGGACCCCATCTCTTGCCTTTCTTATCATACAGATTCATATACTTTTGTATGTTCTCAACATTCACAATTACATAAATCATTCACTACCTCTATAAAGGATACTTTATATCTTCATACCAAGTTTTTTGTCCGATGGCATATCATGATCCCAGTTTGTCCTGTTCTGCATCTTTAGAAATACTGTTTACTGTTTAAGTCATCGACCTACTCAAGCACCAAGACCACCAACTCAAGCACCAGAACCACCAACTCAAGCACCAAGACCACCAACTCAAGCACCAAGACCACCAACGTAAGCACCAGGACCACCAACTCAAGCACCAGTACCACCAACGTAAGCACCAGGACCACCAACTCAGGCACCAGAACCACCAACTCAAGCATTAGAACCATCAACTCAAGCACTAGAACCACCAACTCAAGCACTAGAACCACCAACTCAAGCACTAGAACCACCAACTCAAACACCAGAATCACCAACTCAATAACTAGAACCACCAACTAAATCATTAGAACCACCAACGTAAGCACCAGAACCACCAACTCAAGCAACAGAAGAACCAACTCAAGCACAAGAACCACCAACTCAAGCACCAGAACCACCAACTCAAGCACCAGGACCACCAACTCAAGCAACAGAACCACTAACTCAAGCACCAGAACCACCAACTCAAGCACTAGAACCACCAACTTAAACACTAGAACCACCAACTCAAGCACCAAAACCACCAACTCCTCGAACATCTCATTTCCAGACATCCACCCTCCTCCGTACAACTCTATCTATAGCCCATGCCCCGCAACCATATAACAGTTTTGGAACCATTATTCTTTTAAACATACCCATTTTTGCTTTCCAAGATAAGGTTCTCCACTTCCACACATTTTTCAAAGCTCGCAGAACTTTTGCCCCCTCCCCCACCCGGTGATTCACCTTCGATTCCATGGTTCCATCCGTTGCCAAATCCACTCCCAAATATCTGAAACGCTTCACTTCCTCCAGTTGTTTCTCCATTCAAACTTACCTAACAGTTGACTTGTCCCTCAACTCTACTGGACCTAATAACCTTGCTCTTATTCACATTTACTCTCAGCTTTCTTCTTTCCACACTTTACCAAACTCAGTCACCAGCTTCTGTAGTTTCTCACCCGAGTCAGCCACCAAGCACTGTACCATCAGCGAACAATAACTGACTCACTTCCCAAGCTCTCTCATCCACAACAGACTGCATACTTGCCCCTTTTTCCAAAACTCTTGCATTCACTTCCCTAACAACCCCATCCATAAACAAATTAAACAACCATGGGGACACCACGCACCTCTGCCGCAAACCAACATTCACTGAAAACCAATTACTTTCCTGTCTTCCTACACGTACACATACCTTATATCCTCAATAAAGACTTTTCATTGCTTCTATCAAGTTGCCTCCCACACCATATATTTCTAATACCTTCTAAAGAGCATCTCTATCAACTCTGTCATATGCCTTCTCCAGATCCATAAATGCTACATATAAATCCATTTGCTTTTCTAAGTATTTCTCACATACATTCTTCAAAGCAAACACCTGATCGACACATCCTCTACCACTTCTGAATCCACGCTGCTCTTCCCCAATCTGATGCTCTGTACATGCCTTCACCCTCTCAATCAATACCCTCCCATTAATTTCCCAGGAATCATCAACAAACTTATACCTCTATAATCTGAGCACTCACTTTTATCCCCTTTGCCTTTGTACAATGGCGCTATGCAAGCATTCCGCCAATCCTCAGGCACCTCACCATGAGTCATACATACATTAAATAACCTTACAAACCAGTGAACAATACAGTCACCAACTTTTCAAATATATTCCACTGCAATACCCTCCAAACCTGCTGCCTTGCCGACTTTCATCTTCCGCAAAGCTTTTACTACTCTGTTTACCATATCATTCTCCCTAACCTATCTATATTTACGTATCTTTTACATCTCACATTCGTTCTATGCTGTTGGAGGTTTGTATATATATATATATATATATATATATTTTTTTTTTTTTTTTTTTTTTTTTTCTTTATACTTTGTCGCTGTCTCCCGCGTCTGCGAGGTAGCGCAAGGAAACAGACGAAAGAAATGGCCCAACCCCCCCCCCATACACATGTACATACACATGTCCACACACGTGTATACATACCTACACAGCTTTCCATGGTCCACCCCAGACGCCTCACATGCCTTGATTCACTCCACTGACAGCACGTCAACCCCTGTATACCACATCGCTCCAATTCACTCTATTCCTTGCCCTCCTTACACCCTCCTGCATGTTCAGGCCCCGATCACACAAAATCTTTTTCACTCCATCTTTCCACCTCCAATTTGGTCTCCCTCTTCTCCTCGTTCCCTCCACCTCCGACACATATATCCTCTTGGTCAATCTTTCCTCACTCATTCTCTCCATGTGCCCAAACCATTTCAAAACACCCTCTTCTGCTCTCTCAACCACGCTCTTTTTATTTCCACACATCTCTCTTACCCTTACGTTACTTACTCGATCAAACCACCTCACACCACACATTGTCCTCAAACATCTCATTTCCAGCACATCCATCCTCCTGCGCACAACTCTATCCATAGCCCACGCCTCGCAACCATACAACATTGTTGGAACCACTATTCCTTCAAACATACCCATTTTTGCTTTCCGAGATAATGTTCTCGACTTCCACACATTTTTCAAGGCTCCCAAAATTTTCGCCCCCTCCCCCACCCTATGATCCACTTCCGCTTCCATGGTTCCATCCGCTGACAGATCCACTCCCAGATATCTAAAACACTTCACTTCCTCCAGTTTTTCTCCATTCAAACTTACCTCCCAATTGACTTGACCCTCAACCCTACTGTACCTAATAACCTTGCTCTTATTCACATTTACTCTTAACTTTCTTCTTCCACACACTTTACCAAACTCAGTCACCAGCTTCTGCAGTTTCTCACATGAATCAGCCACCAGCGCTGTATCATCAGCGAACAACAACTGACTCACTTCCCAGGCTCTCTCATCCCCAACAGACTTCATACTTGCCCCTCTTTCCAGGACTCTTGCATTCACCTCCCTAACAACCCCATCCATAAACAAATTAAACAACCATGGAGACATCACACACCCCTGCCGCAAACCTACATTCACTGAGAACCAATCACTTTCCTCTCTTCCTACACGTACACATGCCTTACATCCTCGATAAAAACTTTTCACTGCTTCTAACAACTTGCCTCCCACACCATATATTCTTATATATATATATATATATATATATATATATATATATATATATATATATATATATATATATATATATATATATATATATATATATATATATATATATATATATATATATATATATATATATATATATATATATATATATATATATATATATATATATATATATATATATATTTTTTTTTTTTTTTTTTTTTTTTGCCGCTGTCTCCCGCGTTTGCGAGGTAGCGCAAGGAAACAGACGAAAGAAATGGCCCAACCCACCCCCATACACATGTATATACATACGTCCACACACGCAAATATACATACCTACACAGCTTTCCATGGTTTACCCCAGATGCTTCACATGCCTTGATTCAATCTGAGACAATTTTTTTTTCTCCATCTAATAATCAGTGAAAAGATTCAAGCCTACATCTTGATTCTGACGCATAATTACGTTATGTTTATATAGTTTTCTACTGTACAGTGTACAATCTGTTATTTTCTCATATCTTTTATGGGCTATTCGTACAAATTCAGTTTCACTATATATTTATTTGTGTTGGGAGGGAAAGTGGAAGATTGAAAAATGAGCTCCATGTTCCATTAGGGAGGTCCAGGATCTTATCACATGGGACAAAAGGAGGGCAGGAGAGAGGTCCAAAATGCCAAAAAATCTGAACCACGTAGTTCTGATTGACTACCATGGTCCTAACGTCTTGTTCTGTACATTTCACCACTTCATAAGCCTCCCTATTCTATATCTCTGTTGTGCTTCAACATAAATTTCTATATATTTCCATTCCCTTACCCTTTCTGCTTAGTATGCCGCACTCATTATCGTCTCTATTCTTTCTATCTTTACCTCCAATTTTCTGTTTTTCTACCTCTTCCTCCTCTCCCATCCTCATCCGTCTCAAGTTCCCTTCCTTGTGTTTCCTGGTGTGGGTAGCAGTGGTAGTCTACGCAAAAACCATCACCATGACAGTCTGGGACTCACCTGTGTTCACTGTGGTCACCTGCCTGGTTTCTCAGGAGACACCGCTGGTGTTGGGTGCTTGTCTGGCATCATTGTGGCCAGCTGGTGTGCTGCTGCTGCTGCTGCTGCTACACTTGGCCTCCTGCTACATAACTGAGACGCTTGGCCTTCAGCCACACGCACGGGTCACAGGCCACAAATGTGTAGGAGTTAACGTTAGCTCGGTATTAATGACCTTTGGAACAGTGAACGCCTTAGTATCCATACTTCAAATCCAACTTAAACAATAATCCAACTCAGTATGATGGAGATCGATTATAATATTCCGGCTAGGCACCTAATATTCTTCAACATACCGAGTACTTATTTCATTTAGTGTACCGAGTACTGCTGTCATTATGTACTGGGCTTTATTGTTCCAGTTTTATTTACGACAGAAAAGAAAAGGTTTATCTTATTTCTGCTTAGATACGCACAGTTGATAAGTATTTAGATCTCAGTATAATATAAAAGATATGAAGATGATCTTTGAGCTTCTATATAACATTCTTACAAATACATCATTTCTGCCGCCTACCTAAGTGACCACACACTGTCCTTCCTTATGTGTCAGTTGTCCCACCTAGTTCATCGTGTCCTCTGGATGAAAGTTTTCACATGAAAAGCAGGAATAGATTTCTGTCACTCATCGACTCTTTCTTTGTAACCAGAAGATTTACTGTTACTCTCTTCCTTTTTTTGCGCTTTGATCCTAAGACAACACACCAGCGCCACAGAGGCTGTGAAATGGAATGCAAATATTGAAAGAGATTTGCTGTAAAGATTCTGGCTGACTTAGGCTTTAGTGACTAAATGCTGTGCCATATAATACAAAATGACGTTCTCTCTCTCTCTCTCTCTCTCTCTCTCTCTCTCTCTCTCTCTCTCTCTCTCTCTCTCTCTCTCTCTCTCTCTCTCTCTCTCTCTCTCTCTCTCTCTCTCTCTCCCCGGGACGTGAGATCAAGCAGTCCTTTTGAAAGAATGTGAGAGAACTGAGTGGTACAGAACATTCCCACCGGACATGGCGAGCCCATCGCGTCAGAATGAGGTGTATTCCTGGGGACTGGAGCAATAATGGAAAGATTCAAGTGGAAAGTGTAGCTAGAAATTCCGAGTGTGGTGAATGGAGGAGCGAGAGAGGAATTGCATCCTTGCCTGACATGACGCTTAAGGGACCGAAACTGCTAAAGTGACAAATGAGATGAAAACGAAAAGTTTTTCTTCGAGGAAGCACACGGATACAGTAATCACAGACCCTCATGATGTGGTGGTAAGCGGAGGTACTTAACGATTTTTCTCAGGACCATGTTCGAACCCTGGACTGGCGGGTCAATGGCGAAAGTTATACTTATATTTCTTTGCTGAGTTCTGATATCAACATAATCCTATCCGTATACTGTAGATTGTGTCGTGTTATACATTTATGTACTGAAGGTAACACACGGATCGTTTGAAGGATCTACAAAAATGGAATGATCTTGCATTCTGAGGAGATAGTTTGTGTAGTGGCGAGTGTAGGAGTGAGTGAAGCCTGTATGAGAGGAGGAGCCAGGAGTGAGGTCCGCCTTGCCTCATATCACCTGGAGGTGGGTATCAAACTAACACAACTTGAATTTCTCTTTTTACAGAAGAAACTTGGTATTCCAATAAATCTATAAGTTTCAGAATGATTATGTGGCAAATATACGAAATATATCTATTCTACGTTTCACTTTCTACACTAGGTAAATGATCGGCTTTCCAGTGAATGTTATAACATTAGAGTGCTCGGTAGGTTATCATCTGCTGTCTGTGTTAATGGAAAATTTGGAAATTTCCACAGAATGACCAGAGGATTAGGAAGTGCATCTCTCCTGGTGAGCTCACTATCCAGCCTTATAGCTCAAGTATTGGCCTCTGAAACCTGGCCACCTGGCCTGCAGCTCCTAACAGTATTCATATCTTGAGTTATAACGACCACCTGTAGAGGCCAGAGCGACTGCTGAGCCAGACAGAGGCTGGAGATGGAACTACAAATATCTTTTTTGATTGTTAACGAGAGGAACGGGTATAGTTAAAGAATCTGAGACGGGGTTTATTGAAGGGCTCGTGGAAGAACGGTGATGAAAAGGTGAAGATAAACAGTAGAAAGGTTGGACATGTCAGAGTCACGGATCAACCGGGAGCTATGGTGTAAATTCAACTTAATAGATGAGCTTCACATGATACCGATTACAGGAAGGGAAAAATTTTCGCTTCCCAGTTTCCTTTATAACATTGACTGGACAGCGAGAGCTTCTAGTAAAAATGATCACAGTTTGTCTTTAATTGCCTCCTACATATTGTTTTTCCTTCGTCTCACAAACATTCAGATCAATCATATTGGAACACAGAGAACGAATCATATGAAGTAAAGATATTGCAAACAAAGGTCGCGTGATTCTCACGCTCGACAGCTGTGTTCTTTCTTGAGCTAAATATCCTCTTACTAAAGCATGACGTCAGCCAACAGGATAATGTTCATCACAGGATTATTTCTACTCCATGAACTGGTATCATTCACTCGCATTTTGTATTTAGTTTTAACATAATCAATTAGTCCATACATCAAACACATCTTCATTTTACCCCAAAATTCCCAAATAATCGAAACACGAACGTCATTTTCCCCTTGTCATGTTCCTTCCTTATTACCAGTCTATTCCAGGACAACGATCAAACGTGTTGTTGCGATCACTTGGAATTCTTGCCTCCCAGTCTCTGTTAATATGATATATATCGTGTACAGTATGATTATGATATAAAGTCATTGTACCGCCTAGTTCAGCTGGTGACATAGTACCTGGATCAGCTGGTTCTCCTGGCACCTAGGTCAGCTGGTGATCCTTGTACCCGGGTCAGCTGGTGCTCATGGTACCTGTGACGGTTGGTGGCCCAGGTGCCAGGGTCAGTTCCTAGTCCTGGTGTCTGGTTACTCTGGAGATACTGATTCTGAAGTCAGTATATCTGGTGTCTACCTACGTCCACTGGAGATCCTCCCACCAGTCAGTGGTGGTCCTGGTGCTTGAGTTGGTGGTTCTGGTGCTTGGCTCACTAGGTGAAACAGACAGCCAGATTGCTTACATATAGTGACTTCCCGCGGTTGTAGGCGTCACTAAACGTCATGTGTGAACACAAGGAGAATTTTATTGATGAGGTAAGGGAAAGTTCACGTCCCAAGTCATCCATCCATCCACACACACACACACACACACACACACACACACACACACACACACACACACACACATTAGAAAAAAAAATTTAAAGACTAACAGGAAAGGTAAGCTATATGATACAATGAACGCCTGCTGTAACTGAAAGCACAAGCTCTCTTCCCCACACCGTTGGCTTTTGATCAATCAGAAAAGGAATCAGGTACTACACAACAGAGATTCAGGGTTGTCGTAACGTTAAAAATGACTGGATCTCTTGTTCTATGGCTGCTGAGGCCATGGAACACCTTCTGCCTGAACTATTGTGATCTGTGATTCATTATCTTCTCTGAGTGACAATGACAGTGACAGTGACTGTGACAGTGCTACACATGTGAGAATATCGTTAACATGAGATTTAGGCAATCTTATCTAACATGTCTGACAGTTCAAAACTACTATTACAGTCTAAAAAGGAATCTCTCTCTCTCTCTCTCTCTCTCTCTCTCTCTCTCTCTCTCTCTCTCTCTCTCTCTCTCTCTCTCTCTCTCTCTCTCTCTCTCTCTCTCTCTCTCTCTCTCTCTCTCTGTAGCAGGCAATAGGCAACAGTTGACCAGTCAGGTATTACCGCTTTGGTATATGAAGGCTTAGTGGCTACTCAGCTCCCCTGCTTAGCCCAGGATGACGTCTTTCCTCTCTGCCTGACATTCACGTCTATAAATACACTTTCTCCCCATCACCCTCACACCACTGGGCAACACCTACTTAATTCATACGTCATTTTTCTTAAATCTAGATTTTCCTACAGCAAATGGTACGCGCTAACCCAGGTCAGTAGCAAAAGCTTCTTGCAGGTACTCGTACATATGCTTGTATTTTTGTCTTATGGTATGGTTAGGGGAGAGAAAGAAGAGGCAGGAGAGGGCAAGCGATAGTTTTAAACGGAAAACTAAAGTGTGTACAGATGTATGGTGAAAATATTCTTATGCATGTGGGTGATGATATATAAAAGAATAAGGCAGAAGGTCAAGAGAAAGGTGCAAGAGGTGAAAAAGAGGGCAAATAAGAGTTGGGGTGAGAGAGTGTCATTAAATTTTAGGGAGAATAAAAAGTTGTTTTGGAAGGAGGTAAACAAAGTGCGTAAGACAAGAGAACAAATGGGAACATCGGTGAAGGGCCTAATGGGGAGGTAATAACAAGTAGTGGTGATGTGAGAAGGATATGGAATGAGTATTTTGAAGGTTTGTTGAATGTGTTAGATGATAGAGTGGTAGATATTGGGTGTTTTGGTCGAGGTGGTGTGCGAAGTGAGAGGGTCAGGGAGAATAGGTAGTGAGAGCTTTGCGAAAGATAAAAGCCGGCAAGGCAGCGGGTTTGGATGGTATTACAGTAGAATTTATTAGAAAGGGGGGTGACTGTGTTGTTGACTGGTTGGTGAGGATATTCAATGTATGTATGACTCATGGTGAAGTGCCTTAGGATAGGCGGAATTCATGCATAGTGGCATTGGACAAAGGCTAGGGGGATAAAGGTGAGTGTTCAGGTTACAGAGGTATAAGTTTGTTGAGTATTCCTGGGAAATTATATTAGAAGGTATTGATTAAGAGGGTGAAGGCATGTACAGAGCATCAGATTGAGGAAGAGCAGTATGCTTTCAGAAGTGGTAGAGGATGTGTAGATCAGGTGTTTACTTTGAAGAATGTATATGAGAAATACTTAGAAAAACAAATGGATTTGTATGTAGTATATATGGATCTGGAGAAGGCATATGATAGAGTTGACAGAGATGCTCTGTTGAAGGTATTAAGAGTATATCGTGTGGGAGGCAAGTTGCTAGAAGTTGTTAAAAGTTTTCATCGAGGATGTAAAGCATGTGTACGAGTAGGAAGAGAAGAAAGTGATTGGTTCTCAGTAAATGTCGGTTTGCGGCGAAGGTGCGTGATGTCTCCATGGTTGTTTAATTTGTTTATGGATGGGGTTTTCAGGGAGGTGAATGCAAGAGTTTTGGAGAGAGGGGCAAGTATACAGTCTGTTGTAAATGAGAGGGCTGGGGAAGTGAGTCAGTTGTTCGCTGATGATACAGCGCTGGTGTCTGATTCGGGTGAGAAACTGCTGAAGCTTGTGACTGAGTTTGGTAAAGTGTGTGAAAGAAGAAAGCTGAGAGTAAATGTGAATGAGTGCAAGGTTATTAGATACAGTAGGGTTGAGGGAAAAGTCAATTGGGAGGTAAGTTTGAATGGAGAAAAATTGGAGGAAGTGAAGTGTTTTACATATCTGGGAGTGGATTTGTTAGTGGATGGAACCATGGAAGGAGAAATGAGTCACAGGGTGGGGGAGTGGTTGAAATTTCTGGGAGCGTTGAAATATGTGTGGAAGGTGAAGCAAAAATGGGTATGTTTAAAGGAATAGTGGTTCCAACAATGTTACATGGTTGCGAGGCGTGGGCTATAGATAGGGTTGTGCGGAAAAGGTTGGTTGTGTTGGAAATGAGATGTTTGAGGTCAGTCTTATGGTGTAACGTGGTTTGATCGAGTAAGTAATGAAAAGGTAAGAGAGATATGTGGTGATAAAACGAGTATGGTTGAGAGAGCAGAAGAGGATGTATTGAAATGGTTTGGTCACACGGAGAGAATGAGTGAGGAAGGATTGACCAAGAGGATATATGTGTCAGACATGGAGGGAACGAGAAGTGGGAGACCAACTTTGAGGTGGAAGGATGGATTGAAAAAGATTTTGAGTGTTCGGGGCCTGAAAATGCAGGAGAGTGAAAGGCGTGTAAGGAATAGAGTGAATTGGAACTATATGGTATACTGGGGTCGACGTGCTGTCACTGGATTGAAGCAGGGCATGTGAAGCGTCTGGGGTAAACCATGGAAAGTTTTGTGGGGCCTGGATGTGGAAAGGGAGCTGTGGTTTCGGTACATTATACACGACAGCTAGAGACTGAGTGTGAAAGAATGTGGCCTTTGTTGTCTTTTCCTAGGTCTACCTCGCGCGCGTGCGGGGGGAGGGGTTTGTCATTTCATGTGTGGCGGGGTGGCGACGAGAATGGAGAGGCAGCAAGTATGAATTATATAAATGTGTATATATGTATATGTCTGTGTATGTATACACATGTATACATTGAAATGTATAGGTATGTATATGTGCGTGTGTGGACGTGTATGTATATACATGTGTATGTGGGTGGGTTGGGCCATTCTTTCGTCTGTTTCCTTGCGCTACTTCGCTAACGCGGGAGACAACGATAAATTATATCAAAGTAAGAATGAAATAACATACGTTAGTAGTTAGGGTGTCACACACTCACACACATACATACATACTCACACACACATACACACCCGCACACACACACACACACACACACACACACACACACACACACACACCGTGTGTACATCAACCTTACGTCGATTCTGGTGCACGATTTCGTGATTTAGTTTGATCCAAAGCTTCCTGTGTGAAGGCCTGGTGCTCCGGGCTGTTGGCTGCTGCAGCTCCAGCTGGTGTTGGCTGGTAATATAATCACCGGCTGCAGGTCCCTGATATCTGTTTTCATTCCATATCATTTCATTACTCCCCGCGTTTCAGTGAATGAATTTGCACATTTTACCAAGTGATTAGTTTCGTGAGAGATTACCATTCAACACAACTGCTCTTTTACCTGTCATATTTGATATATCTTTCAAGCCCACGTTCTTATCAGCAAACGTTCAGAGCTTTTTATCTCACGGTAACTTTCAGGCTGTACACATCAGTGTAGACTGAGGGAAAAGACGTAACACTGAAGATTTTCTAGTTGACCACTATCACTTGTGCATTGTGGTGTCGAGGAAAACCAAAACTGTAGTTGAGAGAGAAGTATTTTTCATCTCAGTATCTGTCGTGCTTCCTTGGTTCAAAAAACGTATCATCAAAGTTATTATCATTTTTGCTGACTGCTGTGTTCTTCAGAGGTGAGGCTACTCGAATATAATCACGAATATCTTTGACGCACCTTCCTGCTATGATCAGACTAGTTTTCAAAGAAAAAACAATAATAATCGGTGGATTGAGTATCAATAGAAGGGAAGAAAGGAGTCATATCAAGGGAGCCACCTTGAAATGTGTAGAGGTCACCAGTGCCGTGCTCTTCTTGATCTGTGTGAATGACTTGCCAGAAGAACTGGATCCCTACCTGAATATGTTTGTATATGATAACAAGGTCATGAGGGAAGTGAAAAGTGAGGAAGACTACATCAACCTTGAAAGGGACTTAGACAGACACCATAGCTGTTCTGAAACACGGTGGATGAAATTCAAGCCGAGGAAATGCAAAGAAATGAGGATAATACATAGTGTAAGAAGGCCTCCATACGAATATCATCCAGCAGGATAGAAGCTGCAGTAATCTGTTTGTGAGAAGGACATAGAATCGACTTCTCTACTAGGCTGTTTCCAGGGTCCCACGTCAGTAGTATAATAAAGCAGATGAATTGTTTGCTAACAAAGGTTAGAAGTGTTAATAAGTACAGTGGTAATGACAAATTCAGGAGATCCTTCACATCCTGCGTTAAGCTAAAATTAGAATGTCTGCTTAAAGAAGCAAAAGGAACTGATATGGAATTTCCAGAGGAAGGCAAAGAAAATGATTCTAGAGTTATGAGAGCAGCATATAGATAAAAGGCTAAGGACAATGAACTTTAACAGTGAACTGGTCTTCGAGAGATGCAAAGAAAGAACAACAAGAAGCCATAACATGAAATTCAGCAAAAGACTCTTTATATTTTTGTAATAAGGAAGCCATGGATGAATGGAATAAACTGAATGGTGAAAAAGTCAATGTGGAGGGCATACAGAACTTGGAAAAGTTAAGTGATAACACAGAACGTTCAAGATATGTAGCTTAACGGGTGCAGAACACCTCCTCGCTAGTGGGTAACTACAAATAGATAATACATACAAACACTCGCAAGAGAAAGAAAGGACGCACGCGCAGACACACACACACACACACACACACACACACACACACACACACACACACACACACACACACACATACCATCTTCTGTGACTTCGTGTTAAGGAACATCACTATCTAGTTTTATCAAGAAATACTCTTCTTTACAGTGTCTAATGATTCATATCTATCCAGAAAATTTTTAAAGCCAATCCTCAGGTCCGCGTGGTCCTCCCTCCCTCAACCCACTAACACACAATCCTCCTCCTCAGCTCCATCTCCATCCTCAATTTCCTTCCCATAATTATCCTCCTCCTGTGATTATAAGAAAGGGATTCTAGTTGGTGTGGAGGTTAGTTAAGAGCAGACTTAAGGAGTTTACCCCCGCTTTACTCAAATATATCTCCCGTACAGTTCTGTGTGGCACCTGGATATATATAATCCCGCTGGAGACCCTGTCTCTTATTCTTTACAAATGGTTGCGCGACTAGAATTAGGTTCCCTCATCTCCACAAAGCGCCCTCCACCCGGACTGTTTACATCTTCCTTTTGAAATCCCACGCTGAAAAGTCCTTCCGATAGTGAGTGATGTACACAACTTCCGGCAGCTTTGAAAGTTGAAAGGCAAACGAAGAACGCGAAGCTTAATCTGTGAAACGAAAGCTGTATGTAAGATAAAAGGACTGTACGCTCTATCGTCTTTATGTTATAGATAACAGAGAGAGAGAGAGAGAGAGAGAGAGAGAGAGAGAGAGAGAGAGAGAGAGAGAGAGAGAGAGAGAGAGAGAGAGAGAGACTAGGACAAATGAAGCTAGGTCTCGTGGTAGGGTTACAGTAAGAGAGCTACGTACTTCCAGCTTTTCCCTCTTCTTCAGACAGTAAGAACTGTCTCCAGAACCTCCTTTCCGTTGTTTTGATTCCTCTGATAATGTCTCACTGGGAAGCATTATAGGTAGTGATCTATTCGAGTCTTGTCACTTTCTTTCTTACTGATCACTTGAACGTGAATACACTCATTTGATTAATCACATTACTAATATTGCTTTAGGAAGCAAAAAATATGATAAAAAATCAATTAAATCTGGTATGTACGTTTCCTATGACAATACACCATTAATGGATGACAGAACATTGAATACCAGAGTACAATGATCATGGCTAGGTATCATACTGTTCCAGTTCATTACTACTCACAGCTGTAACCACAGCCGATGGCTCTCGCATTCAACTAACGCAGACGAGGCAGAGGCATATCGCTAATGCTGCTTTAATAACACATGAATTTTCCAACAGCCAGCAGGCGTTTGTAATTACTGGTGGGATGTTTGCTTTGGGTGGTAGAGAAAGGGAAGAGGGCTGGCTTGCCATGGGGTGTGTCATGAATAGTAAGGTGGTGAAGAGAGGAGAAGGATGGCATGGTGATGGGTGTGTCATGAAGGGTAGGTTGGTGCAGGGAGGAGGTAGGTAGGATGGTGATGGGTGTGTCCTGAAGGGTAAGTTGGTGCAGGGAGGAGGTGGGTAGGATGGTGATGGGTGTCATGAAGGGTAGGTTTGTGCAGGTAGGAGGTAGGTAGGATGGTGATGGGTGTGTCATGAAGGGTAGGTTGGTGCAGGTACGAGGTAGGTAGCATGGTGATGGGTGTGTCCTGAAGGGTAAGTTGATGCAGGGAGGAGGTAGGTAGCATGGTGATGGGTGTGTCATGAAGGGTAGGTTGGTGCAGGGAGGAGGTAGGTAGCATGGTGATGGGTGTGTCATGAAGGATAGGTTTGTGCTGGGAGGAGGTGTGGGGGTGTGTCCTGGGATTGACTCAGCAGCAGTGACACTGACAGTGTGGAAGGCTAGTCTTGTGGTTCGTGTGTCTTGGGACTGACTCAGCAGCAGTGACACTGACAGTGTGGAAGGCTAGTCTTGTCGTTCGTGTGTCCTGGGACTGACTCAGCAGCAGTGACACTGACAGTGTGGAAGGCTAGTCTTGTGGTTCGTGTGTCCTGGGACTGACTCAGCAGCAGTGACACTGACAGTGTGGAAGGCTAGTCTTGTGGTTCGTGTGTCCTGGGGCTGACTCAGCAGCACTGACACTGATAGTTGAGGGGGAATGTCCTCTTCCCAGAGTGGAACTTCCATAGTGCTGTTCTGCTACCAAGCAATCTTTTTTTTTTCTTTTTCTAAGAACATTATCTTCTTTTTTATTCAGTTAACTGTGTTATCTTTCGGTTAACTTCTGAATTAACCATTTCATGATTTGAGGTTTTAAGCTAATGTTTGCCATTCGTTCATGTTTTTTCTGGTGACTAATATTTCTTATGAACTCAAAGATTCTATCATTACATAAATCGAGGTTTTAGCCTTGCTGAATTTTCTGTCACTAGTCTTTATGCATAATGAGTTTTGGTAAGTTTCTTGATTGACAACTTGAAATTTTTGTGAATAATTCCATAGCAGGTGTCCTATTTGAAGCTTTCGACTCAGAAATATTTCACTATCGTAGGAAAGGCTTTGAGTTACCACTGACTTTAATTCAGTAGAAAGCACCATCACAGTGTTCAAAAGTTCAACCCAGCAAGTTTACAACAAAGCATCAGTAAGATGTAACACTCACTGAAAAATTGGCTGTGCTATTCCTTCTGATTCTTTTAGGATTCAGTATCTTTTTATCTTTTTTCAGACAGGATCCAGCAGCTGCATCTCGTCGGTGCACTTTCCAGTGACATATGCTTTCCCAGTTAAGGTTACAGACATATTTAGAGCATAGATTTTCAACCTTTAATGTTTTTATTCTCATCTTAAAAGTGACTTATACTTCAGTAGGTAGCCAGAAGGAAGGTCTTGTACTTAGATCACTTCTTTACTACTTTTGTTTGGCTCCGGAAATTTCTCTTTTCTTACAAGACGACCAGGTTTAGGAGCGACAGGTATATATAACACATGTATAACTCAGACGGTTTAGTTAATGAAGACTCAGTGACGAACTAAGACCATGGTTCTTAAGGGAACTGGAACAGTGCTGACGTCTGTCATGACACTGCATTAGACTTGCATGAATATATACAAACATTTGTAAGTCGCCCTTTAACTCGAACTACATACCTGGCAGTAGGGATGAAGCGCCTTCATTAATGGAGAAAAAAATATCTTTCTAATTACGTTTATTGTTTATAGATGAACGTATGTTATAAAGTTAAATAAACATGAGACTTAATCGATATACTTCGATCCATATCTCATGTACAGACGTAATGGTTCCTGGCAGCAGAAACCCAAATGAGTCAGTAAACTAATTTAATATGTCTCGATAAATTGTCTCGTAAAGATGATACTTTGTGAGTCCAGAATATGATACAGGGCGCCCGACTCCCCTCCTAGGGAAGACATTGCTCCTGGGGACCTGCATTAAAAGAATCTTTAGAAATT
>NC_092286.1:20217396-20239896 GCF_036320965.1 Panulirus ornatus | reverse complement strand
TATAATATTTCTCACATACGTTCTTCAAAGCTAACATCTGATCCACGCATCCTCTACCACTTCTGAAACCACACTGCTCTTCCCTGATCTGATGCTCTGTACATGCCTTCACTCTCTCAATCAAAACCCTCCAATTTCCCAGGAATACGCAACTAACTTATACCTCTGTAATTTGAGCACTCACATTTATCCTGTTTGTCTTTGTACAATGGCACTATGGAAGCATTCCGCCAATCCTCAGGCACCTCACCATGAGCCATACATACATTAAATAGCCTTACCGACTAGTCAAAAATACAGTCACCATCTTTTTTAATAGATTCCACTACAATACCATCCAAACCCGCTGCCTTGTCGGCTTTCATCTTCTGCAAAGCTTTTACTACCTCTTCTCTGTTTACCAAATCATTCTCCCTATCCCTCTCACTTTGCACACCACCTCGACCAAAACACGCTATATCTGCCACTCTATCATCAAACATATTCAACAAACCTTCAAAATACTCATTCCATCTCCTTTTCACATCACCACTACTTGTTATCACCTTCCCATTAGCCCCTTCACTGAAGTTCCCATTTGTTCCCTAGTCTTACGCACTTTATTTACCTCCTTCCAAAACATCTTTTTATTCTCCCTAAAATTTAATGATATTCTCTCACCCCAACTCTCATTCGCCTTCTTTTTCACCTATATATATATATATATATATTAGATCACAATTTTCGCGTGATCAAGTTATTCTCATGAGTCCACTGGGAAAATGAGACATGATAAGTTTCCAAGTGCACTTTCGTGTAATAATCACATCATTAGGGGAGATACAAGAAAGAAATATACCAGTCAGTTGATATACAACGAAGAGACATAGGTAGGACGCCATTGGTAAACAAGTGATTGTCCAAGTCAGACAACAAGCGTATCATAGGCTCATGTGGAGAAGAGGAGGAATTCTTTACAAATTCTATAAACATTAAAGTTATCCAATTTGTACAGAGCTTCACTAATATTAAGGTTATAATTCTTTGTGTATTTAACAAGAGAAGATTCAAAGATATTTCTCGTGTTGCTGAAGTTAGAGTTAATAACTGAAATAGCATTACTCCAGTCGACGCAATGACTAAACAGGGTATTTCATTCTTGTTTTCTTCTTACATTATATACATATGTTGCTTAAGTCTAACAGAGCGGTCCTTACCAGGCTGCACAACATAAAACTTATAACAATTTCTACATGGCACTTTATAGATGTATCCAGGAGAATCCTTTTTTGGTGAGTTCTTGATTAAGCTATTCTTTATAGTATTATTGTTGCTGAAGGCAACATTTACATTAAAGGATTTAAGCAACATGGGAAGTAAAGTAAAATCATTATTAAAAAGGAGAACTAAAAGATTATCTGTGTCAATGGGAGGTTTGGGTTCAACTCTATAAAATGATTTCTTTACTAACTTAAGGGATTTATCATTGAAAGATTTAGGTTACTTTAACTTAGATCCAATAGAATGTATCTTGTCAAACTCATCATCAATTAGCTCTGGACTGCAAATACGTAATGCCCTAAGGAACATTGATTGAAATGATGATAATTTAACTCTGTCATGTTGAGATGAGTAGTAATGGATATATGAGCATACATTGGTAGGTTTTTCTGGATATGCTAAACTTAAACTTGTTTCTTTGCCTATGGATCATTCAATCTAAAAATAGTAACATACTATTATCTTCATTTTCTTCAGTAAATATGATGGAAGGTATTAGATAGTTACGGGGAGAAATGTTTGTAAATTTTCATTTGTTGGCTAAACATAAATAACATCATCTACATGCCTAAACCAAATTGCATTAGAAGGTAAGATATTCTTCAGTAATTTTGTTTCAAAGAATTACATATAAAGGTTACTTAGTACAGGTGAAAGAGGATTACCTATTGCTATATCAATTTTTTTAGCATAACATTCTCCATTGAATTGAAATACACAGTCATTTATACATAATTTTATCAGTTCAATGAAAACAGACTTTGAAACAGATAAATGAATATCATTCAAAACATCAAAAATATAAATTAAAAGGTCATCAACTGGAACTTTTGTAAACAGAGGTAACATCAAAGCTATCAATTTTAAAATCAAAATTAACATTGATATTGTTAAGCTTATTAACTAACTCTACATTGTTAATGATATTAGAATTAGATAACTTACCTAGTAAAGGGCTCAATAAAGAAACTAACCACTTTGCCAATTTATATATGATGGAGCCTACTGAACTCATTATACGTCTTACTGGAAAATTTGGTTTATGTGTTTTGATAAGTCTGTGCATATATGGCAATGATGGGAACAAAGATGACAAACTTTTGATAAGAGAACTATTACCTTTCAGCAACAACTTCAGTTTTTTATTGAAATAGGAAGTAACTGCTATTGGATTTTTACTGAGTTTGAGATATGTTGTGTCATCATTTAAAAGATCATTCATTCTAGATAGATAATTACTCTTGTCCATAATCACAACAGTGTTAGCCTTATCTGCTTTAGTAATGTGTATATCATTGTCTTTTTTCTAAAGTGTTGATGGCTCTTTTAAATCTTTTAGGGCAATTAGGATACCACGAGATATCATTGAATCTTCTTTTATTAAATACATAAAGAATTATTTCCCTAATTCTAGTGAAGGTCTATATAAATTGGATGACTTTATTGTTGGTAAAATTTGTAAACAATTCCCCTTCTTGTCCACATGATAAGTTTATGATACGCTCGTTGTCTGTGTTGGACAATCACTTGTTTACCAATGGCGCCCTAGAGTAGGGAAATGACTTCGAATACTATGTACTCGAACACCCTTCGTCTCACGTTGGTGAGCGACGGGGTCAACACCGGTCATTTCCCATCAGGCTCACACAGCCAGCAGATAGCATTTTACCGAACCTAATTGTACAAAGCGAAGATATATGAATACATAGAAAGTGCATATGAACGCGCACCTTCACAGACCATAGAACATATACCTCCGCGTTGTACAGTTAGGTTCAGTAAAATGCTATCTGCTGGTTCTGTGAGCCTGATGGGAAACGGCCGGTGTAGACCCTGTTGTTCACCAACGTGATACGAAGGGCATTCGAGTACATAGTATTTGAATAGTCATTTCCCTATTTCAGGGGCGATCATAGCCTAGCGGTAGTGCTCCCGCTTGTTGCACAAGGGTCCTGGGTTCGATCCTGACTGTTGGAGATTTGTATGTTCTATGAAAGTGCGCGTTCAATTGCACTTTATTCGTATATATATATATATATATATATATTTTTTTTTTTTTTTTTGCTTTGTCGCTGTCTCCCGCGTTTGCGAGGTAGCGCAAGGAAACAGACGAAAGAAATGGCCCAACCCACCCCCATACACATGTATATACACACGTCCACACACGCAAATATACATACCTACACAGCTTTCCATGGTTTACCCCAGACGCTTCACATGCCCTGATTCAATCCACTGACAGCACGTCAACCCTGGTATACCACATCGCTCCAATTCACTCTATTCCTTGCCCTCCTTTCACCCTCCTGCATGTTCAGGCCCCGATCACACAAAATCTTTTTCACTCCATCTTTCCACCTCCAATTTGGTCTCCCTCTTCTCCTCGTTCCCTCCACCTCCGACACATATATCCTCTTGGTCAATCTTTCCTCACTCATTCTCTCCATGTGCCCAAACCATTTCAAAACACCCTCTTCTGCTCTCTCAACCACGCTCTTTTTATTTCCACACATCTCTCTTACCCTTACGTTACTTAATCGATCAAACCACCTCACACCACACATTGTCCTCAAACATCTCATTTCCAGCACATTCATCCTCCTGCGCACAACTCTATCCATAGCCCACGCCTCGCAACCATAAAACATTGTTGGAACCACTATTTCTTCAAACATACCCATTTTTGCTTTCCGAGATAATGTTCTCGACTTCCACACATTCTTCAAGGCTCCCAGAATTTTCGCCCCCTCCCCCACCCTATGATCCACTTCCGCTTCCATGGTTCCATCCGCTGCCAGATCCACTCCCAGATATCTAAAACACTTTACTTCCTCCAGTTTTTCTCCATTCAAACTCACCTCCCAATTGACTTGACCCTCAACCCTACTGTACCTAATAATAACCTTGCTCTTATTCACATTTACTCTTAACTTTCTTCTTTCACACACTTTACCAAACTCAGTCACCAGCTTCTGCAGTTTCTCACATGAATCAGCCACCAGGGCTGTATCATCAGCGAACAACAACTGACTCACTTCCCAAGCTCTCTCATCCCCAACAGACTTCATACTTGCCCCTCTTTCCAAAACTCTTGCATTCACCTCCCTAACAACCCCATCCATAAACAAATTAAACAACCATGGAGACATCACACACCCCTGCCGCAAACCTACATTCACTGAGAACCAATCACTTTCCTCTCTTCCTACACGTACACATGCCTTACATCCTCGATAAAAACTTTTCACTGCTTCTAACAACTTGCCTCCCACACCATATATTCTTAATACCTTCCACAGAGCATCTCTATCAACTCTATCATATGCCTTCTCCAGATCCATAAATGCTACATACAAATCCACTTGCTTTTCTAAGTATTTCTCACATACATTCTTCAAAGCAAACACCTGATCCACACATCCTCTACCACTTCTGAAACCACACTGCTCTTCCCCAATCTGATGCTCTGTACATGCCTTCACCCTCTCAATCAATACCCTCCCATATAATTTACCAGGAATACTCAACAAACTTATACCTCTGTAATTTGAGCACTCACTCTTATCCCCTTTGCCTTTGTACAATGGCACTATGCACGCATTCCGCCAATCCTCAGGCACCTCACCATGAGTCATACATACATTAAATAACCTTACCAAACAGTCAACAATACAGTCACCCCCTTTTTTAATAAATTCCACTGCAATACCATCCAAACCTGCTGCCTTGCCGGCTTTCATCTTCCGCAAAGCTTTTACTACCTCTTCTCTGTTTACCAAATCATTTTCCCTAACCCTCTCACTTTGCACACCACCTCGACCAAAACACCCTATATCTGCCACTCTATCATCAAACACATTCAACAAACCTTCAAAATACTCACTCCATCTCCTTCTCACATCACCACTACCTGTTATCACCTCCCCATTTGCGCCCTTCACTGAAGTTCCCATTTGCTCCCTTGTCTTACGCACTTTATTTACCTCCTTCCAGAACATCTTTTTATTCTCCCTAAAATTTAATGATACTCTCTCACCCCAACTCTCATTTGCCCTCTTTTTCACCTCTTGCACCTTTCTCTTGACCTCCTGCCTCTTTCTTTTATACCTCTCCCACTCATTTGCATTTTTTCCCAGCAAAAAGCGTCCAAATGCCTCTCTCTTCTCTTTCACTAATAATCTTACTTCTTCATCCCACCACTCACTACCTTTTCTAATCAACCCACCTCCCACGCTTCTCATGCCACAAGCATCTTTAGCGCAAGCCATCACTGCTTCCCTAAATACATCCCATTCCTCCCCCACTCCCCTTACCTCCTTTGTTCTCACCTTTTTCCATTCTGTACTCAGTCTCTCCTGGTACTTCCTCACACAAGTCTCCTTCCCAAGCTCACTTACTCTCACCACTCTCTTCACCCCAACATTCTCTCTTCTTTTCTGAAAACCCCCACAAATCTTCACCTTCGCCTCCACAAGATAATGATCAGACATCCCTCCAGTTGCACCTCTCAGCACATTAACATCCAAAAGTCTCTCTTTCGTGCGTCTATCAATCAACACGTAATCCAATAACGCTCTCTGGCCATCTCTCCTACTTACATACGTTTACTTAGTATATCTCGCTTTTTGAACCAGGTATTCCCAATCATCAGTCCTTTTTCAGCACATAAATCTACAAGCTCTTCACCATCTCCATTTACAACACTGAACACTCCATGTATACCAATTATTCCCTCAACTGCCACATTACTCACCTTTGCATTCAAATCACCCATCACTATAACCCGGTCTTTTGCATCAAAACCACTAACACACTCATTCAGCTGCTCCCAAAACACTTGCCTCTCATGATCTTTCTTCTCATGCCCAGGTGCATATGCACCAATAATCACCCATCTCTCTCCATCAACTTTCAGTTTTACCCATATCAATCTAGAATTTACTTTCTTACACTCGATCACATACTCCCACAACTACTGATTCAGGAGTAGTGCTACTCCTTCCCTTGCTCTTGTCCTCTCACTAACCCCTGACTTTACTCCCAAGACATTCCCAAACCACTCTTCCCCTTTACCCTTTAGCTTCGTTTCACTCAGAGCCAAAACATCCAGGTTCCTTTCCTCAAACATACTACCTATCTCTCCTTTTTTTCTCATCTTGGTTACATCCACACACATTTAGACACCCCAGTCTGAGCCTTCGAGGAGGATGAGCATTCCTCGCGTGACTTCTTCTTCTGTTTCCCCTTTTAGATAGTTGAAATACAAGGACGGGAGGGTTTCTGGCCCCCCGCTCCTTTAGTCGCCTTCTACGACACGTGGGGAATGCGTAGGAAGTATTCTTTCTCCCCTATCCCCAGGGATATATATATATATATATATATATATATATATATATATATATATATATATATATATATATATATATATATATATATATATATATATTTTTTTCTTTCTTTCAAACTATTCGCCATTTCCCGCATTAGCGAGGTAGCGTTAAGAACAGAGGACTGGGCCTTTGAGGGAATACCCTCACCTGGCCCAATTCTCTGTTCCTTCTTTTTGGAAAAAAAAAAAAAAAAAAAAAAAACGAGAGGGGAGGATTTCCAGCCCCCCGCTCCCTCCCCTTTTACTCGCCTTCTACGACACGCAGGGAATACTTGGGAAGTATTCTTAATCCCCTATCCCCAGGGATAATATATGTATATATATATATATATATATATATATATATATATATATATATATATATATATATATATATATATATATATATATATATGTTTGAAGGAATAGTGGTTCCAACAATGTTGTATGGTTGCGAGGCGAGGATGGATGTGCTGGAAATGAGATGTCTGAGGACAATGTGTGGTGTGAGGTGGTTTGATCGAGTAAGTAACGTAAGGGTAAGAGAGATGTGTGGAAATAAAAAGAGCGTGGTTGAGAGAGCAGAAGAGGGTGTTTTGAAATGGTTTGGGCACATGGAGAGAATGAGTGAGGAAAGATTGACCAAGAGGATATATGTGTCGGAGGTGGAGGGAACGAGGAGAAGTGGGAGACCAAATTGGAGGTGGAAAGATGGAGTGAAAAAGATTTTGTGTGATCAGGGGCCTGAACATGCAGGAGGGTGAAAGGAGGGCAAGGAATAGAGTGAATTGGATCGATGTGGTATACCGGGGTTGACGTGCTGTCAGTGGATTGAATCAGGGCATGTGAAGCGTCTGGGGTAAACCATGGAAAGCTGTGTAGATATGTATATTAACGTGTGTGGACGTATGTATATACATGTGTATGGGGGTGGGTTGGGCCATTTCTTTCGTCTGTTTCCTTGCGCTACCTCGCAAACGCGGGAGACAGCGACAAAGCAAAAAAAAAAATATATATATATATATATATATATATATATATATATATATATATATATATATATATATAGAGAGAGAGAGAGAGAGAGAGAGAGAGCGATAATGTGATGGCCCTACCCCTACCGTCTCAGCTAATATAAGAAAAATATGACATGCCATTTAGAATTATAAGTCACACAGGAAGGAAGCTGATAGGTTCTGTAGGTAGCACATATCTGTAGTGATTATGTAGATTTACAAGAATAAAGAACAAGAACTAATTACAGTAGAGAAACAGCTGTGAAACCTTTTCGAGGAGCATATCGAGGAAGCCATGATCTGAGAAATAGCAAACTGGACAGAAGTGCACTAGAACCTGCACAATCAACGAACCAATAAGGATAATATCAATTCTATATAAACGTTAGAAAACTAGCTGGCCTGAATGTGTCAGGTTCATATGGTTAATGTGCCAAGGAGTGAGCAATGCTAACTGATTCTTTATTTGTTGCGTCAGTTGAAACATTGATCGAAGTAGAGCAATGGTAAAGGTATATCTTGCCCCTCTCCTCCAGAAAAGAAAAGAAATAAACACAACTGATGCCAAAACGAGTAACTGCTTGTTAAGGACTATATATGCAATAACAAAATGTATACCAATTTTTGCACTGGTTATTGCCCAACAATCTATCTGAATCACCTGGTTAGGTTCAACAGCAGGTTTACTCCAGCTGTTTGTTGATGAAGAGTTTCCTTCTTGGTAAACACCTGCATGGAGGATTATATTATCGTAGTTGTTATATAATGCCTCCCAATATTGACAAGGAGTAGTTAGTTTTCGTCAATGTATAACACATAGATAAATATATAGGTAAATATAAACACACAAATGAATTGACAATACACCCTTCTGTGAACATCTCCTTTATTGTCACGAACAACACCCTAATTTCCAGTGGGGTGAATAAGTCTTTTTACAGGTAACACAAAGCAATACTAAACCAAGAGCGGCGGAAAAGGGGTCAACTTATGGTCCAGCCACATAACCTTTCTTTTTTCCTCAGCAGCCACTTCCAGTGGCACCAGTAACGTCTGCCTGTGAAAGGGAACTACAAACTCACTAGCTCCCGCCAGTGGGAGGATGGATGGTACAGTAGTGACAGAGTATCATAACCGGCAGGTGGAACACATTCACCGATGAAGTCCAACTTGACAGGCGAATGTAGGGTCTGAAAAGGCGCAAGCAATGGTAATGTGACTCTTCCTTAAAGCAGATATTCTCGCTAAGTACTTGCAGATTGTAAAGAAGAGCATTATTCGTATTATGAGTAAACAACATTACTGTACGATCCACAGAATCATTACTAAAGTTCATACTTAAAGCTCCGACCCGTCCATGTCTACAGTACTCGCCACTGATATGGATCTCCATCGTATGTGACCTTTTTAGTCAAACTGACAACGTGAAAAGAATTGTTATATGTTGAATGAAATAGAACCTACAACATCCAGCGATATCACATAAGTAATGGTGTCTGAACCCTCGAGAAATTGAGACAAAAGACATATTTGATAATGATACGACTCAAACCCAAGCTGTATCACACCAGGAGGGACCCGTGTGTACCTACACTCAGTGACCATAGGAAGTATGAGACCTGTAGCCTCAACTGTATTTTGATTTGAAATGAAAGATTCTAATGTAAGTCAAAACCAGATGACATTATCCTCAAGAATTATCAAGACTTCACATAATCTGTCCACTACAACGGCAGATGTGCGAGTAATGCCCACGTAGCAGATGGAAGCTGAAACTCCCGGTTGATGACAACATCCTGCTCAACTGATAGATTTCTAATTTTTGGTACATCTAAACTTTGGGTTTTCCTTTAGGATGATTTGGCAAATTCTTTTATGAATAGAATGAAAACTTTACCAGACAGGTCGTTTATAAAGCAATCACACTCGACCCGAGTATCTTATAGCTGAAGTACCAAAAAAGATAAGAAATATGTTTGTTAGAAGAGGGAAAACTAAGAGAGAGAGAGAGAGAGAGAGAGAGAGAGAGAGAGAGAGAGAGAGAGAGAGAGAGAGAGAGAGAGAGAGAGAGACAGACAGACAGACAGACAGACAGAATTTACCTACGTAAGAGGACCTACAACGAATGTTTAGTATGAGTCATGAACCGCGCGTCTTGCTTGAGAAATCATATTGATTTCCTCATCCATCACGATCATTAAATACTTAGCCATCCTGGGGTTCATCTGGGTCTGACCTCAACCATATATCAAGTTCTCATGTACAAGTTTCTGTGGTTGTTCTCTACATTTTTCTTATCTATTCTGGTAGTACACAATAGAGGCTTTCCAGCTGTCTTACAGGGCTCTCATAGACTTTTGCTTGATTTCTTTTTGTTGTATTCCATGGTATTATTGAAAACTTGATATATTCTTCCTTCCTTCCTTATTGAGAGGCTTTTAAACTTATATTTTTTCTTTACCCCATCACTTTGTTGTCATGTGTAGATCATCACGTATCTTTCTCTTCCTTATAGACTCTCTTGGTAATTTATGATATTCATCCTAGATTTTTTACTTCTGAATCATTCTGAATTCTCTCGAACGCTATTTCCTTTTGTTTGGTTAGCAGTCATACGAATAGATAGGACGATTTTTTCTTGTTCTGAAGACATCTAATATTTTCATCAATTGTTCTCTGTCTCTTATGGTGAAAGTTCTCATTATCATACCACTCATTACGTGGCTTGGTAGTGCTACCTCTCCAATATCTTCCTTGAATTCGGTTTCTCGTCTATGATGACTCCCAGATCGTTGGTGATTGATTCTCTTTTTATTACATTCTCTGTTGGACCTTTATGTACATATCGGGACTCACATAGATTTAGATTCACATAGATTATAAGTATAAGATTAGAATGTTGAGCTAAGCACGCCAGGATTCGCCTTGATTCGTGGTTGCTATTAACATATCTATAACACCTTCATGTACTGTGGGCTAATCATAACAGCAACTAACTAATGCCTCGTGTCCCCCACGTGGCCACATTTGCACCAAGCTTCTAGAGTACTAATATAGCCAGTCACATCCAGGACTTGATAGAGCAATGACATATCGTTCTGTCCTCTGGGCATACGCCCTCTCTACTTCTACCTGTTGTATTAAGTGTTTAATTTTTCTACACCAGCTTCCAATCAACGTACATCCCCTCAGCAGTTTCACATTCATACAATGTTGTTAATGTATTTTTAATTGTTCTCTGGCTCATCTGCTCACATTTTTTTTCAGCGTAAAATTCATTAGGTTCAATTCTGTCCATATGTAGACTGCTTGTTAATCCATTTGGATCTTCCTCTAACCAGCTTATGATCATGTCGATTTCCTTATTCTAATGTCAACAGAAAAGTACAGGACTGCGCTTTCTGTGACTTACTAATCGACGTCTGACATCGTTACTGTAAAGAAAACTGAAGATACTACAGTACTACAATGGTACTACAGTAGAACAATTTCTTCAGGCAGGGTTCCATTTGCTGCCACTTCTACGAGAGTAAAAAAAAAATGATCCATAATCCTGTTCTACGTATGTCTTGTTTTTGCCATTTGAGAGAGAGAGAGAGAGAGAGAGAGAGAGAGAGAGAGAGAGAGAGAGAGAGAGAGAGAGAGAGAGAGAGAGCGTTGAGTAAAAGGTGAGAGGCACCACACAGGGTTGGCCAGGACCCAGGTAATCAGGCCAGTCACCAGTACAGACAACGTCAGAGACAACCCTCCTGCCGGCCACTCACGACCACCACAATGTCTGCTTTTGTCTGCGTCAGACAACTTGTCTTCCTCACCTCTTCGTATATTTCATGTATTCATCACCGCTTTACTTATCTTCTTTTTTTCATTTCTAAACCCTTCTTATTCTCGTTGCGATAATAATCATGATTCTTCGTTTTCGTCATTGAAATATTACTTAATCTTTTTGCTCTGCTTATAACTTTTTTTTGTTTGTATATTGCCAATTAACTCTTATCCAAATCAGTCTCTGTTGCACAGTTTAAAGTCTATCATTCTCCATGATTTACTCTTTCGTTGCATCTTCTTCCATCCTTCTTCTGATAACATCACTTGTCCAACAACCTTTGATGCTCTCACCCGTGTCAACACTCAACTCCACACAATTTTGTATTTCATATTCTTCCTGCTCCACTCCTCTCTTTGTCTTGTCTCTCCCCTCCACACTTCAACACCACTCCTTCCTACCAGTGCCAACTCTCTCTTGTTCTTACCGGTGCTCGTCACATGAATATACATAGGTATACGGTGCTTAGGCTCCCTCCGCAGTTAGGTAATCATTAGTAGATGAAAATCATTATTTATATATTCAATTGTGTATACATTTGATACATAGATAAGAATCGTCGCATAACTAAACTCAAAAATTCTGATAAACTCGTCATAAGGAAAATGTAGACATGAAATATCCATTTGACGCGATGTTTTGTTAACTGGGAAACGTCACTCTGGGCGGAGAACAGTGAGTGAGCTCTCATACGCTAGGTTCAGTAGGGACTGTTGAACAACAGTAAACACTGATTGGTGTGTTTTAACAGAGGAAGCATATTTACCATTACGTGTGGGACCTCGGCAGCCAGACCACTCACATCACAAATGGGAAAGCTAAGAATTGCGAGGCACAATAAAACCCAGAACGTTAAGCGGCACCAGTGTGTGTTTAATCCCTGAACGTGGAGGTTGATGGCATCGCCCTTGTGGCTAGACAGTGGACTTCCTGAGGTGGCCCACGTCTGACTCCTCACAATGCTACGTCGAAAACGGTTATATTGGAAGAGTATAGGAAGATGAACACCTCATTGAACTGGTATACTGAGCAGTAGACGAAATGAATGCATGAAAAATGAGATACACTTACCACATGTAAGTGGAAACCAGTAATGTGTAGAAAAAATTACCTGCCATGAAAAGTTTGCGATGGGTCCCCAGTGACGAGGGCATTCATTATACCAGGAAATACAGAAGAAAACAATTATGTGGTGGAGGCGTTATCTTAATTTCCTGGGATGGATGTTGAATATGTTTAGCAACATAGTTGTGCGAACAAACTCTCTGTGTTACGTCCAGAGTAAACACAGACTAGAGTCTGTTTCAAACTCATGCCAGAAGTATGAATGTTGTTGTGGTGTGTATTTCTTAGAAATATGATAAGTAATCTCTGATAATTCTGTAAAACAACGCAGCAGTCGCCAGTTTATCTTAGCAATTTAATATTTTCTGGAGTACGACGCAGAGAGCGCATTGTTCATAGCATCGTTGGCGGTCATAGTCATGCGGAACAAAATTCCTGCCAAGTGAAGACGATGAAGTGCTGAACAGGAAGCAGAACTTTCCTTGCTTGCTGCTCCCACGTACTTATAGAGCTAAAGACATAGACCATTTGTCTGTGATTTTCAAATGACCCAAAAGCAAACATAAGATTCTATTAAATATCCAGGTTTGTTAATACATTATTAGCTGACCATAAGTTCGGAAAGCAGACTTATCTATTTGTCTTTATCAGTTCCGTGATAATAAAAGAAAGAAGATATCGTCACGGTTGGCAGAAGTGGGGACCAGTACTTGTGTTCATGTCACCAGTGGTGACCACACCTGACTACCATCCTCTACACATCCCATGTGTAACGCTGTTACTGATTGATATCATACATGTATAATGTAGTTCAAGATTATGTTGACTTATCCATCTCATGTACACTAACATTTTTCACAGAAATATGAATCACTTCAATTGCTTTGCCTTAAAGAAATAAATCTAGAAAAATATTTCTGAAAAAAGCGGGATCTTCTCCGAGGTGGACGTTGGAGGGTCTGCTGTGGAGGATATAAAGTGGGTCTGGTCATCCCCAGCGAGGGCTCCTACCCTCGGCCACATTCACACAAAAACATTTCCTGGTCTGTTAGACTTTCTTAATGTCTCAATATACGGTACGTAGCAGCCTGCTGGTGCGGGTGTTCCATTCCTAACATGTTCTCTTATATCAGCATTTCCCTTCCTCAAGCAGAGACAACCCAACTGATATGGGAGATTCTTTGGCAAATACTGTTATAGTTCCTATCAGATTACTGACGTTTGCAGGTGGGGAGATGGTTTACCAGGTGTTTGAGGCTGTTGTCATATCTAAAAACCTTATCTATTTGTAATCTATCAAAAGATAGTTCAGTACACTGAAAGAATTTGCTTCTTTCTGTGTCTATCTGGAAAATTCCTCACTGGAGCGACAAAATCTATACAGAAAATGTCATTATGTTAAGCTGGTAGAGTGGAGCTCTGAGGTCAGGGAATGGTCAAATGGCGGGTTTCAGAGACGACCATATCCGGGCCCGGATGGTCAGTGTTATCAGACCGGGAGAGTGAGCCTGAGATGATGCAGGAGGCTGAGCTGGTGGGGTCCAGGGCCCGGGCCCCTCCTGGCCATACGTCAGGTCGAGTTATGTTCGGGGAATAGGCTGTCGAGAGCCACGACCCATAACACACGAGAATATATAATAACGAAGGGAGAAAGTAAGTGAATCTTTTTCCGTTACATTCCTGATATTCTTGACAAATTGTATGGTTCTAAGTTATCGGTTGTACTATATTAAGAAATACAGACTCTCTCTCTCTCTCTCTCTCTCTCTCTCTCTCTCTCTCTCTCTCTCTCTCTCTCTCTCTCTCTCTCTCTCTCTCTCTCTCTCTCTCTCTCTCTCTCTCTCTCTCTCTCTCTCACTTACTCTTGCATCTAAGTTATCCTCTTCCTCTTCTTACAATGTAGTTGAAGAGGAGATAGAAGATGCTTGTTTTGTGGGTCAGTTTGTGGTTAATGGTTTTATTGTGTGGTGTAGTGTGTACCAGTATGTGGTGGGCAGCGTTGTGAGGGCTGACCTAGTGTATGGTGGGCGAGTATGGTGTGTGTTCTGGTATAAAGTGTAACAGTTTATGGTTGATGTTAATGGTGTGTGGTGGGTGGTATTCTTAACATGGGAAATGATCTGGTGTGTATTTGTTGATGGCACATGGTATTGATGTTGTCTCTTTATATGAGGTAGGACGGTGGTTGTCTTTATGTAATGAGTTATTATGTTGTTGATTAATGTCTGTGTGTGGTGGGTGTCGTTGGTGGTGTGTGTTCCTGTGTGTGTTGGGTGTAGTAAATGTTGTGTGTTCCGCTGTGCGATGGTTGGTGTTAGTTTAGTGTATGCTGTTGTGTGTAGTAGGTGGATTTAGTTTGGTGTGTGCCGTTGTGTCGAGTAGGTGGGTTTTGTGTGGTCTCTAACTGAGAAAGATGTGGATGCTTGTGTTTTGTACTTGCTTTTGCTAAGATGTGTTAGTGCGGATTTTCCCTGTGTCTGAAGGATGATGTTGTGTGGTGAGAGGTAGTTATGGTGTTGTGTGCTACACCGTGATAAGAATGTCAGCGTTGTGCGTGTTTATATATGAGGTGGTTGATGTTCGTGTGATGTTAGTTCCTCAGTGTGTTGGATGAGGAGAGCATACGGTACCATGCATGCCAGGGAGTGGTAGGTTCTGCTGGTGTAGTATGTTTGAGTGGTGTTGGTGCAGTGTGTACCAGTGTGTGGTGGGTGGTGTTGGTGCAGTGTGTACCAGTGTGTGGTGGGTGGTGTTGGTGCAGTGTGTACCAGTGTGTGGTGGGTGGTATTGATGCAGTGTGTACCTGTGTGTGGTGGGTGTTGTTGGTACAGTGTGCACTAGTGTGTGATGGGCGGTGTTGGTACAGTGTGTACTTGTGTGTGGTGGGTGGTGCTGGTGCAATGTATACCAGTGTGTGCTAGTGTGTGGCGGGTGGTATTGGTGCAGTGTGTACCAGTGTGTGGTGGCTGATGTTGGTACAGTGTGTACCAGTGTGTGGTGGGTGTTGTTGGTGCAGTGTGTACCAGCATGTAGTGTGCACGTGCTGTTAGTGCAATGTATAACAGTGTGTGGTGGGTGGTGTTGGTGCAGTGTGTACCAGTGTGTGGTGGGTGGTGTTGGTGCAGTGTGTACCAGTGTGTGGTGGGTGGTGTTGGTGCAGTGTGTACCAGTGTGTGGTGGGTGGTGTTGGTGCAGTGTGTACCAGTGTGTGGTGGGTGGTGTTGGTGCAGTGTGTACCAGTGTGTGGTGGGTGGTGTTGGTGCAGTGTGTACCAGTGTGTGGTGGGTGGTGTTGGTGCAGTGTGTACCAGTGTGTGGTGGGTGGTGTTGGTGCAGTGTGTACCAGTGTGTGGTGGGTGGTGTTGGTGCAGTGTGTACCAGTGTGTGGTGGGTGGTGTTGGTGCAGTGTGTACCAGTGTGTGGTGGGTGGTGTTGGTGCAGTGTGTACCAGTGTGTGGTGGGTGGTGTTGGTGCAGTGTGTACCAGTGTGTGGTGGGTGGTGTTGGTGCAGTGTGTACCAGTGTGTGGTGGGTGGTGTTGGTGCAGTGTGTACCAGTGTGTGGTGGGTGGTGTTGGTGCAGTGTGTACCAGTGTGTGGTGGGTGGTGTTGGTGCAGTGTGTACCAGTGTGTGGTGGGTGGTGTTGGTGCAGTGTGTACCAGTGTGTGGTGGGTGGTGTTGGTGCAGTGTGTACCAGTGTGTGGTGGGTGGTGTTGGTGCAGTGTGTACCAGTGTGTGGTGGGTGGTGTTGGTGCAGTGTGTACCAGTGTGTGGTGGGTGGTGTTGGTGCAGTGTGTACCAGTGTGTGGTGGGTGGTGTTGGTGCAGTGTGTACCAGTGTGTGGTGGGTGGTGTTGGTGCAGTGTGTACCAGTGTGTGGTGGGTGGTGTTGGTGCAGTGTGTACCAGTGTGTGGTGGGTGGTGTTGGTGCAGTGTGTACCAGTGTGTGGTGGGTGGTGTTGGTGCAGTGTGTACCAGTGTGTGGTGGGTGGTGTTGGTGCAGTGTGTACCAGTGTGTGGTGGGTGGTGTTGGTGCAGTGTGTACCAGTGTGTGGTGGGTGGTGTTGGTGCAGTGTGTACCAGTGTGTGGTGGGTGGTGTTGGTGCAGTGTGTACCAGTGTGTGGTGGGTGGTGTTGGTGCAGTGTGTACAGTGTGTGGTGGGTGGTGTTGGTGCAGTGTGTACCAGTGTGTGGTGGGTGGTGTTGGTGCAGTGTGTACCAGTGTGTGGTGGGTGGTGTTGGTGCAGTGTGTACCAGTGTGTGGTGGGTGGTGTTGGTGCAGTGTGTACCAGTGTGTGGTGGGTGGTGTTGGTGCAGTGTGTACCAGTGTGTGGTGGGTGGTGTTGGTGCAGTGTGTACCAGTGTGTGGTGGGTGGTGTTGGTGCAGTGTGTACCAGTGTGTGGTGGGTGGTGTTGGTGCAGTGTGTACCAGTGTGTGGTGGGTGGTGTTGGTGCAGTGTGTACCAGTGTGTGGTGGGTGGTGTTGGTGCAGTGTGTACCAGTGTGTGGTGGGTGGTGTTGGTGCAGTGTGTACCAGTGTGTGGTGGGTGGTGTTGGTGCAGTGTGTACCAGTGTGTGGTGGGTGGTGTTGGTGCAGTGTGTACCAGTGTGTGGTGGGTGGTGTTGGTGCAGTGTGTACCAGTGTGTGGTGGGTGGTGTTGGTGCAGTGTGTACCAGTGTGTGGTGGGTGGTGTTGGTGCAGTGTGTACCAGTGTGTGGTGGGTGGTGTTGGTGCAGTGTGTACCAGTGTGTGGTGGGTGGTGTTGGTGCAGTGTGTACCAGTGTGTGGTGGGTGGTGTTGGTGCAGTGTGTACCAGTGTGTGGTGGGTGGTGTTGGTGCAGTGTGTACCAGTGTGTGGTGGGTGGTGTTGGTGCAGTGTGTACCAGTGTGTGGTGGGTGGTGTTGGTGCAGTGTGTACCAGTGTGTGGTGGGTGGTGTTGGTGCAGTGTGTACCAGTGTGTGGTGGGTGGTGTTGGTGCAGTGTGTACCAGTGTGTGGTGGGTGGTGTTGGTGCAGTGTGTACCAGTGTGTGGTGGGTGGTGTTGGTGCAGTGTGTACCAGTGTGTGGTGGGTGGTGTTGGTGCAGTGTGTACCAGTGTGTGGTGGGTGGTGTTGGTGCAGTGTGTACCAGTGTGTGGTGGGTGGTGTTGGTGCAGTGTGTACCAGTGTGTGGTGGGTGGTGTTGGTGCAGTGTGTACCAGTGTGTGGTGGGTGGTGTTGGTGCAGTGTGTACCAGTGTGTGGTGGGTGGTGTTGGTGCAGTGTGTACCAGTGTGTGGTGGGTGGTGTTGGTGCAGTGTGTACCAGTGTGTGGTGGGTGGTGTTGGTGCAGTGTGTACCAGTGTGTGGTGGGTGGTGTTGGTGCAGTGTGTACCAGTGTGTGGTGGGTGGTGTTGGTGCAGTGTGTACCAGTGTGTGGTGGGTGGTGTTGGTGCAGTGTGTACCAGTGTGTGGTGGGTGGTGTTGGTGCAGTGTGTACCAGTGTGTGGTGGGTGGTGTTGGTGCAGTGTGTACCAGTGTGTGGTGGGTGGTGTTGGTGCAGTGTGTACCAGTGTGTGGTGGGTGGTGTTGGTGCAGTGTGTACCAGTGTGTGGTGGGTGGTGTTGGTGCAGTGTGTACCAGTGTGTGGTGGGTGGTGTTGGTGCAGTGTGTACCAGTGTGTGGTGGGTGGTGTTGGTGCAGTGTGTACCAGTGTGTGGTGGGTGGTGTTGGTGCAGTGTGTACCAGTGTGTGGTGGGTGGTGTTGGTGCAGTGTGTACCAGTGTGTGGTGGGTGGTGTTGGTGCAGTGTGTACCAGTGTGTGGTGGGTGGTGTTGGTGCAGTGTGTACCAGTGTGTGGTGGGTGGTGTTGGTGCAGTGTGTACCAGTGTGTGGTGGGTGGTGTTGGTGCAGTGTGTACCAGTGTGTGGTGGGTGGTGTTGGTGCAGTGTGTACCAGTGTGTGGTGGGTGGTGTTGGTGCAGTGTGTACCAGTGTGTGGTGGGTGGTGTTGGTGCAGTGTGTACCAGTGTGTGGTGGGTGGTGTTGGTGCAGTGTGTACCAGTGTGTGGTGGGTGGTGTTGGTGCAGTGTGTACCAGTGTGTGGTGGGTGGTGTTGGTGCAGTGTGTACCAGTGTGTGGTGGGTGGTGTTGGTGCAGTGTGTACCAGTGTGTGGTGGGTGGTGTTGGTGCAGTGTGTACCAGTGTGTGGTGGGTGGTGTTGGTGCAGTGTGTACCAGTGTGTGGTGGGTGGTGTTGGTGCAGTGTGTACCAGTGTGTGGTGGGTGGTGTTGGTGCAGTGTGTACCAGTGTGTGGTGGGTGGTGTTGGTGCAGTGTGTACCAGTGTGTGGTGGGTGGTGTTGGTGCAGTGTGTACCAGTGTGTGGTGGGTGGTGTTGGTGCAGTGTGTACCAGTGTGTGGTGGGTGGTGTTGGTGCAGTGTGTACCAGTGTGTGGTGGGTGGTGTTGGTGCAGTGTGTACCAGTGTGTGGTGGGTGGTGTTGGTGCAGTGTGTACCAGTGTGTGGTGGGTGGTGTTGGTGCAGTGTGTACCAGTGTGTGGTGGGTGGTGTTGGTGCAGTGTGTACCAGTGTGTGGTGGGTGGTGTTGGTGCAGTGTGTACCAGTGTGTGGTGGGTGGTGTTGGTGCAGTGTGTACCAGTGTGTGGTGGGTGGTGTTGGTGCAGTGTGTACCAGTGTGTGGTGGGTGGTGTTGGTGCAGTGTGTACCAGTGTGTGGTGGGTGGTGTTGGTGCAGTGTGTACCAGTGTGTGGTGGGTGGTGTTGGTGCAGTGTGTACCAGTGTGTGGTGGGTGGTGTTGGTGCAGTGTGTACCAGTGTGTGGTGGGTGGTGTTGGTGCAGTGTGTACCAGTGTGTGGTGGGTGGTGTTGGTGCAGTGTGTACCAGTGTGTGGTGGGTGGTGTTGGTGCAGTGTGTACCAGTGTGTGGTGGGTGGTGTTGGTGCAGTGTGTACCAGTGTGTGGTGGGTGGTGTTGGTGCAGTGTGTACCAGTGTGTGGTGGGTGGTGTTGGTGCAGTGTGTACCAGTGTGTGGTGGGTGGTGTTGGTGCAGTGTGTACCAGTGTGTGGTGGGTGGTGTTGGTGCAGTGTGTACCAGTGTGTGGTGGGTGGTGTTGGTGCAGTGTGTACCAGTGTGTGGTGGGTGGTGTTGGTGCAGTGTGTACCAGTGTGTGGTGGGTGGTGTTGGTGCAGTGTGTACCAGTGTGTGGTGGGTGGTGTTGGTGCAGTGTGTACCAGTGTGTGGTGGGTGGTGTTGGTGCAGTGTGTACCAGTGTGTGGTGGGTGGTGTTGGTGCAGTGTGTACCAGTGTGTGGTGGGTGGTGTTGGTGCAGTGTGTACCAGTGTGTGGTGGGTGGTGTTGGTGCAGTGTGTACCAGTGTGTGGTGGGTGGTGTTGGTGCAGTGTGTACCAGTGTGTGGTGGGTGGTGTTGGTGCAGTGTGTACCAGTGTGTGGTGGGTGGTGTTGGTGCAGTGTGTACCAGTGTGTGGTGGGTGGTGTTGGTGCAGTGTGTACCAGTGTGTGGTGGGTGGTGTTGGTGCAGTGTGTACCAGTGTGTGGTGGGTGGTGTTGGTGCAGTGTGTACCAGTGTGTGGTGGGTGGTGTTGGTGCAGTGTGTACCAGTGTGTGGTGGGTGGTGTTGGTGCAGTGTGTACCAGTGTGTGGTGGGTGGTGTTGGTGCAGTGTGTACCAGTGTGTGGTGGGTGGTGTTGGTGCAGTGTGTACCAGTGTGTGGTGGGTGGTGTTGGTGCAGTGTGTACCAGTGTGTGGTGGGTGGTGTTGGTGCAGTGTGTACCAGTGTGTGGTGGGTGGTGTTGGTGCAGTGTGTACCAGTGTGTGGTGGGTGGTGTTGGTGCAGTGTGTACCAGTGTGTGGTGGGTGGTGTTGGTGCAGTGTGTACCAGTGTGTGGTGGGTGGTGTTGGTGCAGTGTGTACCAGTGTGTGGTGGGTGGTGTTGGTGCAGTGTGTACCAGTGTGTGGTGGGTGGTGTTGGTGCAGTGTGTACCAGTGTGTGGTGGGTGGTGTTGGTGCAGTGTGTACCAGTGTGTGGTGGGTGGTGTTGGTGCAGTGTGTACCAGTGTGTGGTGGGTGGTGTTGGTGCAGTGTGTACCAGTGTGTGGTGGGTGGTGTTGGTGCAGTGTGTACCAGTGTGTGGTGGGTGGTGTTGGTGCAGTGTGTACCAGTGTGTGGTGGGTGGTGTTGGTGCAGTGTGTACCAGTGTGTGGTGGGTGGTGTTGGTGCAGTGTGTACCAGTGTGTGGTGGGTGGTGTTGGTGCAGTGTGTACCAGTGTGTGGTGGGTGGTGTTGGTGCAGTGTGTACCAGTGTGTGGTGGGTGGTGTTGGTGCAGTGTGTACCAGTGTGTGGTGGGTGGTGTTGGTGCAGTGTGTACCAGTGTGTGGTGGGTGGTGTTGGTGCAGTGTGTACCAGTGTGTGGTGGGTGGTGTTGGTGCAGTGTGTACCAGTGTGTGGTGGGTGGTGTTGGTGCAGTGTGTACCAGTGTGTGGTGGGTGGTGTTGGTGCAGTGTGTACCAGTGTGTGGTGGGTGGTGTTGGTGCAGTGTGTACCAGTGTGTGGTGGGTGGTGTTGGTGCAGTGTGTACCAGTGTGTGGTGGGTGGTGTTGGTGCAGTGTGTACCAGTGTGTGGTGGGTGGTGTTGGTGCAGTGTGTACCAGTGTGTGGTGGGTGGTGTTGGTGCAGTGTGTACCAGTGTGTGGTGGGTGGTGTTGGTGCAGTGTGTACCAGTGTGTGGTGGGTGGTGTTGGTGCAGTGTGTACCAGTGTGTGGTGGGTGGTGTTGGTGCAGTGTGTACCAGTGTGTGGTGGGTGGTGTTGGTGCAGTGTGTACCAGTGTGTGGTGGGTGGTGTTGGTGCAGTGTGTACCAGTGTGTGGTGGGTGGTGTTGGTGCAGTGTGTACCAGTGTGTGGTGGGTGGTGTTGGTGCAGTGTGTACCAGTGTGTGGTGGGTGGTGTTGGTGCAGTGTGTACCAGTGTGTGGTGGGTGGTGTTGGTGCAGTGTGTACCAGTGTGTGGTGGGTGGTGTTGGTGCAGTGTGTACCAGTGTGTGGTGGGTGGTGTTGGTGCAGTGTGTACCAGTGTGTGGTGGGTGGTGTTGGTGCAGTGTGTACCAGTGTGTGGTGGGTGGTGTTGGTGCAGTGTGTACCAGTGTGTGGTGGGTGGTGTTGGTGCAGTGTGTACCAGTGTGTGGTGGGTGGTGTTGGTGCAGTGTGTACCAGTGTGTGGTGGGTGGTGTTGGTGCAGTGTGTACCAGTGTGTGGTGGGTGGTGTTGGTGCAGTGTGTACCAGTGTGTGGTGGGTGGTGTTGGTGCAGTGTGTACCAGTGTGTGGTGGGTGGTGTTGGTGCAGTGTGTACCAGTGTGTGGTGGGTGGTGTTGGTGCAGTGTGTACCAGTGTGTGGTGGGTGGTGTTGGTGCAGTGTGTACCAGTGTGTGGTGGGTGGTGTTGGTGCAGTGTGTACCAGTGTGTGGTGGGTGGTGTTGGTGCAGTGTGTACCAGTGTGTGGTGGGTGGTGTTGGTGCAGTGTGTACCAGTGTGTGGTGGGTGGTGTTGGTGCAGTGTGTACCAGTGTGTGGTGGGTGGTGTTGGTGCAGTGTGTACCAGTGTGTGGTGGGTGGTGTTGGTGCAGTGTGTACCAGTGTGTGGTGGGTGGTGTTGGTGCAGTGTGTACCAGTGTGTGGTGGGTGGTGTTGGTGCAGTGTGTACCAGTGTGTGGTGGGTGGTGTTGGTGCAGTGTGTACCAGTGTGTGGTGGGTGGTGTTGGTGCAGTGTGTACCAGTGTGTGGTGGGTGGTGTTGGTGCAGTGTGTACCAGTGTGTGGTGGGTGGTGTTGGTGCAGTGTGTACCAGTGTGTGGTGGGTGGTGTTGGTGCAGTGTGTACCAGTGTGTGGTGGGTGGTGTTGGTGCAGTGTGTACCAGTGTGTGGTGGGTGGTGTTGGTGCAGTGTGTACCAGTGTGTG
>NC_092286.1:20184243-20217296 GCF_036320965.1 Panulirus ornatus | reverse complement strand
CTCCTACATGCACCAACCTACACTTCATGGCTCACCATCACCTTGCCACCTACCTCCTCCCTGCATCCAATCTACCTTCTTGGACACACCCATCACCATGCTGTTTAACCTACCTCCTTACTGCACCAAATCTAACCTATCATGAACACTCCACATTCACCATGCTACCTTCCTCCTCCTGCATCAAACCTACCCTTCATGACACACACATCCCCTTGCTACCTACCTCCTACCTGCACCACTTACCCTAATGACACACCATCACCATGCAATCCTCTTCTCCTCTCTTCACCACCTACTATTCATGACACACCCTATGGGCAAGCCAGCCCTCTTGCCCCTTCTCTACCACCCCTAAGCAAAACATTCCACCAGTAATTACAATCGCCTGCTGGCTGTTGGAAAATTTATGTGTTATTAAAGCAGCATTAGCGATATGCCTCTGCCTCATCTGCGTCAGTTGAATGCGAGAGCCATCAACTGTGGTTGCAGCTGTGAGTATTAATGAACTGAAACAGTATGATATTCTGCCATGATCATTGTACTCTGATATTCAATAAACTGATGTCTGTCATCCATTAATGGTGTATTGTCATAGGAAGCGTACATACCAGATTTAATTGTTTTCATATTACATTTTTGCCTCCCAAAGCAATTTCATTAATGTGATTAATCACATTCACGTTCAAGTGATAAGTAAGAAAGAAAGTAACAAGACTCGAATAGATCACTACCTATAATGCTTCCCAGTGAGACATTATCAGAGGAATCAAAACAACCAAAAGGAGGTTCTCCAATATATATACTTTCCTTATATCAAACTTGGTCATGTGTCCGTCTCATACGAGTAATGGAATGACCAGATAAAACCTGATTGTGACCAGGTAGGATCCAGCCACCCTACCAAGGCACCACCTGTTCTCTGCCAGTAAACCATGACTATTATGAGTTCCTAAATATCTTGGATTCTCCCATGTTCCTGTCGTTCTTTCATGGTTGAAAACAAAAAGATAAGGGGATCGTATAAGCCTCAGAATCTTGCTATAAGAGGCACAGAGTTCATTTACCTCCTCCTGAGAAGAGTCTGTTCCCGTTGTTTTATCTGAACAGATTGCAACTACCTTCTCCTGTAAGAACAGAGACCATTTTACCCATTATCCATCTTCCCCCTAATTAGAGTGCATTTCCCTCCGATTCCTTGAAGAGATAATTTCTCTCCTTATCTCTTAACACGGTCCATTTCCCTCCTTGTTTCTGAAAAAAGACTATTTCCCTCCTTTTCTATTATCATAGTCTACTTCCCTCTATGTTTCTGAACACTCCATATCCTCTTTGTCTCTGGGTACTGTCCCTCTCCCTTCTTTCCTTAGAACAGAGTCCATATCCCATCTTATTACAGAACAGAGTCAGTTTCCCTTCAGGTGACGTAAGAAAGTATATTTTCCTCCGTGTTTTTAAAAAGGTTAAATGTTCGTATTATTCATCTATCTATCTATCTATCTATCTATCTATCTGTCCGTTTCTACAAATTTGTATGTTATATGGAAGTGCAAGATCATGTGCACTATATTCGTGTATACATATATATATATATATATATATATATATATATATATATATATATATATATATATATATATATATATATATATATATATTTATATATTTCTTTCGTCTGTTTCCTTGCGCTACCTCGCAAACGCGGGAGATAGCGACAAAACAAAAAAAAAGAAAAGGAAAAAAAAAATATATATATATATATATATATATATATATATATATATATATATATATATATATATATATATATATATGCATTTTTTTTTTTTTTTAAACTATTCGCCATTTCCCGCGTTAGCGAGGTAGCGTTAAGAACAGAGGACTGGGCCTTTTTTGGAATATCCTCACCTGGCCCCCTCTGTTCCTTCTTTTGGAAAATTAAAAAAAAACGAGAGGGGAGGATTTCCAGCCCCCCGCTCCCTCCCCTTTTAGTCGCCTTCTACGACACGCAGGGAATACGTGGGAAGTATTCTTAATCCCCTATCCCCAGGGATAATATATATATATATATATATATATATATATATATATATATATATATATATATATATATATATATATATATTTTTTTTTATTTATTTTATTTCATACTATTCGCCATTTCCCGCGATAGCGAGGTAGCGTTAAGAGCAGAGGACTGGGCCTTTGTGGGAATATCCTCACCTGGCCCCCATCTCTGTTCCTTCTTTTGGAAAATTAAGAAAAAGAGAAAAAAAAAAAAGCTAGGTTCTGTAAAATGCTATCTGCTGGTTGTGAGATCCTGATGGGAAATGACCAGTGGAGATCCCGTTGCTCACCAACGTGAGACGAAGGGTATTCGACTATATAGTATTCAAATAGCCATTTCCCTTTTAGGGGCGATCACAGCTTACCAGTAACGCTCCCACCTGTCACGCCTGTCACGCAGGAGCCACGGGATCGATACTGGCTGTTGGAGATATGCATGTTATATGGAAGTTCGTGTTCATATACACTATATTCGTTATCTATTACTATACTTAATCGCTGTCTCCCGCGTTAGCGAAGTAGCGCAAGGAAACAGACGAAAGAATGGCCCCACCAACCCACATTCACATGTATATATATAAACGCCCACACACGCACATATACATACCTATACATTCCAACTTATACATACATATACATCCATAGACATATACATACATACACAGGAACATATTCATACTTGCTGCCTTCATCTATTCTCGTCGCCTCCCCGCCACACATGAAATAGCACCCCATTCCCCCCAAGCGCGCGCGAGGTAGCGCTAAGACAACAAAGGCCACTTTCGTTCACACTCAGTCTCTAGCTGTCATGTGCAATGCACCGAAACCACATCTCCCTTTCCACATCGAGGCGCCACGAAACTTTCCATGGTTTACCCAAGATGCATTACATGCCTTGGCTCAATCTAATGACAGCACGTCAATCTCGGTGCACCACATCGTTCCAAATTACTCTATTCCTTGCACGCCTTTCACCCTCCTGTATGTTCAGGCCCCGATCGCTAAAAATCTTTCTCACTCCAATTTGGTCTCCCACTCTTCTCGTTCCCTCTACCTCTGACACATATATCCTCCTTGTCAATCTGTCAATCTTTCCTCACTCATTCTCTCCATGCGACCAAACCATTTCAATACACCCTCTTCTGCTCTCGAAACCACACTCTTTTTATTACCGCACATCTCTCTTACCCTTTCATTACTTACTCGATCAAACCACCTCACACCACATATTGTCCTCAAACATTAAATTTCCAACACATTCACTCTCCTCCGCACAGCCCTATCTATAGCCCATGCCTCACAACCATATAACATTGTTGGAACCATTATTCCTTCAAACATACCCATTTTTGCTCTCCGAAACATCGTTCTCGCCTTCCACACATTCTTCAACGCTCCCACAACCTTCGCCCCCTCCACCACCCTGTGACTCACTTCTGCTTCCATAGCTACATCCGCTGCAAAATCCACTCCGATACATCTAAGACACTAACACTTCCTCCAGTTTTTCTCCATTCAAAGTTACCTCCCAATAAACTTGTCCCTCAACCCTGCTGAACTTAATAACCTTGCTCTTATTCATATTTACTTTTAGCTTTCTTCCTTCACACACTTTACCAAACTCAGTCACCAGCTTCTGCAGTTTCTCATCCGAATTAGCCACCAGCGTTGTATCATCAGCGAACAACAACTGGCTCACTTCCTAAGCCTTCCCACCCAAACAGACTACATGCTTACCCCTCTCTCCAAAACTCTTGCATTCACCTCCCTAACCACCCCATCCATAAACAAACTAAACAACCGAGGAGATATCACGCACCCCTTTCGCAAACCGACACTCACTAGGAACTGATCACTTTAATCTCTTCCTACTCGTACAGATGCCTTACATCCTGGTAAAAACTTTTCACTGCTTCTAGCAAATTACCTCACACACAATATATATATATATATATATATATATATATATATATATATATATATATATATATCTTTCTTTCTTTCAAACTATTCGCCATTTCCCGCATTAGCGAGGTAGCGTTAAGAACAGAGGACTGGGCCTTGAGGGAATACCCTCACCTGGCCCAATTCTCTGTTCCTTCTTTTGGAAAATTAAAAAAAAAAACGAGAGGGGAGGATTTCCAGCCCCCCGCTCCCTCCCCTTTTAGTCGCCTTCTACGACACGCAGGGAATACGTGGGAAGTATTCTTTCTCCCCTATCCCCAGGGATAGGGGAGAAAGAATACTCCCACGTATTCCCTGCGTGCCGTAGAAGGCGACTAAAAGGGAAGGGAGCGGGGGGCTGGAAATCCTCCCCTCTCATTTTTTTTTTTGGCTTTCCAAAAGAGGGAACAGAGAAGGGGGCCAGGTGAGGATATTCCCTCAAAGGCCCAGTCCTCTGTTCTTAACGCTACCTCGCTAACGCGGGAAATGGCGAATAGTATGAATGAATGAATGAATATACACACACATATATATATATATATATATATATATATATATATATATATATATATATATATATATATATATATATATATATATATATATATATATATATATATATATATATATATATATATATATATATATATATATATATATATATATATGATCTAAAAATAGACCGAAGGCTATGAACGGGTCCGTGTATGTATGTGTGTGTGGGTGTGTTTGGCTAACGAACAGCACCGCACGCACATAGGGCCAACAACTACATTTCCTAATTAGCAATAATAGCGCTGTTAAACAAATCGAAGGTTTACAGTAAAAGACTATTTCAACGTTTTCTTTGTATCTGTTCTTATTCTTAGTATAAAATTTATCATTTATCTGTTTCAGCTTTTTTTCAGACCGAACGTCTTTCACATTGCCAACTTGGTAAATTTTATATGATGATGCAAGGAAATGAAAGTCACTACATAGATCATCTACGATAACATAATAGAAAAACATATGGATATAAATCGCTATGTGCATTCGTTGATTAAATTCTAATATATATATATATATATATATATATATATATATATATATATATATATATATATATATATATATATATATATATATATATATATATATATAGAGAGAGAGAGAGAGAGAGAGAGAGAGAGAGAGAGAGAGAGATGTATCTGTTTAGTACCATGATCAGTGACTCCCATTTCCTATTGTTTACATCAACAAACTATAAATGTACAGAAGTACTTGTCAAGGTAGGGATAAGGTAGCACGCCTTACTTGATTTCCTGTAGGATTCTGTATATAAGATAAACTTACCGCCACACAGCTCAGAGAGTTTAATTTATATAGATATATTTTTTCCCCTCCGCCAGGTCTGCCCAGAGGGATTTTATTTCTAATCTAGTCTCCCGCCAGAGTAAACTCATATGGCGTTAATAAAAACTGGTTTTATCAATAGAGCCCCTGGGGTCCCATATTGTTGTTTGGAGGGGAGTGAGGAGAGGGAGAGCTTGCCCAAGATATTCTGCCTGGAATGATGGAGAGGATAAAGGTCTCGTGCTGGGGACGCGCCAGGGAGTGTCCCAGTCCCCTCTCATGGTCAACCATTATTCCCTGGGTGCCACCGTCAAGGCTGACTCTCCCACTATAAGGACACTTGCAACTGAAGGGACGACGGATCACCATTTCCTTGGAGATCCCTCAAACCTTCACAACAGGTTGCCTACTTACATATTACGTCTTTTTTTCATTTTTGTGCCTTTTTTGTGGTGTGTATGTGTGATTACCTATTTGTACTGGACGGGGAGACAGTTTTAGATTCGTAGTAATCTATCTTTTGAACTTGCTCTACCATTAGACAGCCTTTAAAACTTCGGTTTGTAGTCCACATTTCTATGATCTCATTCTGGTCATTCCATTCATCTATCAGTCTTATACTAAAGGAAAACCTCTCCATATTTTCAACAAGTATCTTGCTTGGTATAATGTTCTATCCTTATATAGTTTGAGGAAAAATTTCAGTGTCTACGTCATCTGTCTGACTTTAAGAAGGTAAAGGTTATGATCTGGTCATCCCATATATCCAGAGGGATATATGATAACAAACAGGTTAAGAGAAGACGAAAGAGAACGAAGACATAGGTTTGAATTTTAGTAATACTGGAAAATGGCCTATTCAGACCCAGCTGTGGGGAAGAAGGGCGTAGTAGTGTTGGTCATATTTAACTCCTTTAAGAATTCTAACGAATCATAAATAAAGAATCAAAACAATGAAGGAACAATTATGATGGTACAGGAAGCAGAGAATCACGCACTTCACATATATTATGGGATTTCACCAACAAAGAGACACTGAGGAGATTTTGATTCTCGTATATACACAACAGAGAGATTTGTGTGTGTGTGTGTGTGTGTGTGTGTGTGTGTGTGTGTGTGTGTGTGTGTGTGTGTGTGTGTGTGTGTGTGTGTGTGTGTGTGTGTGTGTGTGGCCAGAATGCTATATATACAAAGGACTGGGTCTACTTATCTATGGGAGGTGAGCTGAAATTCTCAGAATTAATTAAAAAGGTTGTAGCCACTGTTAGTCAAGTCTTTAAACAGCAAGATAATAGTGGTATGGGATCAAGTAAAAGGTAGAAATCTTTGAGCTCTTTTTCGTTAATTATAGACATGGAAAAATCGAGAGAGGGATTGAAAGTGATGGGAAACATGACAATATAAGTCAATTAGTAGTCAGAGATGAGGTGCAGATTGACAAGGAACATGAAAGAATGGGGCGGCTAGCGATCACTTCCTGGGTAGTATAGGTCACCACACAGGTAAAGGCAGGGAACAAGACAGTGAAGGTAAATAGCAGGACAGTTCATGTTCTGCAGGTTGAAAATAAGGCACACCGGGGATAGGTAGACGGTCTTGTTCCAAAAGGAGGCGGACGTGGCGGAGCGATGACATAACAAGTGTTGTTACTATGGAAGCAGCACATGTGAACTCACTCAGATGACAGAAAATTACGTAAATTTGCAAAGGGAAACTAAGAGACCTATACCTCAAAGCAAACGTCATTATGAAGCGTATATTGCTGAAAATAGCAAAAGAAAACATGAAGAGTTTAATTGTTATGCTAGGATATAGAAAGTCACTACCCAGTCAACTGGGCCATTGATTACAGAAAACGGCAATTTGATACAAGACAACGAAGCCTTGACAAGGATTCTAAACGATTTTTTTTGCATTTGTATTTGCTACTGAAGATACAATTAACGTCCCAAATACAGTTCCATCGATAACTGAAGAAAACGTATTGCAACATATTGACATAACAGATAAAGATATACTATCAACACTAAATGACATTAGAGCAAATTAAACGGCAGGACCTGATCAGTATTATCCGAGGACACTGAAGGACACGAAGAATGAGATTGTTAAACCATTGGCTGCTTATTTCAAAAAGTCACTTGCGACGAGAAATAGTCCAGAGGAACGGAAATCTGCAAATGTATCACCGATTTTTAAAACGAATAATAAATCACTGCCCGGCAATTATCATCCAATTACCTAACGTCTGTAGTTGGCAAACTAATGAAAGCAATAACCCACGGTAAGACTATCAATCGTACAGGGGTCCACCATTCAATAACGATTTTCAACACAGATTTCGACAAAAACGCTCTTGTTTTATTTCTGTTATGAAAAAAAAATTAAGGTGTTAATGAAAGTAAGGCAGTTGACGTCATCTACTCAGATTTTCTAAAACATTCGATAAATTTCTCATGAAGGTTGGTTAACAATAGTTAAGTCACATGGTACAGATGCGGGTTATAATTCGATGGATACGAAATTGGCTAACTGACCGTAAACAAAGAGTAGTGAGTATTATTTCAGTCTCTGAATGGTTAGACGAAACAAATGGTATGCCACAGGGATCGGTCTTTGGACCGGTTCTCTTTCCCCTACATATTAACGATATACTCTATTTGTATCATTCTGTTCCTTCTCTTCAGAATCCAGGGCCCTTGCTATAACAAGTCTTGGACCGCCTTCACACACCCTCAGTCTACTGGCATTACTTTCCGTAGCTACAGCGTTACCAATGATTATTGACAATATATTGTTCACAAAAAAGTAAACGAGAAGGTCGTGCGAAATTTTTTAGCGATAACCTTTAAGATGATTAGTGAAGACAAACATATCAGTGTGATAATATACTACAATCATCCGATAACTTGTTCGCTCGTAATGAACAACAATATGGTAGGTCACTCATATGCCACCGTTGTGGCATATGAGTACCGATGCAATGTTGAGGACTGTCATCCCCACCATATAAGCCACATTGGACATACAACTTGAACCTTAAGCCACCACCTATCGCTCCACTTAAAAGAAGGTGGAATTAAACAACATCATGAACAAAAGCATGAAAAGAGGCTAACGAGAGATTATAATGAATAGCATAAAAATCGTTACTAGTTGCAGTGAACGGAGTAGACTGCAGATATTACTAATGAAGCCAATTACATTAGAGAGAAAGCACTTGTCATCAACATCCAGACAAACATTACCACCGTGATAAAGCTCTTTGATGGCCTACGAATAGGGCGCAGACCTAACACCATTTCAGGACAATGGGAACGAGTCACTGACCACCCCGTCCTGGGTTGCGAAGGTGAGTGAGAATCAGACGAGTCCGACCTGACCTCAGTGCCACGCCCCGACAATACTTGTCTCGCTTGGCCTAACTTAGTACATCTAGTGATGGACTGTCTATATTCCAACTTCGTGTAAGATTCTTCTGTGTTTTCCTCTTCTGTAGTACTTTTATGTCTAAGTAGTCATACTCTTTATTTAGATTGCAGCTCATACTACCCGTCATGATATTGTTAAGTAGTATTGCTTATAGTGTTTCCCTTACTTTTTACATTTTATGTACTGTGTCTTGTTTCATATATACATGTCTGGGTTACATATGGTGCATCCAAGTTTTGTAACGCAGATATGTTGAAAATCGTTATTGAATGGTGGACCCCTGTACGATTGATAGTCTTACCGTGAGTGATTGCTTTCATTAGTTTGCCAACTACAGACGTTAGCTAATTGGATGATAATTGCCTGGCAGTGATTTATTATTCGTTTTAAAAATCGGTGATACATTTGTAGATTTCCGTTCCTCTGGACTATTTCTCGTCGCAAGTGACTTTTTGAAATAAGCAGCCAATGGTTTAACAATCTCATTCTTCGTGTCCTTCAGTGTCCTCGGATAATACTTATCAGATCCTGCCGTTTAATTTGCTCTAATGTCATTTAGTGTTGATAGTATATCTTTATCTGTTATGTCAATATGTTGCAATACGTTTTCTTCAGTTATCGATGGAACTGTATTTGGGACGTTAATTGTATCTTCAGTAGCAAATACAAATGCAAAAAAATCGTTTAGAATCCTTGTCAAGGCTTCGTTGTCTTGTATCAAATTGCCGTTTTCTGTAGTCAATGGCCCAGTTGACTGGGTAGTGACTTTCTATATCCTAGCATAACAATTAAACTCTTCGTGTTTTCTTTTGCTATCATCAGCAATGTACGCTTCATAATGACGTTTGCTTTGAGGTATAGGTCTCTTAGTTTCCCTTTGCAAAGTTATGTAATTTTCTGTCATCTGAGTGAGTTCACATGTGCTGCTTCCATAGTAACAACACTTGTTGTGTCATCGCTCCGCCACGTCCGCCTCCTTTTGGAACAAGACCGTCTACCTATCCCCGGTGTGCCTTATTTACAACCTGCAGAACATGAACTGTCCTGCTATTTACCTTCACTGTCTTGTTCCCTGCCTTTACCTGTGTGGTGACCTATACTACCCAGGAAGTGATCGCTAGCCGCCCCATTCTTTCATGTTCCTTGTCAATCTGCACCTCATCTCTGACTACTAATTGACTTATATTGTCATGTTTCCCATCACTTTCAATCCCTCTCTCGATTTTTCCATGTCTATAATTAACGAAAAAGAGCTCAAAGATTTCTACCTTTTACTTGATCCCATACCACTATTATCTTGCTGTTTAAAGACTTGACTAACAGTGGCTACAACCTTTTTAATTAATTCTGAGAAATCCAGCGCACCTCCCATAGATAAGTAGACCCAGTCCTTTGTATATATAGCATTCTGGCCACACACACACCCACACACACACACACACACACACACACAAATAACCGGTATGCGATGAATGGTACTTTTCGTCCAAGCAGTACTTATTCAGATGGCAATATACAAACATTGGCCGGGATAAACTCTCACTTCCAAATCCTTTACGAGGCAAAACACCAAATGATACTGGGATCCCAACCTTGTTCCTAATCCTATCTCTCGCTACCTTATACCTACCTATACATACCTTACTCCTAGATTTCCAAAGTCATTGCCTCCTGCAGTGAGCCAAAGGATGGGCTTGTTCCCATTACCAAACAAAACTATATCCGTTCCTATCTATGTTACAAGAGGCCATGTCCATACACCTAACCTGACAGTCACCAACAATCAAAATCTTTCTCACCTTCGTGTCCAGCCTCGCGGGGGTGGACGTACCGTTGTCCCTTGGTTCCTCATGCAGTGCACTACACTCATCCTCCACCACAGGAAAAGAGTTCCTGCAACGCTGTCCTTTTAAGTCGCAACTTGCTTCCCTTATCAACTACGAATTTCTATTGTTGGGTATCATTCTTCTTTCTCACGATTAAGTTCTCCCTCACCTGATCATATTTAACTTGTGCCAACAGCAAACTCCCGGTAACTTGGCACAGTCTCTCCAAGCCAGTGGAACCTGTGACGTCAGAAAACATGAACCCTGATTTTACTTTCAAGAGCTAACAAAAGACACGTCCTCACACTGACAACGTCATCGCGCAACTAGGCAGATGACTGGGAAGTAATGACAAGTAAGAATATTCTTTTACATAAAAAATCAACTTGAATATTCTGTTATTAGGTGACGATAGTTATGATGATGAAAGAACCAATATGGCTGCGGAAAAAGTGAAATGTTGATCCATTTTGATAAGATACTGGAAGTCATTCCCAAACATGACGGTGTCATTGTAAGACAGTGTTTTTGAAATGTCCCAGACAATAAGTAAGACAAGAGAAAGGTCCACAATGACTTTGGTGGTGCACCCCGGACTGTGCTGGTGTAGTACTGACTGTGGTAGTGCACCACAGACTGTGACCGTGAGATGCTGACTGTGGTGGTGTACCACGGACTGAGGTGGTAAAGTGCTGACGTATTGTTGGTGAAGTACTGAGTGTGGTAATGTGCAATATCCTGGAGTCCTGCAGCTTCAAGACTGTCTCGGAGTGAGAAGGTCCCTGACAAGATTGTATTTCTTTTCGTCCACTGACGATGATATAGACTGGCTGAAGGTGACCTTCCACTTGCTTTGTATCGTCATTCCAGCGGAGTTCATTAACAACTCACAGCCTTAAGAGGAATATGTTCAATAAAGATGTCATAACCCAACAGTGGTTAAATTATGCAACGTGATCATATAGTCCACAACAGCGTTATGATCAATCAACAACAGTGATAAGATTAACAATAATAATACATGATATAGAATAGTGACGTAACCTGCAATATAACATAATTTCGTAACATAACCATAATCTGTTTCATTCCAGGCAGACATCCTGCTATCAGTTCCTCATTAAGATCTCGTCAACAAATATCTTTATAAGGACCAGATGGTCTGTTATTGTTTGCACTCCTTTGTATAGCTTTGTATTACTATTAACACTTCGTTTATTTTCTATTGCTCTTTCGTATGCCAAAGTGATGTTAATGATCTTTATGTTGTCCGATATCATTTTAGTTGGTCTAAATACATTTTTGATAATTGAGTACAAGAGTTGATTTCATCCTTTACTACTAAGCAAAGATCTTCTCAGAGGCACAGTGCATGTCACGGTGCCTTAGATTTGCAGGTCTGGTATACCTAAAACCAGAGGTGTCTTAGAACGTTTGAACTTGACCGAAAGCTTTATGAAGTTTTCACGATTGTGGTATCTGAAATAGACGCGTTGAAGGCCCTTGAAACAGCCCCATCTAGAATCTTTCATTCATCTCCTCCTGAGGTAATTCAAGTTTGTGAGGCAATACAGCGCACGTGTGACGAATTTAGTTAGAATCAGGAACGTTTCAAACATTCCAACCAGGACGTGTGTGGTTTGTGAAGTAGGCGCCACTCCAATATTTGGACCGGTCGTAACTGAGATATGAAATCTGCCGCATCCAAGGCAATACCTACAAATACTTCAAAGGCCTCCACGTGGCGATTTAATCTGTTGAGTTTATTACATCTTAGTAAGTCGAAAATATTTTCATGCAGTTTTTATATATCTTTTTCTTTTCTATCCACCAAGGTCATATAATTTTTGTTTGCTGGACTGTATCAACGGAGCTTCCTATGTAATATATATGGTCCTAGCCGGAAATATATACACGACTCTTACTGCAATGATCAGATGATACCTTTACCGAACAAACAAATATTCCTACATTATATGAAACAAACGTTGAGAAAATAGATGTAGGTTAAGTGTTGGCTATTGACATAACATTAAGGATGACGATGTAAATTCGTGATTGGCTGAAGGAAAGAAAGCAACTAGGAAAACGAGAAAGTGTAAACCACACTCTGGACTACAGCAAGCAGAGGAATGTAGTGATCTCTCAGATGGTAAAGGATCATCATACTATGAACCTGCCAGTGATCTTCCTAGTTATTGTAGTGCAGCAAGTGATATGATGGAGGTGTTCAGTCAAGGGTCTAGTTAAGACTACATATTCATTACCATTTCTTGATTATTGAATAATCTTTGTTGTGATAATCTAAGTTGAAGGTTCCCTGGTACACATTGGTCATAATGTTGATATAACTTCATTTTGATTGCTTCATAACTATATGTATAGTAATTTGGGAAATCATTTTGGGGATTGCAATGCGGAATTTTGACTACCCTGTCTTTCATTATAGAGTTTATTACTCCTACTTACACTACTACTACTACTACTACTACTACTACTACTACTACTACTGTTACTACTACTACTACTAGTGTTACTACTACTACTACTACTGCTACTACTTCTACTACCGCTATCAGTACTACTACTACTACTACTACTACTACTACTACTACTTCTACTACTACCTCTACCATTACTACTTCTACCACTACTACTACTACTACTACTATCTCGAATAATGGTGATACTGCTGCTGCTGTTACTGCTACCACTTCTACTACTTGTGACCACTTCCGAAAACTCGCTCCCTTCGCTCATGAAAAAAGATGGTTCTTTTCACGAAGGCAGAAAAGTCTGGAGACTTGTCTAAAGTGTAGTCAGACTCATGAGGGCAAGAAGCAAGTTGTAAAACTAGTCCTTGTGGAGTCTTGTCTCGTGTTTCCTGTAATTCTTTTACCCATCTTGTCATTAGCTAAACCTAACGTGTTGTAGTTTATTTCGACGTACTATGAAGTGTTTCTTCGTCATTTACCGACATAGTAGTTCTAGGTCATCCACAGGCGTCTTGTGATTAAACCTGAGTCATCAACCACCGTAATATCAATCGTTATAGGTCATCCACAGATGTTTTCGTTAATGCTTGCTCATCCAGTGATGGGTTGACGTTCATTCCACGTCATCTACCAGCGTTTTGTCTTTAGTCCCAAGTCAGCCACTGACGTGTTAAAGTTAATGCTGGGTCATCTATCAACGTGTTGTGGTTAGTAATTCTGTGTCTGCCGCGGACCAATTAGTTACTCGATCATGCACTCAAGGAGTTATTCGGGTCAGCCACCGTCGGTATATCAGATCGAAGTACTCTGGTGGACGCTTACTCTGGAGCCCAGGTGACTGGACTGTTCCTTGTGAGGAAGTCCAAGTAGGCTCGTAAAGCAAAATAAGAATACCTGCAGAACCACGTGGCTCTGTGAGAACAAAGGTACGTTTTAACTTCATTTTCGTACTTGAATACACGTGAATGGGTAAGCGAGTTAGGTATGTACAATTAAGTACGTGAAATATTCTTGAAAATATTTGTGCGATGGTTGGATTGGATTCAATTTTTTTTTCGCAACCAATATTGGCTTCAGTTTTTCATGTGTAACGTTTTGCATGGCTTGTAACAAATGTACAGTTCTCTAAAGTAAATGGTGGGTAAGCAAAACAGATAATGCAAATGAAAGGAAGATGAAGAAGAAGAGAAGAAGAAAAGGTAAAGAATATGAAAAAAAAGAAGAGAGTAAAAGTAAAAAAGAAAACGGAAAAGATAAGGACTTGACATGAAATTGATGGAAAAGATAAAAATGAAGAACGAATGTGCATTGTATTGCTTTATAGTGGAGGAAGATAGTGCAGGCACATATGTAAAGGAGAATTACAAGACTCAAAGATCTAGCCTTACTGACCTTTTACTTTTGATTCAAATAAATCGATAAGAATGGTTAGGAGAAAAGGGAAGGTGTGGGAAGTTTGTGGCAGATCTTGGTGAATGATAGATGACAGTGGGGAGTGGCTATATGGTGGAAGGTACAGATGTGGCAAGAAGTCGTAGGTGTATGTATGTAGTGTATAGGGAAGTACTGGCAGGTGATGGAGGATGGTGATAGTATACAGAGTTTATTGTAGGTCCTGCACACAGGGAGCCCCAGCGTTACTGGTACCAGAAACTTCAGTCAACTGACCCTCCACCTTCCTCACACTACTCAGGACTCTCTTATATCTAAACCAAGTAAACGTATCTCATATCTACCCAAGTTGAGGAGTCTGGGTGGCTCATCATCATAGATGCGCTCGAGTGGATATATCTCAGAAACGTGTACGAAGTTCACGGCCGAACATCCTGGTCCATGAAAATTTGATGTTGGCCAAGATCCGGGAGAGCCGGTAAACCCCGGATGGTTTAGTCTTCACAGGTTTTTGATCAAGTCAGCGGAGCGTGGAGGATAAAGTTTGTGGTGAGAGTAAGAGCAGTTTGTTAAGGGTTGTGGCGTGGTGCAGGAGCCTGGTAGGGAGATAACACACCGTCTTGCGCTGCTCACCTACCGCCAAGGATCAACTACAGAGGGTGGCGGCTTCTGGTGTTGTGTGAGAGCAAACACTGCCCACTACCATGGTCCTCACATTTACCATGGAAGAATGGGAGGTTCTGGAACAATGATCCACCTCCTGATGGTGATGACTGAAACAGGAGGGATGTATTTCATTCATCACCATTTATGTCATATATTCTGTAGGTTATTCATGGCAGGTGATTCCAATGACATTTTCAAACATGAAGAGAAGAAATATTTTTCTTATAATTTCCTTACAGGTTCTTAAAATCAGTTATCTCCACTTTGCCTAAAACACATATATTGGCAACCTTTTTTTCCGGGATGCTTCCTCATTACTTTTCCGCAATGTTGTAGTAAACGTCTACTGGGCTCAGAGACGTAAGCTTTTGGAGACATAAAAAATTGTTGGAGTTATGATCAGTCTGGTGTTGTTGTGGAGGAGTTTCTCGTTTCACATCCTTTACATTATATACTAATTATTTGTAAGAATTTTTTCTCTTATGTAAAAGTGACAGCAAGTAATGCAAGTTCTCTAGGTATGAGGGGTCAAGATATGGACAGAATACATAAAGTGCTATTTCTGATATTGACTGGAAATTAGAAGTACATAGAAAAACGAATAAAATAAGAAGTATTGGCCAGCAACGAAATTATCTGCCAAGTGATATGTTAAGCCTGTTGTCTGAGGATGCTGATGAGACAGGAACGTGAGAAGGTTTGCTCCCCACACTTCACTCCCTCCAGCATAAGGAACATGGTAGAGGATGGAAGATTACATGTATGGCTGAAACATAAGAAAAATGGTATTTTCCAGAAAAAAAGGAGACATTGATACTAGTTACTGATAATCGTATTGTTCATGTTGATCTATCTGTTCTCCAGTAACACGTGTGTGGAGAAGAGTAGTATAACTAGTATGGAAATGAAATAGATTGTCTTAATCACTACTGACTTTCCTTTTAAATAAGCTTTAAACAATGAAACCTTCATCTAACCGCTCTCTGAAGGTAATGATAGTTTTGCTGTTGATAGTAGCTTTACTAGATCTTGAAGGTAATAATATTTTTGCTGTTGATAGTAGCTTTACTAGATCTTGAAGGTAATGATAGTTTTGCTATTGATAGTAACTTTACTGGGTCTGGAAATTGATAATGCTCGAAATGTACGTTGATTTCATACAAAGGGATACAAAGGTATAACGTCGATGTACTGTTCCATAATATCAAAACTATGATCCAGTAAATCTTGGCTGGTAGGATAAGTTAGGTGAGGTTCTCATATGTTCTGTGACTTTGTGGCTACTGTCTGCAAGCCTTTGATGAGCACTGTGAGTACAGGAATATAAACTATGTCCGACAACAGTGTTCAAATTTCGTCGATATTGATCACTCATCCTTCAAAATGTTTAAGAATAAGGTAAAGATAGGCAGCCAGGAGGGTTAGATGAGATTCTCATAGCTTCTCTTGATTACCGACAAGTGTTTATGTATCATTACGTTAAGTAATACCCACATTTTCCCTGATCTCCAGAATTATCATCAATGTCGCTATTTTTGATATCGTAAAACAAAATGAGAATATCTAAATCATAATCTGGTATTCTTATTCTGATCCTTAAACACTGCACTGCCAGGGACAAACAAAATCCCTCTCTATATCCAGTGCAAGAACGCCCAGTGGCTAAAGCACTATGCTCAAAATCTTCTCATTCAGTAAGTTGTATATTAACATTTATCAAGCGTATGTTAAGGTTTGTAATCATATCACTGACGTCTTTCTCTACATGATATGCACTAACTGCTTTTACATTAGTCTAATCAGATTCACGTTCCAGTAACTGAGCTCTGGTAATGACCTGATGTTCAGGAACTTCCTCCCTTGCTAATGTCCTCCTGCATATCACAGCTGACTCCCTGCGCTGGATCCCGGAAACTTTAAAAGTCTTTGATGAATTACGACCCCACATAAATCATACAGGAAACACAGAGCTGGAACAAGTTGATATTTAACTCAAGAAGAGCATTTAGTGACCAAAATGAGTAGAATAGGTTAGGATCGAGGATGAGAGAGAGAGAGAGAGAGAGAGAGAGAGAGAGAGAGAGAGAGAGAGAGAGAGAGAGAGAGAGAGAGAGAGAGAGAGAGAGAGAGAGAGAGAGAACTAAGAGGGTTTCCCACGGTCAGTCCAATTCTTAGTAACTTATTTATGGAATATTTTGAGACTGAAATTTTAACTTCAATAAATGAATCCGAAAGTCTGGTTTAGATACGTGGATGATGTGTGGTCGTTGTGGCCATCCTTCCAAGATTGTGATGTTTTCTTTAATGAATTGAATGACATCCACGACCCAATTCCATGTTTCCTCAGGTTCTTTACACATAACCTCAATTGCATTTTTTCTCTCTAAAGACCTGGTAATACACGAAAGCGCTCAGGATTCCTATGTTTGTTTCAAGTTTCATCTTTAAGAACCGCGTAGACTGAACTTTCCTAGTCTTGGAGGATGGCATACCACATAGGAAGGCTGATGAACTGGCAGCAAGTTATGTTGATGAAACTGGTGGTGAAGAGAGGATAAATCGCTGGATGATTATCATCAATGGTAGGGAACGGAGGATTGACCTTACACCATCACTAGATACTCCCTCACCTCTTACCTTCACTAGCAACACCACAGTAGCCCAGTAATCCCTCAGTTTAACTCCTAGCATCTTAGTAGCTCCTCAGACAACATATTCACCTGTGATACTTAAGTTGCCTCCTTAACCCTCACCTTCATTGTTGTACTTCCTTGTACCCTTACCGTCATTAATGGCGCATGTGTCTACCTCTTCCTCACCACCTCTCACTTTCATTAGTAACGTATCGTTTCCTTTACAACTCACATGTTCACCAATGCAACCTCAGCTGGTCCTTCACTAGAGGCATCTTAATGGTCTCTCATCTCTCTTCATCACTCACGACAACTCAGCTGCCTCTTAACCCCCCCACCCCCACCCCACACACACACACACACACACACACACACACACACACACACACACACACCTCACCATCACTAGTGACAATTGGCTGCCTCATAATCTAGATTAAGTACGAGACGCTATGTCTCAGCTTAACACAGTGAATTGGGTATGTGCTTGGATAGTGGAGGGATAATAGATGGAAAACAACGAGTGGCAAAACAAGAGAAAGTATTCGTCTAGCTTAGTCTCACAAGTGAGATACGACAGGGATATCTTGCCCCCATTTCCTCTACTATGTATATCCCTTGTCTGGACACTGGACACTGAACTCGCGCAGAAAATCTCAAAATATGCCGACGGTACGAAACTAAGAATAAAACCAAAACAAAAGGAGATTCCTCACAGATTCAAAGATACTCAGACAAATTGACGTCAGTGGCCTGAGGCGTGGCAAATGAGCCTCAAAGAATACAAATGCAAATTGTATCTTGCTGACATGATAGATTAACACGAATATGAATCATTTGATGAGTTACCATTGGAGGTACACGAAGATAGCATCTCAGCCACATACAATAGGCAACCAGAGTGTTAGACTCCATAGCTAGAAATGTAAACTTTATACGAATGACACAATATTTGCTTCTTACAAGACCCTAATTAGACCATTTTGAGAATGTGCATATTAGTTCTGATCATTAGATTTTAATAAAAGAACAAGAATGTGAAAAAGAGCAACCAAATTAATTCCCTCACTTAGAAACAAAGTCTAAGTTTTAAGATTATATATATATATATATATACATATATATATATATATATATATATATATATATATATATATATATATATATATATATATATATATATATATATATATATATATATATATATATATATTGAAAGGGTAAAGGCATGTACGCAGCAATAGATTGGGGAAGCGCAGTGTGGTTTCAGAAGTAGTTGAGGATGTGTGGATCAGGTGTTTGCTTTAAAGAATGCATGTGAGGAATACTTAGGAAAATAGATGGATTTGAAGGTGGCATTTATGGATCTAGAGACGGCATATGATAGGGTGGATAGAGATGCTTTGTGGAAGGTTTTAAGAGTATATGGTGTGGAAGGTAAGTTGCTAGAGGCAGTTAAAAGTTTTTACCAAGAATGTAAGGTACGAGTAGGAAGAGAGGAAAATGATTGGTTCCCAGTGAATGTCAGTTTGCGGCAGGGGTGCGTGATGTCTCCATGGCTGTTCAATCTGATTTTGGATGGGTGTGGTTAGGGAGGTGAATGCAAGAGTTTTGGAGGGAGGGGCGAGTATGCAGTCTGTTCTGGATGAGAGGGCTTTGGAACTGAGTCAGTTGTCGTTCGCTGATTATATAGCGCTGGTGGCTGATTCGGGTGAGAAACTGCAGAAGTTGGTGACTGAATTTGTTATGGTGTGTAAAAGAAAAAAGTTGAGAGCAAATGTGAATAAGAGCAAGATTATTAGGCTCAGTAAGGTTGAGGGACGAGTAAATTGGGAGGTAAGTTTGAATGGAGAAAAACTGATGGAAGTGAAGTGTTTTAGATATCTGGTAGTGGATTTAGCAGCGGATGGAACCATGGAAGCGGAAGTGAGTCGTAGGGTGGGGAGGAAGCGAAGGTTTTGGCAGCATTGAAGAGTGTGTGGAAGGTGGGAACGTTATCTCGGTGAGCAAAAATGGGTATGTTTGAAGGAATAGTGGTTCCAACAATGTTATATAGTTGCGAGGCATGGCCGACAGGTAGGGTTGTGCGGAGGAGGGTGGATGTGTTGGAAATGAGATGTTTGAGGACAATATGTGGTGTGAGGTGGTATGATCGAGTAAGTAATGAAAGGGTAAGAGAGATGCTTGGTAATAAAAAGAGTGGTTGAGAGAGCAGAAGATGGAGTGTTGAAATGGTTAGGACACATGGAGAGAATGAATGAGGAAAGATTGATAAAGAGATATATGTGTCAGATGTGGAAGGAAGAAGGAGAAGCAGGAGACTAAATAGGAGGTGGAAGGATGAAGTGAAAAAGATTTTGAACGATCGGGGCCTTAACATACAGGAGGATGAAAGGCGTGCAAGGAATAGAGTGAATTGGAACGATTTGGTATACCGGGGTCGATGTGCTGTCAATGGATTGAACCAGGGCATTTGAAGCGTCCGGGGTAAACGATAGAAAGGTTTGTGGGGCCATGATAGGCAAAGGAAGCTGTGGTTTTGGTGCATTACACATGATAGCTGGAGACTGAGTGTGAACGAATGTGGCCTTTTTTTATCTGTTCTTGGCGCTGCCTCGCTGGAGGGGGGATTGCTATTTCATGTGTGGTGGGGTGGCGGCGAGAACGGATGAAGGCAGGAAGTATGGATATGTATGTCTGTGTATGTATATGTATGTATACGTTGAAATATATATGCATGTATACGTTGAAATGTATATGTATGTATGTTTGCGTGTGTGGGCGTTTATGTATATACATGTGTATGTTGGGCCATTCCTCGTCTGTTTCTTTGCGTTACCTCGCTAACGCGGGAGATGGCGGTCAAGTGTAATAAATATAGAATAAATATCCCTGAAGGATCGCAGACTCTGAAGGGATCTAATGACACTTCAGAATACTAAATAATTTTAATGATATAACCCATGTTAGTTTACTCATGCTGTACAGAGACGTAATACCCAGAGATATGTCTGTTAAGTTCAAAGGATGGAAAATGAACAACCTTTAAATATGGTCAGAATGAGTAACATATATATAACCAGAAAAGTATCTTTTCATGATACTTGTAAGATATTTCATTGAATGAGGAAGTTTAACGATGACATAATGAGGTACACATAGTTCAACTTGTCTTTTCTTTACAGAGTAGCGGCTAAACTCCTTCCTTCCTCACAGTATTCAGTAGCTGCAGTAAGATCATAATGTGCTCTCCATACAGCCTCTTCAATGTTGATTCCACGTCATTACACTCTCTATGAAACTATGGTAAATGGTGTCCCTTCAGAGCTCTTTTTCCTGCCGGATGACATGTTTGGGTAGGGAGGAGCCTTAACCATTACTGTCTTGTCTCCATCTATATAGATTAGGAATGTAATGTAATTTTATCATCGAATAAATGACTTTATCATAAACCACCAGGTCCTCTGTCATCTGGCTCTCTCATGAATAACAGGGGATGATGCGACACAAGGAATTCATACATAGCAGGTAATAATATAGTTTATCTTAAAAATGCGGCAGTATAATGCCACACAGCAGCCAGAGAACAACGGGGACCATACAATGTGACATGACAGTGAGGCCACCAGTCATAAGACACTTCACCTTCATTTATCATCCAGTCTAAGTTAGGAAGCAAAGTTCGAACGAGGTGCCTCACGTGGCTCTCTGAGGAGGAAGTAGGGGTCATATAATCTGCATGATGCCTGTGAGACATCTTGAAGCAAGAAAGAACTACTGATGAAGTAAACTGGTAACCAGTGAAACAAGATCTCCAAGGCAAACGTTATTGTATTCCCTGGTGAGGGTTCATTACCAACAGCTGCGAGATCAAGAGAAAACACGAGAGAATAAGGTTTGTCGTAATTCAGAAGAATCTTCATTGTTGGGCAGAGAAAGAGAAGACGGGGAGAGGAAAGTTGATTTATTCCTCCAACGTTCTTAAAGGTCCTCAGCTCCTTCGTTGAAATCAAAACTGCTTTCTCTTGAACCATAAGACCGATTGTCTTATTATAAGAGAAGTAATTTCCACCATATTTCTAACTTGGAACCAGGCCAGTCTTTCTCGACTGGTAAAAAGCCTAATGGGTTTCTGGATCTTTGAAATAAAATTGACGCATCAAATCTTTTACCTGACCACCAGTTGAGGTCAGGGCCACTAATGTTGTGCACAACACTTCTGAGATCATTGTTAGAGGCTCGGGAAGGATCTGGTGAAGGGCAGTGAAGGGAGGTTCAGGGGTGGGTGTCAGTACGATTTACTTTTAGCGTTTTACGGGGAGGGAGTTTTACACTCATGTTGCCTGGGTCTTAAAATTGTACATATATATGTATCATGTCTATACTCGTATGTATGCACACACCCACCCACACACACACACACACACACACACACACACACACACGCACACAAACCTTAGCCTAGGTTAGGTAACCAAGCTATCAATCAGTCCTTACGAGAGGATTAACAGTTGGATGGACCGGCTGCCACGGCCAAGATTTGCAACTATGCCGGTCTGATCCCACACGATCCGTGCAAGCTTGACGGTCAGTAACGCTAACCGTTACACCACAGTCGTCCGTACAATACGTTCAGCTCATTATCATCCAGGCTTCCTCACTGCTTATATAATCTTCGACAGTGTAGAGCGAACGTTCTTCCCTCCCTCACAATTGCTTCAGACCGTGAGCTGCTGAGGCGCACTGTAATATGCACTGTTCCTGGACTATCTGAGGCGATAGGCACTATTGTAACGTGGGTCGGTAAGTACAGCAGCGAATCTTCATGAACATGCAGAACGCGGTCAAAGTTTTTTGATGCATTACGTTAATGACTGTGTTGCATTAAACATGTGATGAGTGATGTGGGAACATTATATGTGAAAAGTTTCTTGCATAACTTAACAACTCCTTCACCAACACTTTGCTGGATATTTCTTATGGAAATCAACAGTTAGGTTTCACTTTGTATTCCAATGTTAAGATGTACCAAGCAGACCTCGCCACAGTCCCGGCACGGATACTGGGGAAAATCTTGCCGTTAATATATGCGCGACAAATGGAAAATAATTTTTCTACAAAGTAATTTCCTGTCTTGAAACTTTGGTCATTAGTTGAATATGATAATCCGCGCTCCATGACTGTAATGGAGATGAGGGAAAGATGGTGGAAGGGAGACATTGAAACACTGAGAGGAGAGAGGGATGCGGGAGGGTAAGTAGAACCTGAGAGGATAAAAACGAAAGAAGAAAAAGGAAAACAGAGAGCAAGGCAAGCAAGAGGATCAAGACGGATGAAGGACTGAGAAAGAAGCATGGGAAGAAGGATGATGAGAGGGAGGGAGGCAGGAACGAGAGGTAGATGCTGGTAAGGGAGAGGCTGCGTGAGAAATGTACACGAAGTGATGAACAGAAGGTGAGATGATAGCAGTAAGGAAGGAAATAGGCTGAAGGGAGGATGATTCATGTAGTAGGATTTGTAGGAAGGACAGAGCAATATCAAGGAAAATGAAAATAAAAGTATTGGACATATAACGAAGCCAAAACATACAATGATCATCGTCTCTTCTTGTAGAGATACGTTATGGATAATGATCATTGTATTGACTGGGAACATATCCATAGCATTTATAAGTCAAATTGTCAAACACAAAGGCTATAAGGAGAGTTATGCATGTTAAAACAATGCAGTTCAATGAATCTGTATGATGGTATACATATCATGGACAACATTTTGTCAGAACAAATGTCTAAAAGTTTTATGACTAAAACAGCAATGGACAGGTGTAAACACTAATATTTTTACTGTATGTAATTATCTTGAATTTTTTTCAGTATTTACATTGAGTGTGTTATTTCTGTCGTTTCCTGCTAATTCTTGGTTGGTAGTGAGATCTGGGTGGCGGAAGCCTTTTGATTCAGGTCAGCTTCTTGCCAACTATATAGTGATGGATAGAGTGAAGAAAGCTGAGAGTAAATGTGAATAAGAGCAGGGTTATTAGGTACAGTTGGGTTGAGGGACAAGTCAACTGGGAGGTAAGTCTGAGTGGAAAAAAACTGGAGGAAGTGAGGTGTCTTAGATATATGGGAGTGGATTTGGCAGCGGATGGAACCATGGAAGCATCTTCTGCACAAGCCGTCACTGCTTTCCTAAATGCATCCCATTCTTCCCCTATTCCCCTTACGTCCTTTGCTCTCACCTTTTTCCTTTCTGCACTCAGTCGCTCCTGGTACTTCCTCACACAAGTCTCCTTCCCAACCTCACATACTCTTACCACTTTCTTCACCCCAATATTCTCTCTTCTTTTCTGAAAACCTCTATAAATCTTCACCTTCGCCTCCACATGATGATGATCAGACATCCCTCCAGTTGCATTTCTCAACACATTATCATCCAAATGTCTCTCACGCGCGCCTATCAATTAACACGTAATCCAATAACGCTCTCTGGCCATCTCTCCAACTTATATACGTATACTTATGTATATCTCTCCTTTTAAACCAGGTATTCCCAATCACCAGTCCTTTTTCAGCACACAAATCTACAAGCTCTTCACCATATCCATTTACAACACCGAACACCATATGTACACCAATTATTCCCTCAACCGCCACATTACTAGCCTTTGCATTCAAATCACCCATCTCTATAACCCAGTCACGTGCATCAAAACTACTAACACACTCAGTCAACTGCTCCCAAAACACTTGCCTCTCATGATCTTTCTTCTCATGCCCAGGTGCATATGCACCAATAGTCATCAATCTCTCTCCATCCACTTTCAGTTTTACCCATATCAATCTAGAGTTTACTTTCTTACACTCCATCACATACTGAAACAACTCCTGTTTCAGGAGTAGTGCTACTCCTTCCCTTGTGCTTGTCCTCTCACGATCCCCTGACTTTACTCCCAAAACATTCTCAAAGCATAATATATATATATATATATATATATATATATATATATATATATATATATATATATATATATATATATATATATATATATATATATATATATATATATATATAAATATATATATATATATATATATATTTTTCTTTATTTTCAAACTATTCGCCATTTCCCGCGTTAGCGAGGTAGCGTTAAGAACAGAGAACTGGGCCCCCGAGGGAACATCCCCACCAGGCCCCCCTCTCTGTTCCTTCCTTTGGAAAATTAAAAAAATAATGAGAGGGGAGGATTTCCAACCCCCCACTCCCTCCCCTTTTAGTCGCCTTCTACGACACACAGGGAATACGTGGGAAGTATTCTTTCTCCCCTATCCCCAGGGATAATATATATATATATATATATATATATATATATATATATATATATATATATATATATATATATATATATATATATATATATATATATATTTTTTTTTTTTTTTTTTTTTTTTTTTTTTTATACTTTGTCGCTGTCTCCCGCGTTTGCGAGGTAGCGCAAGGAAACAGACGAAAGAAATGGCCCAACCCCCCCCCCCCCCATACACATGTACATACACACATCCACACACGCAAATATACATACCTACACAGCTTTCCATGGTTTACCCCAGACGCTTCACATGCCTTGATTCAATCCACTGACAGCACGTCAAACCCTGTATACCACATCGCTCCAATTCACTCTATTCCTTGCCCTTCTTTCACCCTCCTGCATGTTCAGGCCCCGATCACACAAAATCTTTTTCACTCCATCTTTCCACCTCCAATTTGGTCTCCCTCTTCTCCTCGTTCCCTCCACCTCCGACACATATATCCTCTTGGTCAATCTTTCCTCACTCATTCTCTCCATGTGCCCAAACCATTTCAAAACACCCTCTTCTGCTCTCTCAACCACGCTCTTTTTATTTCCACACATCTCTCTTACCCTTACGTTACTTACTCGATCAAACCACCTCACACCACACATTGTCCTCAAACATCTCATTTCCAGCACATCCATCCTCCTGCGCACAACTCTATCCATAGCCCACGCCTCGCAACCATACAACATTGTTGGAACCACTATTCCTTCAAACATACCCATTTTTGCTTTCCGAGATAATGTTCTCGACTTCCACACATTTTTCAAGGCTCCCAAAATTTTCGCCCCCTCCCCAACCCTATGATCCACTTCCGCTTCCATGGTTCCATCCGCTGACAGATCCACTCCCAGATATCTAAAACACTTCACTTCCTCCAGTTTTTCTCCATTCAAACCCTTCTGTACCTAATAACCTTGCTCTTATTCACATTTACTCTTAACTTTCTTCTTCCACACACTTTTCCAAACTCAGTCACCAGCTTCTGCAGTTTCTCACATGAATCAGCCACCATCGCTGTATCATCAGCGAACAACAACTGACTCACTTCCCAAGCTCTATATATATATATATATATATATATATATATATATATATATATATATATATATCCATATATGATAGAGTTGATAGAGATGCTCTGTGGAAGGTATTAAGAATATATGGTGTGGGAGGAAAGTTGTTAGAAGCAGTGAAAGTTTTTATCGAGGATGTAAGGCATGTGTACGTGTAGGAAGAGAGGAAAGTGATTGGTTCTCAGTGAATGTAGGTTTGCGGCAGGGGTGTGTGATGTCTCCATGGTTGTTTAATTTGTTTATGGATGGGGTTGTTAGGGAGGTAAATGCAAGAGTTTTGGAAAGAGGGGCAAGTATGAAGTCTGTTGGGGATGAGAGAGCTTGGGAAGTGAGTCAGTTGTTGTTCGCTGATGATACAGCGCTGGTGGCTGATTCATGTGAGAAACTGCAGAAGCTGGTGACTGAGTTTGGAAAAGTGTGTGGAAGAAGAAAGTTAAGAGTAAATGTGAATAAGAGCAAGGTTATTAGGTACAGAAGGGTTGAGGGTCAAGTCAATTGGGAGGTGAGTTTGAATGGAGAAAAACTGGAGGAAGTGAAGTGTTTTAGATATCTGGGAGTGGATCTGGCAGCGGATGGAACCATGGAAGCGGAGGTGGATCATAGGGTGGGGGAGGGGGCGAAAATCCTGGGGGCCTTGAAGAATGTGTGGAAGTCGAGAACATTATCTCGGAAAGCAAAAATGATTATGTTTGAAGGAATAGTGGTTCCAACAATGTTGTATGGTTGCGAGGCGTGGGCTATGGATAGAGTTGTGCGCAGGAGGATGGATGTGCTGGAAATGAGATGTTTGAGGACAATGTGTGGTGTGAGGTGGTTTGATCGAGTAAGTAACGTAAGGGTAAGAGAGATGTGTGGAAATAAAAAGAGCGTGGTTGAGAGAGCAGAAGAGGGTGTTTTGAAGTGGTTTGGGCACATGGAGAGGATGAGTGAGGAAAGATTGACCAAGAGGATATATGTGTCGGAGGTGGAGGGAACAAGGAGAAGAGGGAGACCAAATTGGAGGTGGAAAGATGGAGTGAAAAAGATTTTGTGTGATCGGGGCCTGAACATGCAGGAGGGTGAGAGGAGGGCAAGGAATAGAGTGAATTGGAGCGATGTGGTATACCGGGGTTGACGTGCTGTCAGTGTATTGAATCAAGGCATGTGAAGCGTCTGGGGTAAACCATGGAAAGCTGTGTAGGTATGTATATTTGCGTGTGTGGACGTATGTATATACATGTGTATGTGGGGGGGGTTGGGCCATTTCTTTCGTCTGTTTCCTTGCGCTACCTCGCAAACGCGGGAGACAGCGACAAAGTTTTTTTTTTTTTTTTTTTTTTTTTTTTTATACTTTGTCGCTGTCTCCCGCGTTTGCGAGGTAGCGCGAGGAAACAGACGAAAGAAATGGCCCAACCCCCATACACACGTACATACACACGTCCACACACGCAATATACATACCTACACAGCTTTCCATGGTTTACCCCAGACGCTTCACATGCCTTGATTCAATCCACTGACAGCACGTCAACCCCTGTATACCACATCGCTCCAATTCACTCTATTCCTTGCCCTCCTTTCACCCTCCTGCATGTTCAGGCTCCGATCACACAAAATCTTTTTCACTCCATCTTTCCACCTCCAATTTGGTCTCCCTCTTCTCCTCGTTCCCTCCACCTCCGACACATATATCCTCTTGGTCAATCTTTCCTCACTCATTCTCTCCATGTGCCCAAACCATTTCAAAACACCCTCTTCTGCTCTCTCAACCACGCTCTTTTTATTTCCACACATCTCTCTTACCCTTACGTTACTTACTCGATCAAACCACCTCACACCACACATTGTCCTCAAACATCTCATTTCCAGCACATCCATCCTCCTGCGCACAACTCTATCGATAGCCCACGCCTCGCAACCATACAACATTGTTGGAACCACTATTCCTTCAAACATACCCATTTTTGCTTTCCGAGATAATGTTCTCGACTTCCACACATTTTTCAAGGCTCCCAAAATTTTCGCCCCCTCCCCCACCCTATGATCCACTTCCGCTTCCATGGTTCCATCCGCTGACAGATCCACTCCCAGATATCTAAAACACTTCACTTCCTCCAGTTTTTCTCCATTCAAACTCACCTCCCAATTGACTTGACCCTCAACCCTACTGTACCTAATAACCTTGCTCTTATTCACATTTACTCTTAACTTTCTTCTTCCACACACTTTACCAAACTCAGTCACCAGCTTCTGCAGTTTCTCACATGAATCAGCCACCAGCGCTGTATCATCAGCGAACAACAACTGACTCACTTCCCAAGCTCTCTCATCCCCAACAGACTTCATACTTGCCCCTCTTTCCAGGACTCTTGCATTTACCTCCCTAACAACCCCATCCATAAACAAATTAAACAACCATGGAGACATCACACACCCCTGCCGCAAACCTACATTCACTGAGAACCAATCACTTTCCTCTCTTCCTACACGTACACATGCCTTACATCCTCGATAAAAACTTTTCACTGCTTCTAACAACTTGCCTCCCACACCATATATTCTTAATACCTTCCACAGAGCATCTCTATCAACTCTATCATATGCCTTCTCCAGATCCATAAATGCTACATACAAATCCATTTGCTTTTCTAAGTATTTCTCACATACATTCTTCAATGCAAACACCTGATCCACACATCCTCTACCACTTCTGAAACCGCACTGCTCTTCCCCAATCTGATGCTCTGTACATGCCTTCACCCTCTCAATCAATACCCTCCCATATAGTTTACCAGGAATACTCAACAAACTTATACCTCTGTAATTTGAGCACTCACTCTTATCCCCTGTGCCTTTGTACAATGGCACTATGCACGCATTTCGCCAATCCTCAGGCACCTCACCATGAGTCATACATACATTAAATAACCTTACCAACCAGTCAACAATACAGTCACCCCTTTTTTAATAAATTCCACTGCAATACCATCCAAACCTGCTGCCTTGCCGGCTTTCATCTTCCGCAAAGCTTTTACTACCTCTTCTCTGTTTACCAAATCATTTTCCCTAACCCTCTCACTTTGCACACCACCTCGACCAAAACACCCTATATCTGCCACTCTGTCATCAGACACATTCAACAAACCTTCAAAATACTCATTCCATCTCCTTCTCACATCACCACTACTTGTTATCACCTCCCCATTTACGCCCTTCACTGAAGTTCCCATTTGCTCCCTTGTCTTACGCACCCTATTTACCTCCTTCCAGAACATCTTTTTATTCTCCCTAAAATTTACTGATAGTCTCTCACCCCAACTCTCATTTGCCCTTTTTTTCACCTCTTGCACCTTTCTCTTGACCTCCTGTCTCTTTCTTTTATACTTCTCCCACTCAATTGCATTTTTTCCCTGCAAAAATCGTCCAAATGCCTCTCTCTTCTCTTTCACTAATACTCTTACTTCTTCATCCCACCACTCACTACCCTTTCTAAACAGCCCACCTCCCACTTTTCTCATGCCACAAGCATCTTTTGCGCAATCCATCACTGATTCCCTAAATACATCCCATTCCTCCCCCACTCCCCTTACTTCCATTGTTCTCACCTTTTTCCATTCTGTACACAGTCTCTCCTGGTACTTCCCCACACAGGTCTCCTTCCCAAGCTCACTTACTCTCACCACCTTCTTCACCCCAACATTCACTCCTCTTTTCTGAAAACCCATACTAATCTTCACCTTAGCCTCCACAAGATAATGATCAGACATCCCTCCAGTTGCACCTCTCAGCACATTAACATCCAAAAGTCTCTCTTTCGCACGCCTGTCAATTAACACGTAATCCAATAACGCTCTCTGGCCATCTCTCCTGCTTACATAAGTATACTTATGTATATCTCGCTTTTTAAACCAGGTATTCCCAATCATCAGTCCTTTTTCAGCACATAAATCTACAAGCTCTTCACCATTTCCATTTACAACACTGAACACCCCATGCATACCAATTATTCCCTCAACTGCCACATTACTCACCTTTGCATTCAAATCACCCATCACTATAACCCGGTCTCGTGCATCAAAACCGCTAACACACTCATTCAGCTGCTCCCAAAACACTTGCCTCTCATGATCTTTCTTCTCATGCCCAGGTGCATATGCACCAATAATCACCCACCTCTCTCCATCAACTTTCAATTTTACCCATATTAATCGAGAATTTACTTTCTTACATTCTATCACATACTCCCACAACTCCTGTTTCAGGAGTATTGCTACTCCTTCCCTTGCTCTTGTCCTCTCACTAACCCCTGACTTCACTCCCCAGACATTTCCAAACCACTCTTCCCCTTTACCCTTGAGCTTCGTTTCACTCAGAGCCAAAACATCCAGGTTCCTTTCCTCAAACATACTACCTATCTCTCCTTTTTTCACATCTTGGTTACATCCACACACATTTAGGCACCCCACTCTGAGCCTTCGAGGAGGATGATCACTCCCCGCGTGACTCCTTCTTCTGTTTCCCATTTTAGAAAGTTAACACAAGGAGGGGAGGATTTCTAGCCCCCCGCTCCCGTCCCCTCTAGTCGCTTTCTACGACACGCGAGGAATACGTGGGAAGTATTCTTTCACCCCTATCCCCAGGGATAATATACATATATATATACATATACACACACACACACATACACACACATACGCACATACACACACACACACACACATACATATATATACATATGAAAAATGTAAGAAACAATTTAGAAAACAAACTTTTAGCTTGAAATGAATGAAAAAAAGTATAATAATAATACAAAGTATAATAATAATAATATATATATATATATATATATATATATATATATATATATATATATATATATATATATATATATATATATACTTAGAAAAGCAAATGGATTTGTATGTAGCATTTATGGATCTGGAGAAGGCATCACCACTACTTGTTTTCACCTCCCCATTAGCCCCCTTCACTGAAGTTCCCATTTGCTCCCTTGTCTTACGCACTTTATTTACCTCCTTCCAGAACATCTTTTTATTCTCCCTAAAATTTAATGATACTCTCTCACTCCAACTCTCAATTGCCTTCTTTTTCACCTCTTGCACCTTTCTCTTGACCTCCTGTCTCTTTCTTCTATACATCTCCCACTCATTTGCATTTATTCCCTGCAAAAATCGTATGTAGCATTTATGGATTTGCAGAAGGCATATGATAGAGTTGATAGAGATGCTCTGTGGAAAGTATTAAGAATATATGGTGTGGGAGGCAAGTTGTTAGAAGCAGTGAAAAGTTTTTATCGAGGATGTAAGGCATGTGTACATGTAGGAAGAGAGGAAAGTGATTGGTTCTCATATTCTTAATACCTTCCACAGAGCATCTCTATCAACTCTATCATATGCCTTCTGCAAATCCATAAATGCTACATACGATTTTTGCAGGGAATAAATGCAAATGAGTGGGAGATGTATAGAAGAAAGAGACAGGAGGTCAAGAGAAAGGTGCAAGAGGTGAAAAAGAAGGCAATTGAGAGTTGGGGTGAGAGAGTATCATTAAAGTTTAGGGAGAATAAAAAGATGCTCTGGAAGGAGGTAAATAAAGTGCGTAAGGCAAATGAGCAAATGGGAACTTCAGTGAAGGGGGCTAATGGGGAGGTGAAAACAAGTAGTGGTGATGTGAGAAGGAGATGAAGTGAGTATTTTGAAGGTTTGTTGAATGTGTTTGATGATAGAGCGGCAGATATGGGGTGTTTTGGTCGAGGTGGTGTGCAAAGTGAGAGGGTTAGGGAAAATGATTTGGTAAGCAGAAAAGAGGTAGTAAAAGCTTTGCGGAAGATGAAAGCCGGCAAGGCAGCGTGTCTGGTTGGTATAGCAGTGGAATTTATCAAAAAAGGGGGTGACTGTATTGTTGACTGGTTGGTAAGGTTATTTAATGTATGTATGATTCATGGTGAGGATTGGCGGAATTTGTGCATAGTGCTCAAATTACAGAGGTATAAGTTTGTTGAGTATGCCTGGTAAATTATATGGGAGGGTATTGATTGAGAGGGTGAAGGCATGTACAGAGCATCAGATTGGGGAAGAGCAGTGTGGTTTCAGAGGTGGTAGAGGATGTGTGGATCAGATGTTTGCTTTGAAGAATGTATGTGAGAAATACTTAGAAAAACAAATGGATTTGTATGAAGCATTTATGGATCTGGAGAAGGCATATGATAGAGTTGATAGAGATGCTCTGTGGAAAGTATTAAGAATATATGGTGTGGGAGGCAAGTTGTTAGAAGCAGTGAAAAGTTTTTATCGAGGATGTAGGGCATGTGTACGTGTAGGAAGAGAGGAAAGTGATTGGTTCTCAGTGAATGTAGGTTTGCGGCAGGGGTGTGTGATGTCTCCATGGTTGTTTAATTTGTTTATGGATGGGGTTGTTAGGGAGGTGAATGCAAGAGTTTTGGAAAGAGGGGCAAGTATGAAGTCTGTTGGGGATGAGAGAGCTTGGGAAGTGAGTCAGTTGTTGTTCGCTGATGATACAGCGCTGGTGGCTGATTCATGTGAGAAACTGCAGAAGCTGGTGACTGAGTTTGGTAAAGTGTGTGAAAGAAGAAAGTTAAGAGTAAATGTGAATAAGAGCAAGGTTATTAGGTACAGTAGGGTTGAGGGTCAAGTCAATTGGGAGGTAAGTTTGAATGGAGAAAAACTGGAGGAAGTAAAGTGTTTTAGATATCTGGGAGTGGATCTGGCAGCGGATGGAACCTTGGAAGCGGAAGTGGATCATAGGGTGGGGGAGGGGGCGAGAATTCTGGGAGCCTTGAAGAATGTGTGGAAGTCGAGAACATTATCTCGGA
>NC_092286.1:20174243-20181743 GCF_036320965.1 Panulirus ornatus | reverse complement strand
TATACATATATAAACACACACAGACATATACATATATACACATGTACATAATTCATACTGTCTGCCCTTATTATTTCCCGTCGCCACCCCACCACACATGAAATGACAACCCCCCATCCCCCGCATGTGCGCGAGGTAGCGCTAGGAAAAGACAACTAAGGCTACATTCGTTCACACTCCGTCTCTAGCTGTCATGTATAATGCACAAAAACCACAGCTCCCTTTCAAAATCCAGGCCCCATAAAACTTTCCATGGTTTACCCCAGACGCTTCACATGCCCTGGTTCAATCCATTGACAGCACGTCGTCCCCAGGATACCGCATCTTTCCAATTCACTCTATTGCTTGCACGCTTTTCACCCTCGTGCATATTCAGGCTCCGATCGCTCAAAATCTTTTCCACTCATTTTCGCCTCCAATCTGGTCTCCCACTTCTCCTCGATCCGTCCACCTCTGACACATATATCTTCTTCGTCAATCTTTCCTCACTCATTCTCTCCATGTGACCGAACCATTTCAAAACACCCTCTTCTGCTCTCTCGGCCACACTCCTGTTATTACCACACACCACACATCTCTCTTACCCTTTCATTTCTTACTTGACCAAACCACCTCGCACCACATATTCTCCTCAAACATCTCATTTGCAACTCATACACCCTCCTTCACACAACTCTGTCTATAGCCCACCCCTCGCAACCATATAATATTGTTTGCGCCACTATTCCTTCAAACATACCCATTTTTGCTGTACGAGATAATGTTCTCGCCTTCCACACATTTTTCAACGCTCCCGGAATATTCGCCCCTACCCCACCCTGTGACTCACTTCTGCTTCCATGATTCCATTCGCTGCCAAATCCACTCCCAGATATCTAAAACACTTCACTTCCTCTAGTTTGAATGGAGAAAAACTGGAGGAAGTGAAGTATTTTAGATATCTGGGAGTGGATTTGGCAGTGGATGGAACCATGGAAGCGGAAGTAAAACATAGGCTGGGGAGGGGGCGAAAGCTCTCGGAGCGTTGAAAAATGTGTAAAAGTCGAGAACGTTATCTTGGAAAGCAAAAATGGGTATGTTTGAAGGAATTGTGGTTCCAACAATGTTATATGGTTGCGAGGCGTGGTCTATAGATAGAGTTGTGCGGAGGAAGGTGGATGTGCTGGAAATGAGATGTTTGAGGACAATATGTGGCGTGAGGTGGTTTTATCATGTAAGTAATGAAAGGGTAAGAGAGATGTGTGGTAATAAAAAGAGTGTGGTTGAGAGAGCAGAAGAGGGCGTTTTGAAATGGTTTGGTCACATGGAGAGAATGAGTGAGGAAAGATTGACAAAGAGGATATATGTGTCAGAGGTGGAGGGAACGAGGAGAAGTGGGAGACCAAATTAGAGGTGGAAAGATGGAGTGAAAAAGACTTTGAGTGATCGGGGCCCGAACATGCAGGAGGGTGAAAGGCGTGCAAGGAATAGAGTGAATTGGAACGATGTGGTATACCGGGGTCGACGTGCTGTCAATAGATTAAAGCAAGGCATGTGAAGCGTCTACGGTAAACCATGAAGGTTTTGTGGGGCCTGGATGTGGAAAGGGAGCTGTGATTTCGGTGCATTATAAATGACAGCTATAGACTAAGTGTGAACGAATGTGGCCTCTATTGTCTTTTCCTAGCGCTACCTTGTGCACATGCTGGGGGAGGGGGTTTTCATTTCATGTGTGGCGGGGTGGCGACGGGAATAAATAAGGGCAGGCAGTATGAATTATGTACATGTGTACATATGTATATGTCTGTGTGTGTATATATATGTATACGTTGAGATGTATAGGTATGTATATGTAAGCGTGTGGATGCGTATGTATATACATATGTGTGTGTGTGTGGGTGGGTTGGGCCATTCTTTCGTCTGTTTCCTTGCGCTACCTCGCTAACGTGGGAGACAGTGACAAAGTATTGTAAATGAAATATTGAAATATATATATATATATATATATATATATATATATATATATATATATATATATATATATATATATATATATATATATATATATATATATATATATATATATATATATATATATATATATATATATATATATATATATATATATATATATATATATATATATATATATATATATATATATATATATGGCAGATATAGGGTGTTTTGGTCGAGGTGGTGTGCAAAGTGAGAGGGTTAGGGAAAATGATTTGGTAAGCAGAGAAGAGGTAGTAAAAGTTTTGCGGAAGATGAAAGCCGGCAAGGCAGCAGGTTTGGATGGTATTGCAGTGGAATTTACTAAAAAAGGGGGTGACTGTATTATTGACTGGTTGGTAAGGTTATTTAATGTATGTATGACTCATGGTGAGGTGCTTTCCGAGATAATGTTCTCGACTTCCACACATTCTTCAAGGCTCCCAGGATTTTCGCCCCCTCCCCCACCCTATGATCTACTTCCGCTTCCATGGTTCCATCCGCTGCCAGATCCACTCCCAGATATCTAAAACACTTTACTTCCTCCAGTTTTTCTCCATTCAAAGTTACCTCCCAATTGACTTGACCCTCAACCCTACTGTACCTAACTACCTTGCTCTTATTCACATTTACTCTTAACTTTCTTCTTTCACACACTTTACCAAACTCAGTCACCAGCTTCTGCAGTTTCTCACATGAATCAGCCACCAGCGCTGTATCATCAGCGAACAATAACTGACTCACTTCCCAAGCTCTCTCATCCCCAACAGACTTCATACTTGCCCCTCTTTCCAAAACTCTTGCATTTACCTCCCTAACAACCCCATCCATAAACAAATTAAACAACCATGGAGACATCACACACCCCTGCCGCAAACCTACATTCACTGAGAACCAATCACTTTCCTCTCTTCCTACACGTACACATGCCTTACATCCTCGATAAAAACTTTTCACTGCTTCTGACAACTTGCCTCCCACACCATATATTCTTAATACCTTCCACAGAGCATCCCTATCAACTCTATCATATATATATATATATATATATATATATATATATATATATATATATATATATATATATATATATATATATATATATATATATATATATATATATATATATATATATATATATATATATATATATATATTGTACAAATGCAAAGGGGATAAGAGTGAGTGCTCAAATTACAGAGGTATAAGTTTGTTGAGTATTCCTGGTAAATTATATGGGAGGGTATTGATTGAGAGAGTGAAGGCATGTACAGAGCATCAGATTGGGAAAGAGCAGTGTGGTTTCAGAAGTGGTAGAGGATGTTTGGATCAGGTGTTTGCTTTGAAGAATGTATGTGAGAAATACTTAGAAAAGCAAATGGATTTGTATGTAGCATTTATGGATCTGGAGAAGGCATATGATAGAGTTGATATAGATGCTCTGTGGAAGGTATTAAGAATATATGGTGTGGGAGGCAAGTTGTTAGAAGCAGTGAAAAGTTTTTATCGAGGATGTAAGGCATGTGTACATGTAGGAAGAGAGGAAAGTGATTGGTTCTCAGTGAAAATAGGTTTGCGGCAGGGGTGTGTGATGTCTCCATGGTTGTTAATTTGTTTATGGATGGGGTTGTTAGGGAGGTGAATGCAAGAGTTTTGGAAAGAGGGGCAAGTATGCAGTCTGTTGTGGATGAGAGAGCTTGGGAAGTGAGTCAGTTGTCGTTCGCTGATGATACAGCGCTGGTGGCTGATTCATGTGAGAAACTGTAGAAGCTGGTGACTGAGTTTGGTAAAGTGTGTGAACGAAGAAAGTTAAGAGTAAATGTGAATAAGAGCAAGGTTATTAGGTACAGTAGGGTTGAGGGTCAAGTCAATTTGGAGGTAAGTTTGAATGGAGAAAAACTGGAGGAAGTAAAGTGTTTTAGATATCTGGGAGTGGATCTGGCAGCGGATGGAACCATGGAAGCGGAAGTGGATCATAGGGTGGGGGAGGGGGCGAAAATCCTGGGAGCCTTGAAGAATGTGTGGAAGTCGAGAACATTATCTCGGAACGTAAAAATGGGTATGTTTGAAGGAATAGTGGTTCCAACAATGTTGTATGGTTGCGAGGCGTGGGCTATGGATAGAGTTGTGCGTAGGAGGATGGATGTGCTGGAAATGAGATGTTTGAGGACAATGTGTGGTGTGAGGTGGTTTGATCGAGTAAATAACGTAAGGGTAAGAGAGATGTGTGGAAATATAAAGAGCGTGGTTGAGAGAGCAGAAGAGGGTGTTTTGAAATGGTTTGGGCACATGGAGAGAATGAGTGAGGAAAGATTGACCAAGAGGATATATGTGTCAGAGGTGGAGGGAACGAGGAGAAGTGGGAGACCAAATTGGAGGTCGAAAGATAGAGTGAAAAAGATTTTGTGTGATCGGGGCCTGAACATGCAGGAGGGTGAAAGGCGGGCAAGGAATAGAGTGCATTGGATCGATGTGGTATACCGGGGTTGACGTGCTGTCAGTGGATTGAATCAGGGCTTGTGAAGCGACAAGGGTAAACCATGGAGAGCTGTGTAGGTATGTATATTTGCGTGTGTGGACGTATGTATATACATGTGTATGGGGGTGGGTTGGGCCATTTATTTCGTCTGTTTCCTTGCGCTACCTCGCAAACGCGGGAAAGAGCGACAAAGCAAAAAAAAAAGTATATATATATATATATATATATATATATATATATATATATATTATCCCTGGGGATAGGGGATTAAGAATACTTCCCACGTATTCCCTGCGTATCGTAGAAGGCGACTAAAAGGGGAGGGAGCGGGAGGCTGGAAATCCTCCCCTCTCATTTTTTTTTAATTTTCCAAAAGAAGGAACAGAGGGGGGCCAGGTGAGGATATTCCACAAAGGCCCAGTCCTCTGTTCTTAACGCTACCTCGCTAACGCGGGAAATGGCGAATAGTTTAAAGAAAGAAAGAATATATATATATATATATATATATATATATATATATATATATATATATTTTTTTTTTTTATACTTTGTCGCTGTCTCCCGCGTTTGCAAGGTAGCGCAAGGAAACAGACGAAAGAAATGGCCCAACCCCCCCCCATACACATGTATATACATACGTCCACACACGCAAATATACATACCTACACAGCTTTCCATGGTTTACCCCAGACGCTTCACATGACTTGATTCAATCCACTGACAGCACGTCAACCCCGGTATACCACATCGCTCCAATTCACTCTATTCCTTGCCCTCCTTTCACCCTCCTGCATGTTCAGGCCCCGATCACACAAAATCTTTTTCACTCCATCTTTCCACCTCCAATTTGGTCTCCCTCTTCTCCTTGCTCCCTCCACCTCCGACACATATATCCTCTTGGTCAATCTTTCCTCACTCATCCTCTCCATGTGCCCAAACCACTTCAAAACACCCTCTTCTGCTCTCTCAACCACGCTCTTTTTATTTCCACACATCTCTCTTACCCTTACGTTACTCATTCGATCAAACCACCTCACACCACACATTGTCCTCAAACATCTCATTTCCAGCACATCCATCCTCCTGCGCACAACTCTATCCATAGCCCACGCCTCGCAACCATACAACATTGTTGGAACAACTATATATATATATATTTTTTTTTTTTATATATATATATATATTTTTTTTTATATATATATATATATATATATATATATATATATATATCCCTGGGAATAAGAGAGAAGACCCTATTCACATTGCATACATACTCTTACTTCTTTCTATGGTGCTGCAGATCCCAAAACTGAATTTTCGTATCCAGTTTCCTGGATTTTGATTGGTCAGGAGGTTTCTAATACTCATTTTAGCTCGTATTTTATCGATTTTTCTCCTGAAACATTGCAGGATTTTTAATTACCTTATTTTCAGATCGTCCAACATGTTTCTTAACCTGGACCTACAGATGGTGGAGCATTATGTGACAGGTCACTCCCGCAGATAACCACATGTGGTTCATGTTCTAATGATACAATCACCGCCCGCCGTCTACACCATCGCTACATCTTGGATAAAGAAAATCTATAGAGCCATCATTATTCTTCTTACTTCTTTCTTCTACGATTTAACGAAGAGTTATGAGGAGGGATAAGTGAAGGAGAGGCAACCATTTGTTGATTAAGTTGGCAAGTTCAGCTACACACACACACACACACACACACACACACACACACTCATACACAGCCCTGGGGGACGGGAACAAGATGTGGCAAGTTAAGGTGGCTGGGAAAGGCTCGGCGGGAGTGTGGCGTGCAGATATAGATGGTTAGAATGATGCACCCGTGCGTGACTGTGTCTGTAATCCCCTCCAGTTAATCATATATACATTGGGTCCATAAAAACCAATATTTGTATCGGGAACCTCCTCCAACGAGAGTCGATAAAACCCATCTCTTCTTCCGGCTCTGTTTCTTATATTCTTATCGTTATATTTCTCGTTTCTCTTTTAGAGATCACTTCCCCTCACTTTCCCAGTTCATCTTCAATGAGAATTTCTCCTATGTCCATATACCATCATATCTTCCATTCTTATTCATCTCGTCAGCCACACTTCAGTGTTTTACACCATGATGGTGGCTGGTACTCTGCCAACATCATGCCTAGCATTAATTTTCATGCAGGTTTTCATAAAAAATCTTCCATGATAGAAATATGTCAGCCATGATAAACATACCCGGGGCTGGAGTTCAGCATCATGGAGGAGGTGCCTAGTGACAGGGACGTCAAGCTGGGTTTAACGTGTAGTGATACGTCTTTCCTGGGGAGAGTCACGTCTAGAGAGACCTTCTGCAAACGATTACTCACTCCTCACCTCCTCTCTGGTGTAGACCTGAGTGGTAAAGACGGTGATACACTGGGTAGCGTTAGGTTCAAACATTACCATGAGATTTAGGTCACCACACAGGCTCTCGTGGCCGAATATTAGTGGAATAAACATATCTTACGAACACAAGATACAAGACAATGACACCGCTGTAGCGCAAGGAAACAGACGAAAGAATGGCCCAACCCACCCACATACACATGTATGTACATACACGTCCACACACGCACATATACATACCTATACATTTCAACGTATACCTATATATACAGACACAGATATATACATATGTATATACACATGTACATAATTCATACTTGCTCCCATTATTTATTCCCGTCGCCACCCGCGAATGCGACGGGAATTAATAAAAACAGCAAGTATGAATTATGTACATGTCTATATATGTATAAATATATATATATATATATATATATATATATATATATATATATATATATATATATATATATATATATATATATATATATATATATATATATATATATATATTTTGGAAAAGATCAAAATTTGCGCGTGATCAAGATATTCCTATGAGTCCACGGAGAAAATGAAACACGAAAATTTCCCAAGTGCTCTTTCGTGTAATAATCACGTCATCAGGGGAGACACAAGAGAGAAATATAACAGTTAGTTGATA
>NC_092286.1:20161358-20174143 GCF_036320965.1 Panulirus ornatus | reverse complement strand
AAAAAGAAAAAAAAGATTGAAGGTAGCAGAACACGCTAGGAAGTTCCATTCGGGGAATGGACGCCCCCCTCAACTACCCAGTGTTACTGCTGCTGAGTCACCCCCAGGACACACGAACCACAAGACTAGCCTTCCCGCTGTCATGTCACTGCTGCTGATCAGTCCCAGAACACACGAACCACAAGACTAGCCTTCCACCTGTCAGTGTCACTGCTGCTGAGTCAGTCCCAGAACACACGAACCACAAGACTAGCCTTCCACGCTGTCAGTGTCACTGCTGCTGAGTCAGTCCCAGTACACACAAACCACAAGACTAGCCTTCCACGCTGTCAGTGTCACTGCTGCTGAGTCCATCCCAGGACAGACACCCCACACCTACTCCCAGCACAAACCTACCCTTCATGATACACCCATCACCACGCTACCTACCTCCTACCTGCACCAATCTACCTTTCATGACACACCCATCACCATGCTACCAACCTCCTCCCTGCATCCACCTACCCTTCATGACACATCCATTACCATGCTACCTACCTCCTACCTGCACCAATCTACCTTTCATGACACACCCATCACCATGCTACCTACCTCCTACCTGCACCAATCTACCCTTCATGACACACCCATCACCATGCTACCTACCTCCTACCTGCACCAACTTACCCTTCATGACACACCCATCACCATGCCATCCTTCTCCTCTCTAAACTACCATACTATTCATGACACACCCCATGGCAAGCCAGCCCTCTTCCCTTTCTCTACCACCCAAAGCAAACATCCCACCAGTAATTACAAACGCCTGCTGGCTGTTGGAAAATTTATGTGTTATTAAAGCAGCATTAGCGATATGCCTCTGCCTCATCTGCGTCAGTTGAATGCGAGAGCCATCAACTGTGGTTGCAGCTGTGAGTATTAATGAACTGAAACAGTATGATATTCTGCCATGATCATTGTACTCTGATATTCAATAAACTGATGTCTGTCATCCATTAATGGTGTATTGTCATAGGAAGCGTACATACCAGATTTAATTGTTTTCATATTACATTTTTGCCTCCCAAAGCAATTTCATTAATGTGATTAATCACATTCACGTTCAAGTGATAAGTAAGAAAGAAAGTAACAAGACTCGAATAGATCACTACCTATAATGCTTCCCAGTGAGACATTATCAGAGGAATCAAAACAACCAAAAGGAGGTTCTCCAATATATATACTTTCCTTATATCAAACTTGGTCATGTGTCCGTCTCATACGAGTAATGGAATGACCAGATAAAACCTGATTGTGACCAGGTAGGATCCAGCCACCCTACCAAGGCACCACCTGTTCTCTAACTGTAAACCCTGACTATTATGAGTTCCTGAATATCTTGGATTCTCCCATGTTCCTGTGGTTCTTTCATGCTTGAAAACAAAAAGATAAGGGGATCGTATAAGCCTCAGAATCTTGCTATAAGAGGCGAAGAGTTCATTTACCTCCTCCTGAGAAGAGTCTGTTCCCGTTGTTTTATCTGAACAGATTGCAACTACCTTCTCCTGTAAGAACAGAGACCATTTTACCCATTATCCATCTTCCCCCTAATTAGAGTGCATTTCCCTCCGATTCCTTGAAGAGATAATTTCTCTCCTTATCTCTTAACACGGTCCATTTCCCTCCTTGTTTCTGAAAAAAGACTATTTCCCTCCTTTTCTATTATCATAGTCTACTTCCCTCTATGTTTCTGAACACTCCATATCCTCTTTGTCTCTGGGTACTGTCCCTCTCCCTTCTTTCCTTAGAACAGAGTCCATATCCCATCTTATTACAGAACAGAGTCAGTTTCCCTTCAGGTGACGTAAGAAAGTATATTTCCTTCCGTGTTTTAAAAAGGAAAAATGTTCGTATTATCTATCCATCTATCTATCTATCATCCATATCTATCTATCTATCTATCTATTCTATCTATCTACCTATTCTATCTATCTACCTATTCTGTCTATCTACCTATCTATCTGTCTATCTCTAGAAATTTGTATGTTACATGGAAGTGCTGGATCATATGCACTATATTCGTATATATTTATATATATATATATATATATATATATATATATATATATATATATATATATATATATATATATATATATATATGTATATATATATATATATATTTTTTTTTTTATTTTTATTTTCTTTTACTGTCTCCCGCGTTTGCGAGGTAGCGCAAGGAAACAGACGAAAGAAATGGCCCAACCCGCCCCCATACACATGTATATACATACGTCCACACACGCAAATATACATACCTACACAGCTTTCCATGGTTTACCCCAGACGCTTCACATGCCTTGATTCAATCCACTGACAGCACGTCAACCCCGGTATACCACATCGCTCCAATTCACTCTATTCCTTGCCCTCCTTTCACCCTCCTGCATGTTCAGGCCCCGATCACACAAAATCTTTTTCACTCCATATACATATATATATATATATATATATATATATATATATATATATATATATATATATATATATATATATATATATATATATATATATACATCTTTCTTTTTCTTTCTTACTATTCGCCATTTCCCGCATCAGCGAGGTAGCGTTACGAACAGAGGACGGGGCCTTTGAGGGAATATCCTCACCTGGCCCCCTTCTCTGTTCCTTCATTTGGAAAATTAGAAAAAACCGAGAGGGGAGGATTTCCAGCCACCCGCTCCCTTCCCTTTTAGTCGCCTTCTACGACACGCAGGGAATACGTGGGAAGTATTCTTTCTCCCCTATCCCCAGGGGAAAATGAAATACGATAAGTTCCCAAGTGCACTTTCGTGTAATAATCACATCATCAGGGGAAACACAAGAGAGAAATATAAGTCAGTTGATATACATCGAAGAGACGAAGCTAGGACGCCATTTGGTAAACATGTGATTGTCCAAAATATGCAACGAGCGTTCATAAACTTATCATTTTACAAATTTTATCTACAATAAAGTTATCTGATTTGTTTAGACCATCATTAATATTAAGATTATAATTCTTTGTGTATTTAAGAACGAGACAAAAATCAAATACCTTGTTTAATCACGTTAAAACTATGATCATTGTATTGACTGGAGTAATGCCATCTCAGTTATTAACTCTAACTCTATCACCAAGAGAAATATAATTGAATCTTCTATTATTAAATGCACAAAGAATTATAATCTTGATATTAGTGATGGTCTATACAAATTAGATATACAAATTAGAAGGCGACTAAAGGGGACGGGAGCGGGGGGCCAGAAACCCTCCCCTCCTTGTATTTTAACTTTCTAAAAGGGGAAACAGAAGAAGGAGTCAGGCGGGGAGTCCTCATACTCCTCGAAGGCTCAGATTGGGGTGTCTAAATGTGTGTGGATGTAACCAAGATGAGAAAAAGGAGAGATCGATAGTATGTTTGAGGAAAGGAACCTGGATGCTTTGGCTCTGAGTGAAACGAAGCTCAAGGGTAAAGGGGAAGAGTGGTTTGGGAATGTCTTGGGAGTAAAGTCAGGGGTTAGTGAGAGGACAAGAGCAAGGGAAGGAGTAGCACTACTCCTGAAACCAGGAGTGGTGGGAGTATGTTATAGAGTGTAAGAAAGTAAATTCTAGATTGATATGGGTAAAACTGAAAGTTGACGGAGAGAGATGGGTGATTGTTGGTGCATATGCACCTGGGCATGAGAAGAAAGATCATAAGAGGCAAATGTTTTGGGAGCAGCTGAATGAGTGTGTTATTGGTTTTGATGCACGAGACCAGGTTATAGTAATGGGTGATTTGAATGCAAAAGTGGGTAATGTGGCAGTTGAGGGAATAATTGGTATACAAGGGGTGTACAGTGTTGTAAATGGAAATGGTGAAGAGCTTGTAGATTTATGTGCTGAAAAAGGACTGGTGATTGGGAATACCTGGTTTAAAAAGCGAGATATACATAAGTATACGTATGTAAGTAGGAGAGATGGCCAAAGACCGTTATTGGATTACGTGTTAATTGATAGGCGCGCGAAAGAGAGACTTTTGGATGTAAATGTGTTGAGAGGTGCAACTGGAGGGATGTCTGATCATTATCTTGTGGAGGCGAAGGTGAAGATTTGTAGGGGTTTTCAGAAAAGAGGAGAGAATGTTGGGGTGAAGAGAGTGGTGAGAGTAAGAGAGCTTGGGAAGGAGACTTGTGTGAGGAAGTACCAGGAGAGACTGAGTACAGAATGGAAAAAGGTGAGAACAAAGGAGGTAAGGGGAGTGTGGGAGGAATGGGATGAATTTAGGGAAGCAGTGATGGCTTGCGCAAAAGATGCTTGTGGCCTGAGAAGCGTGGGAGGTGGGTTGATTAGAAAGGGTAGTGAGTGGTGGGATGAAGAAGTAAGATTATTAGTGAAAGAGAAGAGAGAGGCATTTGGACGATTTTTGCAGGGGAAAAATGGAAATGAGTGGGAAATGTATAAAAGAAAGAGGCAGGAGGTCAAGAGAAAGGTACAAGAGGTGAAAAAGAGGGCAAATGAAAGTTGGGGTGAGAGAGTATCATTAAATTTTAGGGGGAATAAAAAGATGATTTGGAAGGATATAGATAAAGTGCGTAAGACAAGGGATCAAATGGGAACGTCAGTGAAGGGGGCTAATGGGGAGGTGATAACAAGTAGTGGCGATGTCAGAAGGAGATGGAGTGAGTATTTTGAAGGTTTTTTTCAAAGTGTTTGATGATAGAGTGGCAGATATAGGGTGTTATGGTCGAGGTGGTGTACAAAGTGAGAGGGTTAGGGAAAATGATTTGGTAAACAGGTAGTAAAAACTTTGCGGGAGATGAAACCCGGCAAGGCAGCAGGTTTCGATGGTATTGCAGTGGATTTTATTAAAAAAAGTTGGTGACTGTATTGTTGGCTGATTGGTAAGGTTATTTAGTGTATGTATGACTCATGGTGAGGTGCCTGAGGATTAGCGGAATGCTTGCATAGTGCCATTGTACAAAGGCAAAGGGGATAAGAGTGAGTGCTCAAATTACAGAGGTATAAGTCTGTTGAGTATTAATGGTAAATTACATGAGAGGGTATTGATTGAGACGGTGAAGTCATGTACAGAACATCAGATTGGGGAAGAGCAGTGTGGTTTCAGAAGTGGTAGAGGATGTGTGGATCAGGTGTTTGCTTTGAAGAATGTATGTGAGAAATACTTAGAAAAGCAAATGGATTTGTATGTAGCATTTATGGATCTGGATAAGGCATATGATAGAGTTAATAGAGATGCTCTGTGGAAGGTGTTAAGAATATATGGTGTGGGAGGCAAGTTGTTAGAAGAAGTGAAAAGTTTTTATGGAGAATGTAAGGCAAGTGTAAGTGTAGGAAGAGAGGAAAGTAATTGGTTCTCAGTGATTGTAGGTTTGCGGCAGGGGTGTGTGATGTCTCCATGGCTGTTTAATTGGTTTATGGACGGGGTTGTTAGGGAGGTGAATGCAAGAGTTTTGGAAAGAGGGGCAAGTATGCAGTCTGTTCTGGATGAGAGAGCTTGGGAAGTGAGTCATTGTTGTTCGCTGATGATACAGCGCTGGTGGCTGATTCGGATGAGGAACTGCAGAAGCTGGCGACTGAGTTTGCTAAAGTGTGTGAAAGAAGAAAGTTAAGAGTAAATGTGAATAAGAGCAAGGTTATTAGGTACAGTAGGGTTGAGGGTCAAGTCAACTGGGAGGTAAGTTTGAATGGAGAAAAACTGGAGGAAGAAAAGTGTTTTAGATATCTGGGAGTGGATTTGGCAGCGGATGGAACCATGGAAGCGGAAGTGAATCATAGGGTGGGGGAGGGGGCGAGAATTCTGGGAGCCTTGAAGAATATTTGAAAGTCGAGAACATTATCTCGGAAAGCAAAAATGGGTATGCTTGAAGGAATAGTGGTTCCAACAATGTTGTGTGGCTGCGAGGCGTGGGCTATGGATAGAGTTGTGCGCAGGAAGGTGGATGTGCTGGAAATGAGATGTTTGAGGACAATATGTGGTGTGAGGTTGTTTGATCGAGTAAGTAATGTAAGGGTAAGAGAGATGTGTGGAAATAAAAAGAGCGTGGTTGAGAGAGCAGAAGAAGGTGTTTTGAAATGGTTTGGTCACATGGAGAGAATGAGTGAGGAAAGATTGACCAAGAGGATATATATGTCAGAGGTGGAGAGAACGAAGAGAAGTGGGAGACCATATTGGAGGTGGAAAGATGGAGTGAAAAAGATTTTGAGTGATCGGGGCCTTAACATGCAGGAGGATGAAAGGTGTGCAAGGAATAGAGTGAATTGGAACGATATGGTACACCGGGGTCGACGTGCTGTCAATGGATTGAACCAGGGCATGTGAAGCGTCTGGGGTAAACCATGGAAAGTTCTGTGGGGTCTGGATATGGAGAGGGAGCTGGGGTTTCGGTGCACTATTACATGACAGCTAGAGACTGAGTGTCAACGAATGTGGCCTTTGTTGTCTTTTCGTAGCGCTACCTCGCACACATAAGGGGGAGGGGGTTGTTATTTCATGTGTGACGAGGTGGTGATGGGAATAAATAAAGGCAGACTATGAATTATGTACATGCGTATATATGTATATGTCTGTGGGTGTAGATATATGTCTACACTGAGATGTATAGGTATGTATATTTGCGTGTTTGGACGTGTATGTATATACATGTGTATTTGGGCGGGTTGGGCCATTCTTTCGTCTGTTTCCTTGCGCTACCTCGCTAACGCGGGAGACAGCGACAAAGGAAAATAAATGAAATATATATATATATATATATATATATATATATATATATATATATATATATATATATATATATATATATGTCAAAAAACCAAAGTAACATCATACATAGCTCTGTCTCACACCCAAATGTGTGCTAAAAGCTATAAGTAGGTTTTCACACCATCCAAGAGTTGTCCCCCTACTACGTGTATCCTCAACACATCCCAAAAAGCATTCCACTCGACTCTGTTATACGCTTTCTCCTGATCCATGAAAGCTGCATACAACTTCTTATCTTTCGCGAAATATTTTTCAAACACTAGCCATGTACCGCTGTAGACTGTGGTGTATGTGTGTCTGTTGGCTGGTCCCAGCATCAGCAATGGTCAAGTGTACACTAGACTGTATGTGTGTATGTTGTTTTGGCCCCACCACCAACTCTGGTCCACTAAATACTACGTGTTTGTGTGGAAAAAACACCAAAAAATTTAAAGTATATAGAGTACCAAATACATAGTTCATAAAGTAGCAACAGATCTTTGCAAACATGCGATGTCCACATCACGCTATCTGGTTTACATCATTGCAATAGCAACCATAGGTATTGCAAATAATGTTTTGCAAGTTTTGTGATCATTTTTGCATTCAGGTTGTTTCTGCGAGCAGAAGAAAGGAATCTGAGTTTTGATATCGTCATGTGATGAAAGCGAGGGCAAACTTTTCCTCGTCAAAATATTTGTTTGATGCGATTTCATTGTTTTATCATTTTCCGTCGTTAACATCATTTCACATATTCCTGGAACAAGAGTTTACCAATATTACTTGTTAACATGTTAGTCTATCTCGAACAGTGCCACGTAAGCTAAAGAAAGTCAGCGCAAGTCTATAAATTCAGAGGTTCTTAAACTTTGTATGTCTGTGGACCACTTAGAGACACCTACCTGTTGTGTCTGTGGACCACCTTCACCATATATCCAATATCTATATCGGGTCTGAAATCTTAATCTTGAAAAATAACATATCTTTACCCTTACTAGAGACAGTGCTGATGGTAACATTTGTCAGTCTTTTTATTCACTTATTTACTGACTGATTTCTTGATTGAATAATTTTATCATTCTGTGGACCACTGGGAAGCGGTCCACGTACCACAGGTTAAGAAGCGTCGCTCTGTAGTTAACTGTGCTGCTCCGACTTTTGGAGAAAGGTTCTTTCATAGTCAATAATGTCTTTTCCTAGTTTTCTTTCCCTGTCCTGTTTTGTGTCTTAGATGTTGTGTGACGTAGTGGTGTATGACTTGTTTGTATGTATATTCTTGTGGTATCAGCCACCCAGTATCATAAGACATACACCAAGTCAGATATGTACTCTCTCTCTCTCTCTCTCTCTCTCTCTCTCTCTCTCTCTCTCTCTCTCTCTCTCTCTCTCTCTATCTCTCTCTCTCTCTCTCTCTCTCTCTCTCTCTCTCTCTCTCTCTCTCTCTCTCTCTCTCTCTCTTTCTCTCTCTCTCTCTCTCTCTCTCTCTCTCTCTCTCTCTCTCTCTCTCTCTCACCGAGTCCTGTGAACTGGCAGTCCAAATGTTACTACTGTCAGACTTTCACTGAATTAAAAGAATCAAACTCCACGAACCATGACTTTGTCCTCATCTGTCCTTAAAACAGTGTCGTAATCTATACTCATCTTTGTGTTTATCATCTAGTTTCCGTGACGATTAAATCCATAAGTGTATGAGTTTTTAAGTAAAAAATAACAGGTTGTCTTATCTACGTTTTTCATTTTGCACGGGATGGAAGCATCCCACGCGAGGTGGATTAGTGTAATCCTGTGTCCCTACCAAACCTGATTTGCTGGTTGTTGCTATTTCTGGGTTGGAGTCACGCTTCCTAGGTTGAAAAAAAAATCAGGAGCAGGATTCGAACCCAAGCTCGAAAGACCGGATTAAGAACTAAGCGGAGCGCAATCCCAACATCATTTAAAAATATTTGAAAGTTCTATTTGAAGCTGCTGTACTGAACAAATTCCAAGGAAATGTATTAGAGTAGAACACTGAACCACTAACTAATCTGCGAGCAAACGATACCTTGTTATATTTTGATCTCAGTAAACTGCTCCTGCATGAGGTTACACCCCAGCTGAAAAGTCACCAAACTGAGACTGCACCATTATTAGCGGGACGACAGGGTCATAGGTTTGATGGACTCCAATATGAATACAATAAAAAGTGATCTTGCAGACAGGAGATGGCGAGAGACTTATGTGAAGTTGAGTACTGTGCAATGTGCTTGTAAGAAGATGGCAGGACTGGCCGTAGTCTCGTTCTGATGAGACAGAAAGTAAGACCAGCAACTCTGACATGGAGTATGTAAGATGGTTCCGGGCACCACTTTACCGTTCCTCAATCAGGGCGATATTACAACTCTAGGCTGCTGCTGTCAACAGCCTATTACCTGATACATACGTTCAGTTCTCTCAGGTGATTTCAGTCCCGCTGTTCAGCCATAGGCATTTTGACATTAATCACTTGTTCTTATCTGCTTCCAATGATCATCACTACATCACTAACTATATATTTATTGGCAGGTTAAGTCACGTGAGCTAACCTTCTGGTTGGCTTAATTTTAGGAAGAACTTCCATCACCTTGGCTGTATAGAGTCGACATTGCCTACAAGATTACAAGAACCAAAGCATTTTATAAATTTTACAAGAAACTTAAAGTTCCTTTTGGTACTGAATGAAATGTATAGAACATCAATGAAATTAATTTCACAATTTATTTATTCCAAAGTCCAACACATTTGAGAGTTTGAATATGTATGAAGGTCTTTTCTTTATACGTTTTTATAAGATATTTGTAGAAGCACTAAGGTCAGAAAACATTTGAATGCACCCTTGTAAAACTGGTCTTATTATCACAGGTCTAATCTTCTAAGATACTTTATTCTTTTAATGAATCGACATCAAGAGCCTTAGATATTTATTTGAAAAATATTAATAATTCCGGGAAAATCAATTTGGAAACAAGTCCTTCGGTGTTCAAAAACTACTTTGACATGGTATTGTCTCAGAATATGACCTTGATCATGTTGTACGGAAAAGTTGACCCTCCTAAGGCTTCGTGAACCCAAGACTGTACCTAAGCCTGTTGTCTGTAACGACCTGTTCTTATATTCATTCCATGATGATGAAACTTACCTGCATTCTGATACTAGTTTACCTTTCACTGAAGACATTTATCTGATGTAAACATTTAATGTTTTATCTTTATAAGACTGGAGTCTAAGAGCATATGACTGTAAGGTAAGATAATCATGTTCCATGATGATAATGATCTAATTTTCATTAGTAGAATGCATCCCAAGTTCTGTAGCTTTGAACACTTAGCATTCTTTGACTGTAGGGTCCTGTGCTACATAACTCCTGGGACCTAATTTCAAATGCTTCAGGATTTCAGAGGAGTAAGATTCCAAAACTACATAGAATTAGAATCATAATGATGTGTACCCTCAGAGAAAAGGTTGAAGATTGGTCGAGTTCCTGAAAAATATGTTTCTTTCATTACCTAAAAAGAGACGTTTGATTTATGGTATCGAGGCCCATGGTATATCCCCTCCAGCTTTACCCTGGTCTGCCGTCTGACGTGGTTGTTCCTCAGTCCCTGATGCTGCCTCAGGGATAGCTAGTGCAGCAGGAGGTTACGGTGGTCGACGGACTCGACGAGTGTAGTCTCTCGGGTCTGACTTTCGTTCTTTCTGGTAAATAAAAGCGTTACTGTGTCCACGGTGTGTGTGGACGGTCTTGTGAGGCGATGAAAAGCAAGAATGTTTATTCAGGAGGATAGAGGAAGCAGCTTCATACAGGGTGGTGAACAGCAGTGTAGCTTATACAGGATGGAGGAAGGGAAGATTGTTTATACAGGGGGAAGACGAGAGGAATTTCCATACAGGGCGGTGAACTGCAGAGGCGTTCATAAAGTGTGGCGGACGGTAGAAATTATCACACAGGGGGACGAGCAATGGGGTTGTTGTACAGGACACAGACGGCAGGGATGTCCATACTGGATTAGAAAGATAATCAATGTTCATTCATGTTGGTTAGAAGAAGTAAACTCAATGAAAGCAGTTACCTTCAGATTTAACACACACACACACACACACACACACACACACACACACACACACACACATACACACAAAGGCTCTGTAGTGTATTAGCGTCGCTTACCTTAATAAACACACTGACCCAACCGAACTGAAGTCCTAGGAAAGGCCGGTCCACAGCCAGCCAAGCTGCTCATCTTTCTCTTGGGGTTTGGTCGTTCAACGGGTACATGGCTGAGATTAAGGTGTGTGTGTGTGTGTGTGTGTGTGTGTGTGTGTGTGTGTGTGTGTGAGTGTGTGTGTGTGTGTCTGTGACTATGGCGGAATGTCATATGTTAATAACGTTTCATTTTTTCTTTTCAGGGACGAAATTCTAACAAATTCTCCTCTTACTTCAGTACCATCACCACAACACTGCAGCAAGAAACCTTTGATTTTTGTGCTTGAATGATAACTGAAGACCAGTCAACGTTTTGGTGTCAGAGAAAGCTTAAACTAAGGAGATACCAGGCTGTAAGCCTTAATGTTTAGTGGCATTAAGTTGATAAATAAAAAGGCGCATGTTATGTTCTGTAATGAAGTTGAAAAAGGTTTTGATAAAGCCATAGAGAGATTCAAGAAATTAAGATATTATTGATATTTCTGTGAGATGTAATCCTTCAATCATCTTGCCTCCAATTCTAATACTTTTGACAATATCAGAAATCCCATGATGGTTTTTATGTAGTCATCACTTTAGTAGTATCATAGCACTACAGATGCCGAGGAAATGGAGGTAGAGGAACAAGGAAAATGATTACGCAGAGATATCTGTGAGTATAGTGAGGATATCAACTATCGTCACTCTCTAGGGATGTGAGCCTTGCCCAAAATCACCATGAACATACATCCCCCAGACAATACCTGCCATACTAGCTGGTTCAGGAGTAAGTACAGAAAGTTGTGTTGTTACCAAGAAGTTGCTTGGCAATGTACACTGGCAGAGGAAAATAGGTAAAAGATGAGATAAGAAAAAGGACGAAACATCTGCCTAAGTTTTTATCGAGGATGGAACAATCGTGACAACTCTACAGGAAAATCATGTAATGAAAGATCATATAAAACGAACAATTAGCCTCGAGTTAGATGCAAGCAGTAAAAAGACAGCTTCAAGGCAGGTCCGGCTATGTGTATATTGGGAAAGTAGATAGTGCGTGCTAGACTAACAGATGATCAACTCAAAAGGGAAGTGCATTTCGCTATGAAACATTACCGCTGGATACAAGAGGGAAATGTTTAAAAGGGTAAAAGAAAAGAATGTGACAAAGATATTTATGATGGTAATACTTCAATTATTGTGTAGATGGGAGTGGTTACTTTTAGGAACAACAACTTTCAAAGTATTTTCAAAAGCAGTAATAATTTTTAGAGAAGTTCCAAGTGCTTGTCACTACATATCAGCACACAATGAGCATGACAAACAGATTTCACCTTTGGGGAAGATGATCTTAACTAGTTACACCTGAGTCACGATGGTGAAGACGGTAGTAAGCTTTAACACCAACCCCAGAACACTACTGCTACATCCTAAGCCGGAGACATTATATGACGGTGCCTGGCTGGAGACAGTTCTTACTGTCTGAAGAAGAGGGAGACGCTGGAAGTACGTAGCTCTCTTACTGTAACCCTACCACGAGACCTAGCTTCATTTGTCCTAGTCTCTCTCTCTCTCTCTCTCTCTCTCTCTCTCTCTCTCTCTCTCTCTCTCTCTCTCTCTCTCTCTCTCTCTCTCTCTCTCTGTTATATATAACATAAAGACGATAGATTGTTCAGTCCTTTTATCTTCCACTCAGCTTTCGCTTCACAGATTAAGCTTCGCGTCCTTCGTTTGCCTCTCAACTTTCAAAGCTGCCGGAAGTTGTGTACATCACTCACCATCGGAAGGACTTTTCAGCGTGGGATTTCAAAAGGAAGATGTAAACA
>NC_092286.1:20102729-20161258 GCF_036320965.1 Panulirus ornatus | reverse complement strand
CCTGCCTGTGAGTGGGTCAGGCCTCACATACACTCGTCCATCCCCTGCCTGTGAGTGGGTCAGGCCTCACATACACTCGTCCATCCCCTGCCTGTGAGTGGGTCAGGCCTCACATACACTCGTCCATCCCCTGCCTGTGAGTGGGTCAGGCCTCACATACACTCGTCCATCCCCTGCCTGTGAGTGGGTCAGGCCTCACATACACTCGTCCATCCCCTGCCTGTGAGTGGGTCAGGCCTCACATACACTCGTCCATCCCCTGCCTGTGAGTGGGTCAGGCCTCACATACACTCGTCCATCCCCTGCCTGTGAGTGGATCAGGCCTCACATACACTCGTCCATTCCCTGCCTGTGAGTGGGTTGAGCATCACATACACTCGTCCAGCGAATCATGAAGTGGGTCATACGACACACTCGTTCACTTCTTAGTGAAAAATGTTCACCTTTTCTTCCAAAGGTCAGAGAAGCCAACTTAGTGTTCAGGACAGGGAGCTGGGATTCAACTCAACCACTGAGGACTATCATATACTCAGTATCTTGGCTTGAACAAATGACGAAAAAATATAGATATGACTACATAGATATAGCCATTTAGATGAAAGAGAAATATTATCCTTGCCAGTATAATTTTTTTTCTAAAGATTGCTATTCAAGTTATATCAAAGATTTCTTCTAACTTTAAGACACTACGATGGAAGAATCCCTCTTATCTTTCCATGCTAATATCTATAACTCGAACTACGCTTCATAATACTGTATGCTTCGGATGAAAATACTGGGTTCGTGGTGGTTTATAGTCATAACAGATTTAACCATATCCTTCTTGACCTTGTAAGTAAGCAGAGTAAATGTGGTATCTTATTACTTGTATGCTACAGCACCCCAGGGTCATACTCAGACTTTTGGACAGTTCCAGGGCTAGTAACAAACTACTGAATTATCAGGACCATTAACAGACTTTGGCATCGTTCTGAAGCCACAGAGAAACTGCTGCAGTGCACTGCAGCCATAAACAAACTTCTGTACCAAGTACCATCCGCTGCTATGCTACCACAACAAACCATACTTAGTTACATACGACCAGCCCGTACCACAGCCAGCAAGAAACTGCTGCGTCATCGCACTGTAGTCACCAACACCCTTTGCAATAAATGGCAGCCACTGGCCCCCACTGTCGCAGCGGGTCAGAGCCACTGACAAACTGCTACACAGAACAACACCATAAACTTTTATCTATACATTGCACTGACCAGACACGAAAACAGTGAATACTGGACCAGGTGACCTTCTGTAGGATTTCCTGGAATCATCCCTCACTCCTGATCTACGTCATCAGTTGACCGTCTTGACCAATAATGCTTGTAAACGTGACTTCCTGTGTGTTGAACGACACTGTTCTCTTTAAGAGTCATGCAGCCCTCGTATGACCGGGAGGGAGGAAGTGCGAGTTAACTTTATGACATACATTCATGGGCATGGCCATTAGAGACCTTAGTTTTTGCAATATATTTTCTTTCTTGCTCTGCCACAGCATCAAGCGCGATAACCGGCACTCACAAAGTGACCTTAAGTGAAGCCCCGGACATCTATGCTGCAGATGCTATACGAGCCAGCGCAAGCTGGCCAGGAACTCGTTAATGTTAACCTGTTATGTATATATATATATATATATATATATATATATATATATATATATATATATATATATATATATATATATATATATATATTTTATTTTTTATTTTGCTTTGTCGCTCTCTCCCGCATTAGCGAGGTAGCGCAAGGAAACAGACGAAAGAATGGCCCAACCCGCCCACATACGCATGTATATACATACACGTTCACCCACGCAAATATACATACCTATACATCTCAACGTACACATATATATATACACACAGACATATACATATATACACATGTACATAATTCACACTGTCTGCCTTTATTTGTTCCCATCGCCACCCCGCCACACATGGAATAACAACCCCCTGCCCCCTCATGTGTGCGAGGTAGCGCTAGGAAGAGACAACAAAGGCCCCATTTGTTCACACTCAGTCTCTAGCTGTCATGTAATAATGCACCGAAACAACAGCTCCCTTTCCACATCCAGGCCCCACACAACTTTCCATGGTTTACCCCAGACGCTTCACTTGCCCTGGTTCAATCCATTGACAGCACGTCGACCCCGGTATACCACATCATTCCAATTCACTCTATTCCTTGCACGTCTTTCACCCTCCTGCATGTTCAGGCCCCGATCAATCAAAATCTTTTTCACTCCATCTTTCCACCTAAAATTTGGTCTCCTACTTCTCCTCGTTCCCTCCACCTCTGACACATATATCCTCTTTGTCAATCTTTCCTCACTCATTCTCTCCATGTGACCAAACCATTTCAAAACACCCTCTTCTGCTCTCTCAACCACATTCTTTTTATTTCCACACATCTCTCTTACCCTATTATCACTTACTCGATCAAACCACCTCACACCACATATTGTCCTCAAACATCTCATTTCCAGCACATTCACCCTCCTGCGCACAACTCTATCCATAACCGACGCTTCGCAACCATACAACATTGTTGGAACCACTATTACTTCAAACATACCCATTTCTGCTTTCCGAGATAATGTTCTCGACTTTCACACATTCTTCAAGGCTCCCAGAAATTTCGCCCCCTCCCCCACCCTATGATTCACTTCCGCTTCCATGGTTCCATCCGCTGCCAGAATCACTCCCAGATATCTAAAACACTTTACTTCCTCCAGTTTCTCTCCATTCAAACTTACCTCCAAAATTGACTTGACCCTCAACCCTACTGTACCTAATAACCTTGCTCTTATTCACATTTACTCTTAACTTTCTTCTTTCACACACTTTACCGAACTCAGTCACCAGCTTCTGCAGTTTCTCACATGAATCAGCCACCAGCGCTGTATCATCAGCGAACAACAACTGACTCACTTCCCAAGCTCTCTCATACCCAACAGACTTCATACTTGCCCCTCTTTCCAAAACTCTTGCATTCACGTCCCTAACAACCCCATCCATAAACAAATTAAACAACCATGGAGACATCACACACCCCTGCCGCAAACCTACATTCACTGAGAACCAATCACTTTCCTCTCTTCCTACACGTACACATGCCTTACATCCTCGATAAAAACTTTTCACTGCTTCTAACAACTTGCCTCCCACACCATATATTCTTAAAACCTTCCACAGAGCATCTCTCTCAACTCCATCATATGCCTTCTCCAGAACCATAAATGCTACATACAGATCCATTTGTTTTTCTAAGTATTTCTCACATACATTCTTCAAAGCAAACACCTGATCCACACATCCTCTACCACTTATGAAACCACACTGCTCTTCCCCAATCTGATGCTCTGTACATGCCTTCACCCTCTCAATCAATACCCTCCCATATAATTTACCAGGAATACTCAACAAACTTATACCTCTGTAATTTGAGCACTCACTCTTATCCCCTTAGCCTTTGTACAATGGCACTATGCAAGCATTCCGCCAATCCTCAGGCACCTCACCATGAATCATACATACATCAAATAACCTTACCAACCAGTCAACAATACAGTCACCCCCTTTTTTAATAAATTCCACTGCAATACCACCCAAACCTGCTGCCTTACCGGCTTTCATCTTCCGTAAAGCTTTTACTACCTCTTCTCTATTTACCAAATCATTTTCCCTAACCCTCTCACTTTGCACACCACCTCGACCAAAACACCCTATATCTGCCACCCTATCATCAAACACATTCAACAAATCTTCAAAATACTCACTCCATCTCCTTCTCACATCACCACTACTTGTTATCAACTCTCCATTAGCCCCCTTCACTGAAGTTCCCATTTGCACATATACAGACTTATGCATTTCAACGTATATATACATATAGACACACAGACATATACATATATTCACATGCACATATTCATACATGCTACCTTCATCTATTCTTGCCGCCACCCTGCCACACATGAAATGGCAGCCCCGTTCCCCTGCACAAGAGCGAGGTAGCGCTAGGAAAAGACAACAAAGGCCATATTCTTTTACACTCAGTCTCTAGCTGTCATGTGTAATGCACCGAAACCACAGCTCCCTTTCCACATCCAAGCCAAAACAGAGCTTTCCATGGCTTACCCCAAACGCTTCACATGCCCTGGATCAATCCATTGACAGCACATCGACCCAGGTATACCACATCGTTCCAATTCACTATATTTCTTGCACGCCTTTCACCCTCCTGCAGGTTCAGGCCCCGATCGCTCAAAATCTTTTTCACTCCATCCTTCCACCTCCAATTTGGTCTCCCACTTCTCGTTCCCTCCACCTCTGACACCTATATCCTCTTTGTCAATCTTTCCTCACTCATTCTCTCCATGTGACCAAACAATTTCAAAACACCCTCTTCTTCTCTCTCAACCACACTCTTTTGATTACCACACATCTCTCTTACCCTTTCTTTACTTACTCGATCAAGCCACCTTACACCCTATATTTTCCTCAAACATCTCATTTCCAACACTTCCAACCTACTCCGCACAACCCTATCTATAGCCCATGCCTCACAACCATATGTTCTTGGAACCACTATTCCTTAAAACGTGCCCGTTTTTTGCTCTCCGAGATAATGTTCTCGCCTTCCACACAATCTTCATCACTCCCAGAACCTTCACTCCTTCACCTACCCTATGATTGACATCCGCTTCCACTGTTCCATCCGCTGCTAAATCCACTCCCAGATATCTAAAACACTTCATTTTTTCCAGTTTTTCTCCATTCAAATTTACCTTCCAATTTACTTATCCCTCAACCCTACTGAACCTAATAACCTTGCTCTTATTGGCATTTACTCTCAGCTTTTTTATCACACAATTTACCGAACTCAGTCATCAACTTCTGCAGTTTCTCACCGGAATTAGCCACCAGCGATGTATCATAAGTGAACAACAACTGACTTACTTCCCAAACCCTCTCATCCACAGCAGAATGCATACTTACCCCTCTCACCAAAACGCTTGCATTCACCTCCCTAACAACCCCATCCATGGATTAATTAAATAACCATGAAGACATCACGCACCCTTGCAGCAAACCGACATTCACTGGGAAGCAATCACTTTTCACTGCTTCTAGCAACTTACCTCCCACACCATATACTCTTAATACCGTCCATAGAGCATCTCTATCAACTCTATCATATGCCTTCTCCAGATCCATAAATGCTACAGACAAATCCATCTCTTTTTCTAAGTATTTCCCACATACATTCTTCAAAGCAAACACATAATCCACACATACTCTACCAATTATGAAACAACACTGCCTCTTCACCAATCTGATGCTCTGTGCATGCCTTCACCCTCGCAATCAATACCCTCCCATATGATTTTGAAGGAATACTCAACAAACTTATACCTCTGTAATTTCAACACTCACTTTTATCTCCTTTGCCTTTGTACAATGGCATTATGCATGCATTTCGCCAATCCTTAGGCACTTCACCATGAGCCATACATGCACTGAACATCTTCACCAACCAGTCAACAACACAGTCACCCCAATTTTAATAAACTCCGTAGCAATACCATCCAAACCTGCCGCTTTGCCGGCTTTCATCTTCCTCAAAACTTTCACTGCCTTTTCTCTTTATACCAAACTATTCTCCCTGAGCCTCTCTCTTCGCACACCACCTCGACCAGAACACCCTTATATCCGCCACTCTATCATCTAACACATTCAACAGACCTTCAAAATACTCACTCCATCTCCTTCTCACATCACCACTACTCGTTATTACCTCCCCATTTCCCCTCTTCACCGATGTTTCCATTTGTTTTCTTGTCTTACGCACTTTATTTACCTCCTTCAAAAACATCTTTTTATTCTCCCTAAAATTTAACGATACTCTCTCACCCCAGCTCTCAAATGCCCCCCTTTTCACCTCTTGCACCTTTCTCTTGACCTCCTGCCTCTTTCTTTTGTACATCTCCCAGTCGTTTGCACTATTTCCCTGCAAAGATCGTCCAAATGCCTCTCTCTTTTCTTTCACTAACAATCTTACTTCTTCATCCCACCACTCATTACCCTTTCTAATCTGCCCACCTCCCACCTTTCTCATGCCGCAGGCATCTTTTGCGCAAGCCATCACTGCTTCCCTAAATACATCCCATTCCTCCCCCTCTCCCCTTACGTCCTTTGCTCACACCTTTTTCCATTCTGCACTCGATCTTTCCTGGTACTTCTTCACACAAGTCTCCTTCCCAGCTCATTTACTCTCACCACTCTCTTCACCCCAACATTCTCTCTTCTTTTCTGAAACCTCTACAAATCTTCACCTCGCCTCCACAAGATAATGATCAAACATTCCTCCATGTGCCCCTCTCAGCACATTAACGTCTAAAAGTCTCTTTTTCCAGCGCCTATCAATTAACACTTAATCCAATAACGCTTTCTGGCCATCTCTCCTACTTACATACGAATACTTATGTATATCTCTCTTTTTAAACTAGGTATTCCCAATCAGCATTCCTTTTTCAGCACACAAATCCACAACTTCTTTACCACTTCCATTTACAACACTGACCACCCCATGTACACCAATTTCTCCCTCAACTGCCAGGCTACTCACCTTTGCACTCAAGTCATCCATCACTATAACCCGGTCTCGTGCATCAAAACTGCTAACACACTCATTCAGCTGCTCCCAAAACACTTGCCTTTCATGATCTCTCTTCTCAAGACCAGGTGGAGAGGCACCAATAATCACCCATCCCTCTTCATCCACTTTCAGTTTTATCCATAGCAATCTAGAGTTTACTTTCTTACACTATTGCATACTCCCACAACTCCTGTATCAGGAGTAGAGCTCCTCCTTTCTTTGCTCTTGTCTTCTCACCAACTCCTGACTTTACTCCCAAGACATTCCCAAACCACTCTTTCACTTTACCCTTGAGCTTCGTTTCACTCAGAGCCAAAACAGCCAGGTTCCTTTCCTCAAACATACTACCTATCTCTCCTTTTTTCTCATCTTTGTTACATCCACACACATTCAGACACCGCAATCTGAGCCTTGGAGGAGGATGAGCACTCCCCTCATGACTCCTTCTTTTTCCCCTTTTAGAAAGTTAAAATACAAGGAGGGGAGGGTTTCTAGCCCCCCGCTCCCGTCCCCTTTAGTCGCCTTTTACGACACAGCGGGGAATGCGTGGGAAGTATTCTTTATTCCCCTTTCCCCAGGGATGGGATATATATATATATATATATATATATATATATATATATATATATATATATATATATATATATATATATATATATATATATATATATATATATATATATATATATTGGTGAAATTGATGAGAACTGCTATTGACGTTTGTGTGAATAAATTGTACATTTCCTTTTCCATAGCCAGAGGTTGATCCATTATGTGACGTTCATTTTTTTCATTCTTTCAAGCTAAAAGTTTGTTTTCTAAATTGTTTCTTACATTTTTCATATGTATATATATGTATGTGTGTGTGTGTGTGTATGTGCGTATGTGTGTGTGTGTGTGTGTGTGTGTGTATATATATATGTGTATATTATCCCTGGGGATAGGGGTGAAAGAATACTTCCCACGTATTCCTCGCGTGTCGTAGAAAGCGACTAGAGGGGACGGGAGCGGGGGGCCAGAAATCCTCCCCTCCTTGTATTAACTTTCTAAAATGGGAAACAGAAGAAGGAGTCACGCGGGGAGTGCTCATCCTCCTCGAAGGCTCAGAGTGGGGTGCCTAAATGTGTGTGGATGTAACCAAGATGTGAAAAAAGGAGAGATAGGTAGTATGTTTGAGGAAAGGAACCTGGATGTTTTGGCTCTGAGTGAAACGAAGCTCAAGGGTAAAGGGGAAGAGTGGTTTGGAAATGTCTGGGGAGTGAAGTCAGGGGTTAGTGAGAGGACAAGAGCAAGGGAAGGAGTAGCAATACTCCTGAAACAGGAGTTGTGGGAGTATGTGATAGAATGTAAGAAAGTAAATTCTCGATTAATATGGGTAAAATTGAAAGTTGATGGAGAGAGGTGGGTGATTATTGGTGCATATGCACCTGGGCATGAGAAGAAAGATCATGAGAGGCAAGTGTTTTGGGAGCAGCTAAATGAGTGTGTTAGCGGTTTTGATGCACGAGACCGGGTTATAGTGATGGGTGATTTGAATGCAAAGGTGAGTAATGTGGCAGTTGAGGGAATAATTGGTATGCATGGGGTGTTCAGTGTTGTAAATGGAAATGGTGAAGAGCTTGTAGATTTATGTGCTGAAAAAGTACTGATGATTGGGAATACCTGGTTTAAAAAGCGAGATATACATAAGTATACTTATGTAAGTAGGAGAGATGGCCAGAGAGCGTTATTGGATTACGTGTTAATTGACAGGCGTGCGAAAGAGAGACTTTTGGATGTCAATGTGCTGAGAGGTGCAACTGGAGGGATGTCTGATCATTATCTTGTGGAGGCTAAGGTGAAGATTAGTATGGGTTTTCAGAAAAGAAGAGTGAATGTTGGGGTGAAGAAGGTGGTGAGAGTAAGTGAGCTTGGGAAGGAGACCTGTGTGAGGAAGTATCAGGAGAGACTGTGTACAGAATGGAAAAAGGTGAGAACAATGGAAGTAAGGGGAGTGGGGGAGGAATGGGATGTATTTAGGGAATCAGTGATGGATTGCGCAAAAGATGCTTGTGGCATGAGAAGAGTGGGAGGTGGGCTGTTTAGAAAGGGTAGTGAGTGGTGGGATGAAGAAGTAAGAGTATTAGTGAAAGAGAAGAGGGAGGCATTTGGACGATTTTTGCAGGGAAAAAATGCAATTGAGTGGGAGAAGTATAAAAGAAAGAGACAAGAGGTCAAGAGAAAGGTGCAAGAGGTGAAAAAAAGGGCAAATGAGAGTTGGGGTGAGAGACTATCAGTAAATTTTAGGGAGAATAAAAAGATGTTCTGGAAGGAGGTAAATAGGGTGCGTAAGACAAGGGAGCAAATGGGAACTTCAGTGAAGGGCGTAAATGGGGAGGTGATAACAAGTAGTGGTGATGTGAGAAGGAGATGGAATGAGTATTTTGAAGGTTTGTTGAATGTGTCTGATGACAGAGTGGCAGATATAGGGTGTTTTGGTCGAGGTGGTGTGCAAAGTGAGAGGGTTAGGGAAAATGATTTGGTAAACAGAGAAGAGGTAGTAAAAGCTTTGCGGAAGATGAAAGCCGGCAAGGCAGCAGGTTTGGATGGTATTGCAGTGGAATTTATAAAAAAAGGGGGTGACTGTATTGTTGACTGGTTGGTAAGGTTATTTAATGTATGTATGACTCATGGTGAGGTGCCTGAGGATTGGCGGAATGCGTGCATAGTGCCATTGTACAAAGGCAAAGGGGATAAGAGTGAGTGCTCAAATTACAGAGGTATAAGTTTGTTGAGTATTCCTGGTAAATTATATGGGAGGGTATTGATTGAGAGGGTGAAGGCATGTACAGAGCATCAGATTGGGGAAGAGCAGTGTGGTTTCAGAAGTGGTAGAGGATGTGTGGATCAGGTGTTTGCTTTGAAGAATGTATGTGAGAAATACTTAGAAAAGCAAATGGATTTGTATGTAGCATTTATGGATCTGGAGAAGGCATATGATAGAGTTGATAGAGATGCTCTGTGGAAGGTATTAAGAATATATGGTGTGGGAGGCAAGTTGTTAGAAGCAGTGAAAAGTTTTTATCGAGGATGTAAGACATGTGTACGTGTAGGAAGAGAGGAAAGTGATTGGTTCTCAGTGAATGTAGGTTTGCGGCAGGGGTGTGTGATGTCTCCATGGTTGTTTAATTTGTTTATGGATGGGGTTGTTAGGGAGGTAAATGCAAGAGTCTTGGAAAGAGGGGCAAGTATGAAGTCTGTTGGGGATGAGAGAGCTTGGGAAGTGAGTCAGTTGTTGTTCGCTGATGATACAGCGCTGGTGGCGGATTCATGTGAGAAACTGCAGAAGCTGGTGACGGAGTTTGGTAAAGTGTGTGGAAGAAGAAAGTTAAGAGTAAATGTGAATAAGAGCAAGGTTATTAGGTACAGTAGGGTTGAGGGTCAAGTCAATTGGGAGGTGAGTTTGAATGGAGAAAAACTGGAGGAAGTGAAGTGTTTTAGATATCTGGGAGTGGATCTGTCAGCGGATGGAACCATGGAAGCGGAAGTGGATCATAGGGTGGGGGAGGGGGCAAAAATTTTGGGAGCCTTGAAAAATGTGTGGAAGTCGAGAACATTATCCCGGAAAGCAAAAATGGGTATGTTTGAAGGAATAGTGGTTCCAACAATGTTGTATGGTTGCGAGGCGTGGGCTATGGATAGAGTTGTGCGCAGGAGGATGGATGTGCTGGAAATGAGATGTTTGAGGACAATGTGTGGTGTGAGGTGGTTTGATCGAGTAAGTAACGTAAGGGTAAGAGAGATGTGTGGAAATAAAAAGAGCGTGGTTGAGAGAGCAGAAGAGGGTGTTTTGAAGTGGTTTGGGCACATGGAGGGAATGAGTGAGGAAAGATTGACCAAGAGGATATATGTGTCGGAGGTGGAGGGAACGAGGAGAAGAGGGAGACCAAATTGGAGGTGGAAAGATGGAGTGAAAAGGATTTTGTGTGATCGGGGCCTGAACATGCAGGAGGGTGAAAGGAGGGCAAGGAATAGAGTGAATTGGAGCGATGTGGTATACAGGGGTTGACGTGCTGTCAGTGGATTGAATCAAGGCATGTGAAGCGTCCGGGGTAAACCATGGAAAGCTGTGTAGGTATGTATATTTGCGTGTGTGGACGTATGTATGTACATGTGTATGGGGGGGGTTGGGCCATTTCTTTCGTCTGTTTCCTTGCGCTACCTCGCAAACGCGGGAGACAGCGACGAGGTATAAAAAAAAAAAAAAAAAATATATATATATATATATATATATATATATATATATATATATATATATATATATATATATATATATATATATATATATATATATATATATATATATATATATTCTTTCAATAGACAGCAATTACAACTGCTCCTCTACCATATCTGTTGGAGCTAGGTGTAGTATAATGTTATCAACCCGGGACGATAGTGTTCTAGGCTTAAGCTTACCAGTCAGCAGAGTGACTTGGTATCAACTAGTTAACTAAATGCTTCGCTAGGTCACCAGGAATTCACCTCAACTCATCAAGTTCGGCTGACGAGAGGTGGGAGTAAGATATAAAGAGACAACAAGGTACATCTTCATAAGATCAAAGTCTAGAATGCAGCGCCTTGTCCTCACTAGTCTGGTGACAAATTAAACCATGTGTTAAGCTTTCCCGCTGCGACGATAAGAGTGTGCGCCCAGGAATACATAATTCAGCACAGTAATGTACCAGGAGTTGCCGGACAAAACGCACACACACGTTTCTCTGTGGTAATGACGCTCCCAGACTGTCTTAATGACCGTGAACAGTTGAAGTGAATATAGTGGGAGGGAATTACCAGAAAACTAAAAACATTACTTGAGCGAGGACGAGGGAGGTGTGCAAATATAGTCAACCGACGGTTATGAAGTGCGGTAATGGTGGCCACTGTTTAAAAAAGATTCAACATGAAACAACAGATATATTGCCTTAGAGAATAAAGTGAGAATGTGCATGAAAGGTTTAGCTCAGGAGTGGATGAACATGCACGGGAGAATGTTAAGTTCTCAATGATGAAGGAAACGAAACTCGCATGTGATGTGAACGTTTGGAGAACACTCGCATACTTTACCCACATGATTAACGTTGCTGTGTTTAGAGTATCTTTATTCTTTTTCATAAAACAACATTGATCACCTGGTACTCACCCTGCCCACAGTATGGTAGGCACTGATGTGGAAAAACGTATCACTCATTCCTCAAGTAACGATAAACCTGCCGGTTGAAATGAGCCGAAGTGTAAATGTTGGGAGACATAAGAATGTAGAATGTTTACCTGTAAATAAGTCAACTCTCCAGTTACTTTCACTGACACAATCTTCATTGGATACATCGGAGGTACATAAATGTCACTTGTAGCGCTGATAGTGGAGGTGACGCAGTGTCAGCTGCAGCACTGAATACCAAGGTGAGGTACTGTCACCTGCAGCACTGAATACCAAGGTGAGGTACTGTCACCTGCAGCACTGAATACCAAGGTGAGGTACTGTCACCTGCAGCACTGAATACCAAGGTGAGGTACTGTCACCTGCAGCACTGAATATCAAGGTGAGGTACTGTCACCTGCAGCACTAACGCGGAGGCACAGCATCGCCAGTTGCAATACTGAGTGTCAAGGTACAGTATTGTCAGCTGCAGCAGCAACATCAGAGGTGCACTATTGTCAGTTGCAGCAATGATTGTGGAGATGCAGCACTGTCAGCTTCAGCACTAGTTGTTGAGGCTCAAAACAGTCAGCCGCAGCACTGAGTGTAGAGATCCAGCATTGCCATTGCAGTACTAATTGTGAAGGAGCAGTACTGTCAGCTAGATCACTAGCTGCAGAGGTGCAGGATTGTCGTCAGTTGCTGCACTGACGGAGGAGGTGCAGCGACCACCTTTCCTGTGCAGCAGGAAGCTTCATAACTTCTGCCCCAAAATATTTCTTCACAGTAGTTTAGTCTCTCAATTGGGTGCTGATAGCGTCAGACACGCCACCGTTCCTCAGTCATGAACCAAAATTACTGCCAGAAAACTCGTTGTAATTGTGGTGTCACAGCACAGACTCCTCACATAAACTCTCACTTGTGGAGAACCAAAATCTGGCATGAGCAGCAGTCTTATCTCAGGGCCAGCCAGCCAGCCAACCAGCCACATTTGCAGCGTATAGAAAATTTTCCTTCATACACACTGGGAATATATTTACCTGAAAATCACATATTTCACAGGATATTCGCTGTTCTTCTAGGATTAAGGAACGGTAGCAATATTTCCACTAGTGAACCTCTGTTCTAAATGCTACCTCGCTAACCCGGGAAATGGCGAATAGTATGAAAAAAGAATATATATATATATATATATATATATATATATATATACGATTAAAGTGCATATGAAGGCGCACTTTCATAAAACATACAAACCTCCAACAGCCAGGCTCGAACCTGGGACCCTCGCGTAACAGGCAGGAGTGCTACTGCGAGGCTATGATCGCCCTTGTTCCCTGGACGATCATAGCCTCACAGTAGCACTCCAGCTTGCCAGGCAGGGGCATCTGACATCCTGGTTGTTGGAGGTTTGTATGTTATATGGAAGTTCACGTCCATATGCCTTATAGTAGTATATATTTTTTTTTTTTTTTTTTTGCTTTGTCGCTGTCTCCCGCGTTCGCGAGGTAGCGCAAGGAAACAGACGAAAGAAATGGCCCAACCCACCCCATACACATGCCTTGATTTAATCCACTGACAGCACGTCAACCCCGGTATACCACATCGCTCCAATTCACTCTATTCTTTGCCCTCCTTTCACCCTCCTGCATGTTCAGGCCCCGATCACACAAAATCTTTTTCACTCCATCTTTCCACCTCCAATTTGGTCTCCCTCTTCTCCTCGTTCCCTCCACCTCCGACACATATATCCTCTTGGTCAATCTTTCCTCACTCATTCTCTCCATGTGACCAAACCATTTCAAAACACCCTCTTCTGCTCTCTCAACCACGCTCTTTTTATTTCCACACATCTCTCTTACCCTTACGTTACTTACTCGATCAAACCACCTCACACCACACATTGTCCTCAAACATCTCATTTCCAGCACATCCATCCTCCTGCGCACAACTCTATCCATAGCCCATGCCTCGCAACCATACAACATTGTTGGAACCACTATTCCTTCAAACATACCCATTTTTGCTTTCCGAGATAAAGTTCTCGACTTCCACACATTCTTCAAGGCTCCCAGAATTTTCGCCCCCTCCCCCACCCTATGATCCACTTCCGCTTCCATGGTTCCATCCGCTGCCAGATCCACTCCCAGATATCTAAAACACTTCACTTCCTCCAGTTTTTCTCCATTCAAACTCACCTCCCAATTGAATTGACCCTCAACCCTACTGTACCTAATAACCTTGCTCTTATTCACATTTACTCTTAATTTTCTTCTTTCACACACTTTACCAAACTCAGTCACCAGCTTCTGCAGTTTCTCACATGAATCAGCCACCAGCGCTGTATCATCAGCGAACAACAACTGACTCACTTCCCAAGCTCTCTCATCCCCAACAGACTTCATACTTGCCCCTCTTTCCAAAACTCTTGCAGTCACCTCCCTAACAACCCCATCCATAAACAAATTAAACAACCATGGAGACATCACACACCCCTGCCGCAAACCTACATTCACTGAGAACCAATCACTTTCCTCTCTTCCTACACGTACACATGCCTTACATCCTCGATAAAAACTTTTCACTGCTTCTAACAACTTGCCTCCCACACCATATATTCTTAATACCTTCCACAGATCATCTCTATCAACTCTATCATATGCCTTCTCCAGATCCATAAATGTTACATACAAATCCATTTGCTTTTCTAAGTATTTCTCACATACATTCTTCAAAGCAAACACCTGATCCACACATCCTCTACAACTTCTGAAACCACACTGCTCTTCCCCAATCTGATGCTCTGTACATGCCTTCACCCTCTCAATCAATACCCTCCCATATAATTTACCAGGAATACTCAACAAACTTATACCTCTGTAGTATATATATATATATATATATATATATATATATATATATATATATATATATATATATATATATATATATATCGTTGACGAGATGGTCTTGATTATGGCCTCAGTTGCCCGTGTCGTCTCAACTAACATGAAGAACAATAATGTAGACATAACAAAATGGTTGTCCTTATGTTCTCCCTGGGAGGTGTGGTGCAGCCCCAGGCCAAGCTTCTCCACCATCATGACACTCAGCGCCTCCTGGCATAGTTGGAGTCTCGGTCCAGTGGCACTCCCGGGATAATGAGACGTCCAGGCCAGCTGGACTCCAGGACCACTGGACTCACGGGTCAATGGGAGTCCCACAACAAGTGAGATTTAAGTGCTAAGAGGACACTCAGGCCAGAAAGACGACCAAGCCATAATGACTCTTTGGTCTGGTAGTCTTACAGGCCAGCAAGACTCCTGAGCCAACACCTGTTGTCGTAGCTTAGTCAATCTAAATCTTCCCAACATTTCCACCATATTGTCTCACTATACGTCCCAGATTACACTAGACTATCCCTGATCAATACGCTCTGATCATTCCACAAAATTAATGGATCCAGTCTGATATGATGAATTTTCCTACTTTTCCATATGGCAGTTCGTCTTTATGGACACAGCTTTCTCGGTAGCATATCCAATTTCTGAATATGTATATGTATGTGTGTTTGTTTGTTTGTTTGTGTGTGTGTGTGTGTGTGTGTGTGTGTGTGTGTGTGTGATTACCTGTTCGTAATTACCTATTCTTACAGTATGGCGAGGGAGTCTTACTTTCGTGGGGGCCCATCTCTTGAACTTTTTCTGCTATACATTAAAACATGTAAGGTTTAAATGTAAACAAACCGATGATTTTCCCACTGCGCACGAGTGAGTTGAACCCGAGCTGACGAGAACGGTAAATGAACAATGTAACCATTTAACGTGACGCAGCCACTGACGACATGGCGATGGTGGCAGTTTCAAGTGAGAATCTGCCATGACTCAGTTTGCATACCTGTATATACATAATGACAGGTTCAAAAGTGTGATGTCGCCATGGATGTTTAATTTGTATAGGGGTGGGCTGGAGAAAGTCGTAAATGTAAAGGTTTTGGAGAGCGGAGCAGGTATGCAATTCGTTGTGGGTAGGAGTCCTAAGAGGTGAGTCAGTTCGCTGATGATACGACGCTGTCAGCAGATTCAGGTAAGAAACTGTAGAAACTGGTATCTGAGTTTGGGAGAGTGTGTGAAAGGAGAAAAAGTAGAGTAAATTTGAATAAAAGCAAGATCATTAAGCTTAGCATTAAGAGAGATTGGCTATGTGGAGTGAGTTTGAATGGAGAGATCTTGGACGAAATGAAGTGTTTTAGATACCTGAAAGTGGATATGGCAGTGAGTGGAACTATGGGGGCTGTAGTAAATCATAGTGTGGATTAAGGGGCAAAGATCTTAGGTACATTGAGGAATGAGAGAAAAGAGAGATCACTGTACCTAAGGGCAACGATGAGTATGTATGATGGTTGCGCTGTGCCGTCGGTAGTGATGGATGTGAGGCGTCGGCCTTAAACAAACATGTAAAGAAAGTAGACATGCCGGGCGTGAAATGTGTGAGGACAGTATGAGGTGTGAGGAAGGTTGCCCGAATAAGAAATGATATCGGAAGAGAAGGAAGTGGTAGTAAGAAGAGTATGTATGAGAGAGCTCAGGAGGGTCACCTGAAATGGTTTGAACATATGGGGTGGATCAGTGAAGAAAGGATGGCAAAGAGGGCAAACATGTTAGAGGTGAAAGGATCAATGAATTTGGGGAAATTAAGGAGGAGACTTAAGGTTCGGGGCCTGAGTGAGGTGTGGTATAGCATAGTGTAGCACAGTGTAGGAGGACAGTATAAATAAGTCTTCCAGTTAAACCTCTCTTGTACAATTCTATGTTCGCCATATTTCATCAGTGTATGGCTTTCTTCCATTATTACTACTGACAGTTGTTGTTGTCGAAGGAAATGGAGGCTGGCGAGACGCTTCTTACTGTTGTATCCTTACCTCAGGTGTCTTCATGTAGAATCATGCAGATAACCTTATATTGTCTGCATATCCTCTGTACTCGCTTCTTCTTGCCTAGATCACCTTAATTCTTCCTTCCTTATCGTGTGTTACCACAATCTCCCTCCTGTGGCTAAAGTACATATATTCCTTTATCTTTACATTTGGCCTTGTAGATACTTTTCTTTATCTATAGAACCCAATACAGGTATCCCTGCTACCATAACTCTACTCTCCCCAGTCCTGATATTCTGACTCTTGTCTCTCCAGCTCTACTATTATAACTCCCCTCTCCCGAGCCATGGTAATGTAACACCTCCCCTCCCCATCCCTGGTACTATAACTCTACTCTCCCCAGGCTTGGTTTTGTGACTTCTCTCTCCCCATCCCTGGTACCATAACTCCTCTTTCCTAAGCCTTAGTATTCTAACGCCTCTCCTCTCCCAGTCCCTCGGACTGTAACACTTCCTCTTCCCGTCCCTGGAACCATACTACACTCTCTCCAGCTCTGATTTTGTGGTTCCACTCTCCTAAGCTCTGGTACCATAACTCCTCTCTTCCATGTCCTAGAGCTGTAGCTGATGTAGGCTACTCGATGTAATACTGATAATTCCACTTCTGACTTGAAGTAACCTCAACTATTCTAAGGTCAACCTAATCTGAGAAATTGTGTTTGATATCTCACTCGAAATGCTAACGAATCAATCATTTAAGTTCTTACTTGATTAATGAAGACCTTTCATGATTAGCTCAATAAATGTAGTTCAAATTTTACTAATTTGCTTCTCGGAATATTTGTTTCCCTACTTAACTATTCATCACATGATTGCCTATTTCAGTAACTTATCTACTTCGCTATTCCTTCACTGTTTGCATGGTCTCCCAATTCGCTTTTTGATCACTAATTTGTATCCTTACCAATCTATTAGTCACTGGATATCTTTCATTGATTGATTGCCTTCTTGAGTGTAATATTGATACTTTAATGTTATGGCAGCTCAGATGATTAATCGACTCTTCTTTCAGTGACTAGATTAAGCGGTCCTCAGCCTCTGTATGCTGTATGGCTGAAGTGAAATATAGAAGGAAAGCTAGTGGCTGTTAGAGCAATTGGTCATTCTGGCAGTTCAAAACACAGTGTATATTAAATGAAAATAATGAGAACTGCTTCGTTATCAAAATGTATACATCTAAGTATAAGAGTTATAATGATAACTGGAAAAACATTATTAGTGTGGGACTCGACATTATCACGTTACCTTAATCTGCGGTACAGGACAATACAGAAGCCTGCGAACTTAGAAGGGTAATTCGTAAAGTCGTCACCTGTACTTTTATCTTCTACATATCATGGTTGAGAATAGTCGTTTACATATATTGTTCAAATCAGAGTAATAATCAAATTTCGAAATATCCTTTCTCAATTACAGGTATATGTGTTTGTTTATGGGATTCCAAAAATATTCGTCGTTTTCATATGATTTTTACTTTAAGTCCTCGTGAATGCTCAAAATTATTGACATAAGTTCTTCTACAGTCTGAAGTAAGTTTCCCGTTCTCAGCGTATATAATGTTATTTTCTGCTTAGTGGGTACCAAAGCAGCTATCATAGACGAAATTGCAGCTCGAGTTTCTTATTACATTTGACTACAAGTCTTCAGAGGATTGGCTGCTGAGATGGCAGTTTGTTTTGAGATCTAAAATACAAAATTAACCAAATAATTACTCGTAAAAATTTGTGATTTGTTTGTATGTGCCTTTCAACGTTGTATCTTAACAGCATTGCAACCTAAGGTTAGACATACATACATACTTTCACTGTGGAAAGATAGATATTTCTTCTCTTGCCAGGTTTACTCACGACAGAGAGAAAGTAACACAATGGAAGTTTCCATATCTGAGTTACCTTGTGAACAAGACAACACTGTCCAAGTTATGATCACCTCATGCTACAGTAATCATGTAATGGAACAAAAACTCGATTGACATACCAGCCCGCCTCTCACTAATTTGGAATAACTCAGCGGTTTTACCAGGTCATCTCCTCATCTCCCACACTCCACTAACGCTGCAAAGTACATTCATTATAGTCTGTCTGAGCCAAGTGTCATTGAGACAACAAAGCCCCACAGACTTATCAATACATAAGATTAACACAAATACCTTCATGAACTTAACAACCAACATTTAACTAATATAACAAATACATTTGGGACCTACCAATCAACATTTCTTTAACACGCAGACTTTCCAGACCAAAGGTTGTAATAACCTGACCTGAGGGAGTCTCAGAAAGTTGTTATCTTAACTTACCGTCTCCAAGATGGTAGGAAGCCGTTACTGGTGCCATCTATTTCCTCCTGCCTCAGACACCATAAGAAGATTATTCCCTTGATCGTTGATCAGACCCCAAGATTTTAGGGGCAACTTTCTGCTCCCGCTATAACTCGGGGATAAAGTGAGTTTATGTTGACTTTTCTATAGTATTATTGTCTTGATCTTTTACACTGACTGTTTTTCTCAGTGTGAATTCCACTCTATGAAACCTTTGAAATCTTGTCATGCAGCCTCCCTGAAACTGACACTAACTGCTGATGATGATAACTGATGAATAAAAGACTTGCGATTTAGTCTTCTTTTAATCATTAAGGGGTAATTGCTGAATGGAACTTATGGAGAGATTCATTCATATAAGTGTTGCCTTAAATATGTTTTGCGTAAACGCATGAACTAGCCAGTTAGCTGATGTTAATAACAACCTTAACAGAACAGTTTTCACTTGACCAACAGTGGTGTTAACCCACCTGTAAGATCTAGCTGTACGTGAAGTCATGAACTGTACAGAGTCACTATTGAAAAGACACCTTTATTGTGCTACACAAAATGATATATGGCAAGGTCAGGGAACGGTTCGCGTTTGAATGTCTTAACCTTGTTATCTCTATCGTTGATCTGTCTGTCTGCCTTCTCTCTCTCTCTCTCTCTCTCTCTCTCTCTCTCTCTCTCTCTCTCTCTCTCTCTCTCTCTCTCTCTCTCTCTCTCTCTCTCTCTCTCTCTCTCTCTCTCTCTCTCTCTTGCACTTTATATTTCCACAAGGACAACAATGCATGGCGACGGAACTCTCAGTCTAAATCAAATTTTTCACTTCTCAGGAATTTTCCCCAGCTTCCCGCTGTGACACAAACAAATTTCAGAGTGTGTTATTTTCTTTCCTGCCTCGCCTTTGTTGTCATGTCCTTCTTGGAACTGTGCCAGACAATAGGGAAACAAACGTACGTGACTTAAAGAGACACTGACTGGAGGAAGGCGTGTATGACTGGCTTGATCTCTGATGAGGGAGGGTCAACGTAGGTGACAGCAGACCAGTAGAGTGTGAGACAAAATGCCCACATTTCCCACTGCTGGAGGTCCATGTTATCGAAGTAGGTCATCAACAGGTAGACAAAGACTTGTGAATAAACCTCACAACTGAGAGACAAATATATGGTCCATGAAACAGAACATTTTTTTTCTTTTATGGGATCTTATAGCCTTGTACGCACCTCCTCTCCTGAGAAAACACCAATTCTTCCTCCAAGACCCAATGTACATGTAGCAAAGCCTCCTCTCCCTTTCTCCATCCCCTGTCGTAAAGAATGTAAATGGATGGCGTAACAATATTTCTCCTTCCTATCTTATTGATGGTAGATTCACCTAGGACGGATAATTACAATTACCAGTGTGTTAAAATCATTTGCCTAAACGGAGGGTTGAGGTTGGCCCACCAGACGCAGCAGGTGATGATGGGCTTCACTGCCACCAACGGCAGCACGTCCACCAAGGTCTCCACAGACCCAGACAGTGAGCACTGTTGGCAGGAGCTAAGTAGATATAACAAGGAAGGTGATGTTCGCATGTATAAGTAATTATGATGAGTAAATATAGAAGACACAGCTTCAAATGAAGCGAAATTAATAGAAAATGGAAACTGAATAAGCAGCTTGGAATAATTAGCTCGAACTGGGAATACTCACGTGAGTCTGATAAAGAACCACCCATTCTTACCTACTGGCACACAAGAAACATGACTGAGAAATTATATTATTCAGTATGAGATAGATGGAACGATACTGTGCCAACTAGGCATTTTCATGGACTGCGTGCATGTGGGTGTGTGTGATACTAATTGCGATGACCTACTTTTACTGTGCGAGGAGGAGGGAGTTGTGCACTTTCTCCATAATCTAACAGTTTCTGAAATTACTGTGTGTTGTCCACATTTACAATTTCACCAGTCAGTTTATTCATTCATCCACTAATCATACACTATAAAAGAACTTTCTAACAACTTTTCTAACAAGTATTCTATTAACATCAATCACGTTATTGTCTCTGGATGTTGTATCCTTGAATCTTTTGAAGATCTGTTCACTGTTGATGTCATCATACTACACACGTATCCTTTGTGCTTTGGCTAGAATATAATTCTAATACCATTAAACTAAAAACAAAAATCTGACCATAATATTCAAGCGAGAGGGTTAGTGATGATAACAGCAGCAAGGAGAGAGCGAGGGATAATGACTTCTCTTCCTAATCTGAATTATTCATGTTACTGAAGGTTGGTTCCTTTTCAGTCATTAAATTTTCTTGAAAAGAAATATTTTTGTAGTATGGTTAAGGATATGACGCTTGGTTTCCTTCACGTATATCTCTACAGAATTTCTTTTTTTTAATGTTATGCAGTAAGGATTCTCTCTCTCTCTCTCTCTCTCTCTCTCTCTCTCTCTCTCTCTCTCTCTCTCTCTCTCTCTCTCTCTCTCTCTCTCTCTCTCTCTCTCTCTCTCTCTCTCTCTCTCTCTCTCTCTCTCTCTCTCTCTCTCTCTCTCATATCATTTTCCTATTCAAGGTCTTTTCTTTCCCTTTCTCTTTATTCATATACTAGTCCATACTTAATTGTTGTAGCCAGCGATCCATCTCTCTTGGCTTTCCCCACAACACAGCCACTGTTAACACAAACTTGTTGACTCTCCATCTTTTCTTCTCGTCCTTTTCTTTTCACCTAACCTATTCGCCTTTGCTTTCCTTTCCCTTCCTCCTCTTCATCATCCTCTTCCTTCCCTGCTCCTCTATCCTGCCCCTGCCTCTCTTACCCTCTCCTCTCTTCTTCTCCTCTTCCTCTCCTTCCAGGGTGTTCCAGAGGTGAGCACAATGAAGCTCTTATGAGTCTTATGTCCTCTGTCTGGTCGACGTAGGGCCATCCGCAGCTCCAGCACCTCCAGCCTCCTCCAGTATATGATCTATTACGTGTATCTAACTATATAACTCTGAGGTCCGTTTTACGGGTCTTATGCAATTTCAAGGCTGCGCTACAGTCAGTAGCAGGGGAAAAGATGGACTGCTTTTGAGTATGAAAATTTTGATGGGACTGTACTCTGTTTTCGTCGTTGATGATGGTGATTACTGTATGTTATTGTTGTTTGTGGTTTGCGAGGAGAGGGTATTATACTAGTGTTGTCCCGTCTTCGTAACCTTGTACATATGTATCATGTCTTTACTCCTATGTGTGCTGCAGTAGAGTTATAGTGACAGCGGTGCCCGTGATCACCTTTTCCTCATAGATATCAACAAATCCTATTATATATGTACACCACCCACCCACCCACACACACACACACACACACACACACACACACACACACACACACACACACATCTTTTCATGTGCCAAGTATCCATTCCATCGACCAACCCATCGGGGAGGATGAACGGCTGGGTTGCGTGTGGACCGTGCATGCGTGATGGTCAGCAACGCTAACCTCTACACTACGGAGGTACAACCTCCCCGACGGTAATTGTAATTCGCAGCACAACATGATGATGGTGAAGTCCGGTAACACCTATCCATAGATACATATATAAAGATATACCCGAATAATTTAGATAAGAGGAACGTGAAGCATGATGGAGAAGCACCTCAATGTTTTCTACACTATTTCATGTCAATATATAGTTTATAATTTCTTATCTTCCTGATACATAACATAAAGATTTCTTTATTTTTTGACAAATGCTTCCCGGGATTTTTTTCTTTAAATCAATTACAAGAATGATCCTGCTCGTCCTGTACTTTCAAATACAAATACTCATTCATCAGTATACAACTTTCATTTAATACAAGAGCCTTTTTTTATTTTCTTTCTTCCTCAAAGAGAAAGACGAAAATAAAGCTGATGCGACTATACTTTCATCCTTGTAGGTCAGTGCAGAAAGTATCTCCTCAATCAACACTACAGATATTTTCAGCTCTAGAACTTATGACCTGCTATTTGCCATCTGATTATTTTCTCACCTGCCCAGTAATGATAATTTCCACCTCATCAGTGACACCCCAGCTCAACACTGGCACCCTAGTCCACCAAGGGCGTCACCTCAGCTCAGTTGAGGCACCACTCCCAACCAACATTGGCACCATCTCAGCCCAGCATGGGCACCATCCAGTCCCAGCACTGGCATCATATCTGCTCAGCAACGACGGGTTCCTATCTCAGCACCAGCACCACCCCAGTACAGCCCTGACACCACACATGTTGGCACCAGCGTAGCCAATTACCGGTAACTCCTAACCGCGCACTGGCAGCTCCCATCCCAGCACAGGCACTGTACCAACCCAATATTGCCACCTCCCTACCCAGTTATAGTACCACCAGCACTAGCACCCTGATCAAGCACTAGCAACCCCGGCCCAGAACTGGTATCCAGTTCAACTCCGGCACCACCCAAGGAGACAATACTGCCCAGGTCATCACCGGAGAGATCCCACCTGAGCTGGGTCATGTCTTGTACGTATCAACCTGGTGATACAAGTGAACTTTTGTCACACGAGGAGGTTAGTAAATTCTATCAATCGAGAAGTTCAGTAGGCACGACGTATCATGTATCTCAGAGGGTACAACTTATCGTATTATAGCTTGGAAAGTGCCATCTAGCGAGTAGCTACGTGGGAAGTGCCAGGAGTAGGCTGAGTGGTACTAATGCTGGGTTGTGGTGGTGCCAGGACTGGGCTAGGGTAGTGTCACTGCTGGGCTAGGATGGTACCAGTTGGGGTGGCGCCAGGACAGGGCTAGGGTGATACCAGTGCTGGGCTGGAGGATGCTAGGATGGGGCTGGAAAGTCCCACTGCTGGGCTGGGGTGGGAGGTGCCAATGCTGTGCTGCAGGGCGTCAGTCCAGGAACAAAAATACCAGATCTAGGTCGGGGAGAAGAGAGTGACACACTGAGCGGGAGGTGATAAGTTCTAGGGCAGGAGAGATTCAGCTGTTCTCTTGATTGAGTTGAACAGTCAGATGGGAAATTACCAACAATGTGTATTTGCAGAACAGAATATAAAACAATAATGTGTTTCCCATCATGCTTTTCCTTTCTACTATCAATGCCACATATGTGTAGGTATATCTATATACATATCATTTATCATGTGTTTTATGGAAAGGTTCGCAGCATGATATTACCAGTGTTGTGGATGGTCCTACATTAACCAGATATGGGACCTGGGATCCCACGTTGCCTCATAATGCTAATCTCTGGACCGTTCTTGGTGGAGGGGAAGAGGAGGGGAGAGGGAAGGGGATTCAGTGGAGGTAAGAGGAGTCTGAAGGGAAGAGGATGAGGAGGAAGGGGAGGTAGGAAGTATGTAGGAAAGGATGAGGCAGGCGAATAAACAAGATGAGAAGAAAAGATAAAGGGAGAAAACCCATGCTTGTTCTGATGGTGGCTGTGCTGCGTGTAATGCTATGAAAGGTGGAGCAGCACATCCAGTAGACTGCTGATGACTGTTTACGTAGAGGGAAAGGGGAAGAGATATTCACGAAACTGAGAATGAAATTAGATAGAGGAGAGTGGAAAGAAGAGAGAGAGAGAGAGAGAGAGAGAGAGAGAGAGAGAGAGAGAGAGAGAGAGAGAGAGAGAGAGAGAGAGAGAGAGAGAGAGAGAGAGAGAGAGAGAGAGAGAGAGAGAGAGTACTTCCTTAATGAAGAGTAATTACGACGAGATTTTGCCAGAAGGCAGGGCGCTCAACGCAAGAAAATATGGAGTTAGAGAAGAAAATTCATGTGGATTACATGCTGACAAATGTTATGTACGAGGATACGAGACTGTATGTTCGTGAACTGAAATCCGGCAACAACCTTGGACCAAGAATGGTCATTTGACGGCCACTGAAGTGTTGGCCCACTGCACGACCGTTAGTAACCCTCTCGATGCACAGGCGGGGAGTAACGACTGCAAACTACCAGTTACTTACCGGAAGAAGAGAGAGAGAGAGAGAGAGAGAGAGAGAGAGAGAGAGAGAGAGAGAGAGAGAGAGAGAGAGAGAGAGAGAGAGAGAGAGAGAGAGAGAGAGAGAGAGAGAGAGTAGTGTTTTCCTAGCTGAACAAGATTACGTTAAAAAACTATACGTAGATATTTCACATAAGCCCAATATCAAATCCTCCATCACAGGAAAAATCATCCCTGTTATCAAAATCGATAGATCGAAAAGAGCCAATCTTCAGTTACATGAATAGGAAGAGAGGAAAGTGATTGGCTCCCAGTGAAGGTCGGTCTGCAGCAGGGATGTGTGATGTCCTCATAGTTGTTTAATTTGTTTATAGATGGGGTAACTAGGGAGGTAAATGCAAGAGTTTTGGAGAGAAGGGTGAGTATGCAGTCTGTTGGGGATGAGAGGGCCTGGGAAGTGAATCAGCTGTTGCTCGCTGGTGATACAGCTCTAGTGGCTGTTTCATGGGAGAAATTGCAGAAGTTGGTGACTGAGTTTGGAAAAGTGTGCGAAAGGAGAAAGTTGAGAGTGAATGTGAATATGAGCAAGGTCATTAGGTTCAGAAGGTTTGAGGGACGAGCAAATTGGTATGTAAGTCTGAATGAAGAAAAATTAGAGGAAGTGAAGTGTTTTAGACATCTGGGAGTGGACTTAACAGCAAATGGAACCATGGAAACGGAATTGAAACACAGGGTGGGGGAGGGTGCGAAGGTTTTGTGAGCATTGGAGAATGTTTGGAAGGATAAAACGTTATCTCGAAGAGCAAAAATTGGTATGTTTGAAGGTATAGTAGTTCCAACAATATTATATAGTTGCGAGGCATGGGTTATAGATAGGGTTGTACGGAGGAAGGTGGTTCTGTTGGATATGAAATGTTTTAGAACAATATGTTATATGAGGTGGTTTGATCAAGTAAGTAATGAAAAGGTAGGAGAAACGTGTGGAAATTCAAAGAGTGGTTGAGAGAGCAGAAGAGGGTGTGTTGAAATGGTTTGGACATATGGAGAGAATGAGTGAGGAAAGGTTGACAAAGAGGATGTATGTGTCAGAGGTGGAGGGAAGGAGGAGAAGTGAGAGACAAAATTGGAGGTGGAAGGATGGAGCGATAAAGATTTTGAGCGATCATGGTATGAACATACACGAGGGTGAGAGGCATGCAAGAAATAGAGTGATTTGGAACGATGTGGTATACCAGGCTCAAAATCCTTTTCACTCCATCTTTCCACCTCCAATTTGGTCCCCCACTTCTCTCCGTTCACTCCACCTCTGACATATATCCTTTTTGTCAATCTTTTCTTACTCATTGTCTTCATGTGACCAAACCATTTCAAAACACCCTCTTCTGCTCTCTAAACCACACTCTTTTTATTACCACACATCTCTCTTACCCTTTCATTACTTACTCTATCAAACCACCTCACACCACATATTGTCCTCAAACATCTCATTTCCAACACATCCACCCTCCTCCGCACTACTCTATCTATAGCCCACGCCTCGCAACCATATAACATTGTTGGAACAACTATTCCTTCAAATATACCCATTTTTGCTTTCCGAGATAATGTTCTCACCTTCCATATATCTTTCAACGCTCCCAGAACTTTGGCCCCCTTCCCCACCCTGTGACTCACTTCCGTTTCCATGGTACCATCCGCTGCCAAACCTACTCCCAGATATTTCAAACACTCCACTTCCTCCAGTTTTTCTCCATTCAAACTTACCTCCGAATTGACTTGTCCCTCTTACTTGCTCTTACTCACATTTACTCTCAGCTTTCTTCTTTCACACACTTTACCAAACTCAGTCACCAGCTTCTGCAGTTTCTCACCCGAATCAGCCACCAGCGATGTATCATCACCGAAAAACAACTGACTCACTTCTCAAGTCCTCTCATCCACAACAGACTGCATACTTGCCCCTCTCTCCAAAACTCTTGCATTCACCTCCCTCACAACCCCATCCATAAACAAATTAAACAACCATGGAGACATCACGCACCCCTGCCACAAACCGACATTCACTGAGAACCAATCACTTTCCTCTCTTCCTACTCGTACATATGCCTTACATCTTTGATAAAAACTTTCACTGGTTCTAACAACTTGCCTCCCACATCATATATTCTTAATACGTTCCACAGAGCATCTCTATCAACTCTATCATATGCCTTCTCCAGATACACGAATGCCCCATACAAATCCCTTGCTTTTCTAAGTATTTCTCACATATATTCTTCAAAACAAACACCTGATCCACACATCCTCTCCCACTTCTGAATTCACATTGCTCTTCCCCAATCTGATGCTCTGTATATGCCTTCACCCTCTGTATCTCTATCTCCCAGGAATACCCAACACACTTATACCTCTGTAATTTGAGGACTCACCTTTGTCCTCCTTGCCTTTGTACATTAGCACTATGCATGCATTCCGCCAACCCTCAGGCACCTCACCATGAGTCATACACACATTAAGTATCCTTACCAACCAGTCAACAGCAGTCACCCCCTTTTTTAATAAATTCCACTGCAATACCATCCAAACCCGCTGCCTTGTCAGCTTTCATCTTCTGCAAAGATTTTACTACCTCTTCTCTGTTTACCAAATCATTCTCCCTAACCGTTTCACTTCGCCCACCACCTCGACCAAAACACCCTATATCTGCCACTCTATCACCTAACACATTCAACAAACCTTCAAAATACTCATTCCATCTCCTTCTAACATCACCACTACTTGTTATCACCTCGCCATTAGCCCCCTTCACCGATGTTCCCATTTGTTCTCTTGTCTTATGCACTTTATTTACCTCCTTCCAAAACATCTTTTTATTCTCCCTATAATTCAATGATACTCTTTCACCCCAACTCTCATTTGCCCTCTTTTTCACCTCTTGCATCTTTCTCTTGACCTCCTGCCTCTTTCTTTTATTTATCTCCCGGTCTTTTGCAGTATTTCCTTGCAAAACTCATCCAAATGCCTCTTTCTCTTCACTAATAATCTTGATCCTTCATCCCACCACTCAATCCCCTTTCTAATCTGCCCACCTCCCACGCATCTCATGCTACAAGCATCTTTTGCTCAAGCCATTACTGCTTTCCTAGTACGTCCCATTCCTCCTTCACTCCCCTTACGTTCTTTGCTCTCAACTTTTTCCATTCTGCTTTCAGTCATTCCAGGTACTTCCTCACACAAGTCTCCTTCCTAAGCTCACTTACTCTCACCACTCTCTTCACCCCAATATTCTCTCTTCTTTTCTGAAAACCTCTACAAATTTTCACCTTCGCCTCCACAAGATAGATCAGACATCCCTCCAGTTGCACCTCTCAGCACATTAACATCCAAAAGTCTGTCTTTCGTGCGCCTATCAATCAACACGTTATCCAATAACGCTGTCTGGCCATCTGCCCTGCTTACATACGTATACTTATGTATATCTCTCTTTTTAAACCAGGTATTTCCAATCACCATTCCTTTTTCAGCACAAATCTACAAGCTCTTCACTATTTCTATTTACAGCACTGAACACCTCATGTACACCAATTATTCCCTCAACTACTGCATTACTCACCTTTGCATTCAAATCACCCATCACTATAACCCGGTCTCGTGCATCAAAACTACTAACACACTCACTCAGCTGCTCAAAAAACACTTACCTCTCATGATCTTTCTTCTCATGCCCAAGCGCAAATGCACCGATAATCACCCATCTCTCTCCATCCACTTTCAATTTTACCCATGTCAATCTAAAGTTTACTTTCTTACACTCTATCACATACTCCTACCACTCTTGTTTCAGGAGTAGTGCTACTCTTTCCCTCTCACCAACCCTTGACTTTACTCCCAAAACACTCCCAAACCACTCTTCCCCTTTACCCTTGAGCTTCGTTTCACTCAGAGCCAAAACATCCAGGTTCCTTTCCTCAAAAATACTACCTATCTCTCCTTTTTTCTCATCTTGGTTACATTCACACACATTTGGACATGAACACAGAGAGACGCTAAAGGGAAGAGCACGTATAAGTGACTACAGATGTGCCATTATCTTAGAGATGTGCATGAAGTCCATAAGGTAACGCTTCCCTCTGGTACCAACTCACTGTGGCCAAATTTGCTAATGTTGTATCCAATGGTGTACTGAAGGGTAAGTGTTACCGGACTCTCCTTGCGAGTCGTTATACCGCAAGTGAGGGAACTCAACCTTAGTGGCTCTGTTACCGTGAGTAGACGGAGAGGAGCACAGCCTCGTCGGAGGGCCTTCTCAACCCCAAGAGAAGACCAGATTTTCTGTCCATCCTCAAGGTGCAGGAACCACAGTGAATGGGGTTACATATAGAGTAATGACGCTGGATGACAACTTCTTGGAGATTGGCCTGTGTTTTGTGTGGGTATGTCAAAGGTAAGATGTTCTTTAACATGTTTTACTCATTGGCTTCTTCAGCGGCACTAAATCTACCTGGGTAGCTGACTACCAAGGTTTATCCTTTTCCAGGTGGAAGAAACCTCAACCACAATCTACTATGCAGCTGGATGACACCAAACCATACTATGCAGCTGATGATACCAAAGCATACTATGCAGCTGAATGACACCGACCACAACCTACTGTACAACTGGATGACACCTCAACCAACTATGCAGGTGGATGACACCAAACCTTACTATGCAGCTGGATGACATCACAACCTACTACGCAGTTGGATGACAGCACAACGTGCTATGCGGTTGGATGGCACTTCAACCTACTATGCAGCTGGATGGCACAACGTTGTATGCAGCTGGATGACACCATTACTTACTATGTAACTGGATGACACCACAATCTACTATCAACTTCACGACACCACTACCTACTATGCAGCTGGATGATACCACAACAACAACCTACTTAACAGTTCGATGACAACACAACGTACTATGCAGCTGGGTGACACCACAGCTTACTATGCAGCTGGATGACACCACAACAGCAACCTATTGTACAGCTGGATGATACCGCAACAGCTACCTACTGTACAGCTGAATGATACGACAACAGCAACCTACTGTACAGCTGGATGATACCGCAACCTTTTATGCAGCTGGATGACACCACAGCCTACTATGCAGCTGGATGACACCACAACCACAACCCACTTTGCAGGTGGATGACACCACAACGTAATATGCAGCTGGATGGTACAAGATATCCACATAGCAGCTGGAGGGAATGATTTCTTGCTGGGCGGCTGGATAGTATGATCCGTTCCTCGGCAGCTGCAAGGAAGAGTTTTCCAATGGCAGACAACATCTGGTAAGATTCTTCCTTGGTGTCATGATGGTATGATTATTTCATGCGTTAAGGGATGGTACAATATCCCCAGTAGCTGTTGGATGGTACAATATCCCCAGTAGCAGCTGGATGGTACAATATCCCTAGTAGCTGTTGGATGGTACAATATCCCCAGTAGCTTTTGGATGGTACAATATCCCCAGTAGCTGTTGGATGGTACAAAATCCCCAGTAGCTGCTGAATGGTACAATATCCCCAGTAGCTGTTGGATGGTACAATATCCCCAGTAGCTGTTGGATGGTACAATATCCCCAGTAGCTGCTGGATGGTACAATATCCCCAGTAGCTGTTGGATGGTACAAAATCCCCAGTAGCTGCTGGATGGTACAATATCCCCAGTAGCTGTTGGATGGTACAATATCCCCAGTAGCTGTTGGATGGTACAATATCCCCAGTAGCTGTTGGATGGTACAATATCCCCAGCATCTGCTGGATGGTATAATATCCCCAGTAGCTGTTGGATGGTACAATATCCCCAGCATCTGTTGGATGGTACAATATCCCCAGTAGCTGTTGGATGGTACAATATCCCCAGTAGCTCTTGGATGGTACAATATCCCCAGTAGCTGTTGGATGGTACAATATCCCCAGTAGCTGTTGGATGGTACAATATCCCCAGCATCTGTTGGATGGTACAATATCCCCAGTAGCTGTTGGATGGTACAATATCCCCAGTAGCTGTTGGATGGTACAATATCCCCAGTAGCTGTTGGATGGTACAATATCCCCAGTAGCTGTTGGATGGTACAATATCCCCAGCATCTGCTGGATGGTACAATATCCCCAGTAGCTGTTGGATGGTACAATATCCCCAGTAGCTGTTGGATGGTACAATATACCCAGTATCTGCTGGATGGTACAATATCCCCAGTAGCTGTTGGATGGTACAATATCCCCAGTATCTACTGGATGGTACAATATCCCCAGTAGCTGCTGGATGGTACAATATCCCCAGTAGCTGTTGGATGGTACAATATCCCCAGTAGTGTTGGATGGTACAATATCCTCTGTAGCTGTTGGATGGTACAATATCCCCAGTAGCTGCTGGATGGTACAATATCCCCAGTAGTGTTGGATGGTACAATATCCCCTGTAGCTGTTGGATGGTACAATATCCCCAGTAGCTGTTGGATGGTACAATATCCCCAGCATCTGCTGGATGGTACAATATCCCCAGTAGCTGTTGGATGGTACAATATCCCCAGCATCTGTTGGATGGTACAATATCCCCAGTAGCTGTTGGATGGTACAATATCCCCAGTAGCTGCTGGATGGTACAATATCCCCAGTAGTGTTGGATGGTACAATATCCCCTGTAGCTGTTGGATGGTACAATATCCCTAGTAGCTGTTGGATGGTACAATATCCCCAGTAGCTGTTGGATGGTACAATATACCCAGTATCTGCTGGATGGTACAATATCCCCAGTAGCTGTTGGATGGTACAATATACCCAGTATCTGCTGGATGGTACAATATCCCCAGTAGCTGTTGGATGGTACAATATCCCCAGTATCTACTGGATGGTACAATATCCCCAGTAGCTGCTGGATGGTACAATATCCCCAGTAGCTGTTGGATGGTACAATATCCCCAGTAGTGTTGGATGGTACAATATCCCCAGTAGTGTTGGATGGTACAATATCCCCTGTAGCTGTTGGATGGTACAATATCCCCAGTAGCTGCTGGATACTGCAGATTTCCTTTCATGTTATTTCTGTGTTTCCAGATAGCATCTGTCTCTTTCCAAAAAGGAAGAGGATGATATGTGGAAGTAATGTTGCTTAGAGGACAGCGGCGGGTGCCAGTGTTAACGAACTCGTGAGACAAGTCTCCTCGTGTGTTCTTATGGGTAATGAAGAACATGTAATGCTCATAGATTTATTGGTACAGATTCAGTACATGATCAGTTGAAGACGGAAAAATATATCATGGAATGGTAAGATATACAGTGAATGTATCAGTTGCTGATAGATCCAGTCATGAAAACATTTTTGGTAGATTTGACTCAGAGGCAAATGTGATACATTATCAGCAGTCATCAAATCTCTCGTCTCAGTAAGGCACATTGAAGCTGAATGGTTGAGGTTTGGTTCCTTATAGCTTTGGCGTTTGGTGCTGTTGATGGTTGGCAACTGAGACAAGTGGGTTGGTGGTGATCACTGCTGGAGGGCTGACAGATAGGGGTATAAGTCGACATCCAAAGCTAGCAGGTATAACCGCTACCACCGGTATTGCTGGAGATCCAGCCCATGTACTCTGGAAATATGGGAAATATCCTGAATTAGAGGAAAAAGTACATCTCATGGAAGGGAACAGATGGTTTTACCCTAAGCTCAGTAGTTCAGGAGGGAACCTGACGCTTGGAACATGACGAGGAGAGAATAGTGACTATACCTCTGGCATCACAGTCCACAGGGAACACTGGTCTTGTTCTCACTAACTGCTGTCTATACACATGTGAGACACACACACTAGATGAACCCCAGCCTAAACTGGGAAGCTACGGTGGGAAATGTGTATGCTACTTGCAGTGTAACAGGAATTACATAGAAGACACTAGTGGCTGGGGTCAGTGAACTGTTCATCACACAGGGTGTACCAGTGGATTTGGTCGGTGAAGTGGTCATCACACATGGGGTACTGGTGGCTGAGGTCATTGAACTGGTCATTACACAGGGGATACTGGTGGCTGGGGTCAGTGAACTGGTCATTACACAGGGGGTACTGTGGCTTTGGTCGGCGAGCTGGTCATCACACAGGGGGTTCTGGTGGCTGGAGCCAGTGAACTGGTCATTACACAGGGGGTACTGATGGCTTTAGTTGGTGAACTGGTCATCACACAGGGGGTACTGGTGGCTGGGGTTAATCAACTGGGTGAGCCTCGAGGGAAAAGTGATACGCTGGGGTAGATGGCTGGAGATATAGCGAAGACTGGTAGAGAGCGACGATGGATTTCTTAGGGAAGGAAGTTAGAGATAAAGATCCATTGATAGAAGGAGCGCCCAGGCGGCATGACCTGGTTGCAGAGAATGGAAGGATGGGATGATGGATTAGAGATGGCTTCGTGGCCCGGGAGGGATGAGTGGTAAAACACAGTGGAGGTGGAGACTGACAGGCCATGAGGATGGCAAGTGGAGACACAGATGAGTGTGATATCGTCCCAAATAGTGATAGTGTCAGGGGAGCACTGTTATGTGTAGGCAAGGGGCACTGCACACTGGGTATGGCAAGGGACCAGTGTGATTGCGCAGGTCCTGGTTGTCCTCAGTGCAGTGTGTCATATGTCTCCAGTCAAAATGCTCTACATATGGTCTCAAGTGAGGGGTGTATGATATGAAACTCACCGGTGACCCTGGCATACACTCCTGGGTAGCCAGGTCTGGCACAGCCCCTGCCAAAGGACACGACGCCGATCTGCACGTAGTTGTTAGTATCCATATAGACCATGGGTCCGCCTGAGTCTCCCTGTAATAAATCAAGAAAGGTCTTCATTAGCTCCTCCAATGTTGATGGCCCGTGACCTACCTTGGCTTCTCCTCGCGCAACTAAACTGATGGTCCTTCCATCTAGAACATTTGTATTCGTTTCCCTCACTTTCATCTTTCATCCTACATCTTCAGTGATCCCAGGTTCTCTATTTCCAAAGTTCCTAAATACTACTTATCTACTGCTTCACTTGGGACAGTGAGTCACCTTGCTGTTTTCTCGTATATGCAACATATAAAGCCTATATTGATCACAGTACTCATTCCTCTTCCTCAGAGTAGCCACACCATCATTCCACCGTCCAGGGACTTTGTATTTCTCTTATTGCAAAGATTTTCTCCTTCCTGACAAAGGATAATCAGATTTATTCCACATGTTACTGGCGTTTCCAAATTCATCCCTAAAAGATTGCTGATCATCAGTGGTAATTTGTACGTGGTAACTCTTTACATTGGTCGGTATGACATATTCATCTACTTTGACTTTTCTCTTGTGTCTCACGTCTCATACAAATGATAAATACTCTGTCCTCTATAGTGTACCATCACATCAAATTTGCCTCATATGTAATTTTGTCTATACAGCTGCTGACTTCCTTAATTCATATGTTTGAAAGTTATTTTGATATTTGTCACCAGACAGTTTGTGTGCTTGACTATTTCCCCGTCTGCCGTCTGAGGACCTCACGTCCTGACCAGCACATATCCAGGGGTCACATGTGGCGTCGCAGGGCTTCATCAAACACTGACATCCTCACTCGCTTCACTAACACAGACATTTTACTCTGGTAACTATGACCACAAATTCATGACTCCGCTGTTTATTTCATGAAGTGCTCAGTATACTGCTGAAGGAGATACACGGAGAACACTCACCTGGCAGGAGTCCTTTCCTCCTTCGGAGAACCCGGCACACACCATGTTGCTGGTAATGGATGAGTACGAGGAGGAACACACAGCGTTGCTCAAAACGGGCACATCTACCTCCTGTAGCTGGGGACTTAGAGAACTACCTGAGGAACAATGGTTATGCTCGTTACCTCTCGTCTCCATAACACCAATGCTATAGTAAAAGATGAATTTTGTATTTTCGTGAAGCCCCACAAAATGATAGATACAAATTTGTCATTATTGCTGATAGCTTGTCTTAAGGGTATATCCAGTGAAGAACCGAGTCTAGGGAAAGGTGTTTGTTCAAATGTATGTGCATGTGTTCCTGTTCGTGTGTGTGACAACCCTTCTGTGATCTATTTGTATTTACTTCACTGTGCAGTGCGTGGTGCCCCTATCTCTTAAAATCCTTCCACTGTCAAATCCTCTGTAGCAGCCTAGGCAAACACAGTAATGTATCCTCGGCTGATTCCTAATATAGAGGGGAGGTTTTTTGTAAACCTCAAAGGGATTTGTTAAAAATGAGCCTCCTTTCCCTGTACTCAAAACTGTTCTCTCACTTGGGTACTTCCCACTGTGTACGCAGTCACTCATTTATCTTGTGATTATCTTTTTCATCCTTAAAGGACAACGCTCATGAAGAGATAGGCTGCTCTGAAGTCCAACGCAGTTTTCCAGTCTCCTTTCTTAAAAATAAGGTACGATAAATATTCCATTCCCTTGGTACTGTATCCTCCAACAGCAATATCTTTTTTTAATAATATTTCAAGTGATCTGTCAAGTGCATCTGCATTCATCTTGCATACATATGGAGAAACTTCAACTGGATTATGAGATACTTTAGTAGCCTACTTATGACTTGTCCAATAAGTTCAGTGCTGTCGAAGACCTCTTTTCCAACCCATCTGGTTGGTGATAGGGTACGTGTCTTCCGCTTAAGAAAACGCATCTCAACTTGCCATTTAGCTCCTCGCACATCTGTAAATATTCCTCTGCGACTCTTCCTTCTGAATCCCTCAGCCTTACTAGCTGCTCTTGACATGACAATTTGATCTTTATGATTTAATGGAAATGATATTTTCTTTACCATCTGCTGCCTTATCTCCAGTATTCTTACCCGAGTTTCTCTGCTCCACTGACTGTCGTGACACGTACATCTGCCTCACAATATGTCCCAAGACTTTTTGCTTTTTTGACAGCATTTCCTGAACCATATCAGTCCTTTCTAACCTTTCTTCTCTATTTGCAGGGACTCGTGACCTAAATCTATTGTTTCTTTATGTCTGTATGACTGTGTTCGTTCTTGTTTTTGTGGACGTGTTTATATACACTTATGTATGTTTTCATGTGTTTCTCTTGTGTGATTTATTAGTATATGTGTTTGCATGCAGATGTATGTAAAAGTCTTACATGCAAATTTGTGTAAATAGCTCTTAGTACAATATGGTGACAACGAGCTGAGGAAAGAGAACATGAGTACTGACCTTCGCTCGTGGCTCCCCAGCCAGTGACGGTGGCAGTCACACCAACATATTGATTATCGAGGTCGGGGGGGAGGCACACCGGAGCCACCTCCCTCGAGAATTCTAGAGAATCCCTCAACTTGAGAAGAGCAATGTCGTTATCCATCGTCCTGCTGTTATATCTCGGGTGACTTATGACCTGCAAAATACACCATGTTAGACACCTTCATTTCTGATGATCAACTTAGCATTAGAGGGAAGGCTTCTTGGCGCCTGGAAACAGGACTGTGAGCAGGAGAGTAATGTGTCCGGCTGTGGGACTTATCAAATGACAGTGCCCAGGGCAGCTGTACCACGGTGCTGTATCGCGAACCATTCACAAATGTATAATGGAATTTCTTCATCACAGTAACTAATACTCTGTGATGATAATAATAGTTATGATAATAGTAACAGTGATAGTCAATAATTTTTTCATTATAAAAGAATGATAACTATGTCATATCAATAACAGTAATTGTAACACTTGGTAATGTTATTCTTGATGATGATAACAATATTAGACCAACATACAAACTTTCTTTAAACAATCTGGAAAAACAAAAGAAAAATGTAATCTTAAAAGAAATACCATAAACGAATTTCAGAGTTTAAAGATACTGCAGCAAAAAAGCAAACAAACAATACTTGACAGCAATACTTACTGATAAGTGATCTGTTGATACGAAATGCTTAAGTGAAGCTTACCAGTGTAGACAAATGATCACACCGTAAGTGGTCACGATATATACATACATATATATATGTACATATATATATATATATATATATATATATATATATATATATATATATATATATATATATATATATATATATATATATATATATATATATATATATATATATATATATATATATATATATATATGTATATATATATATTTACCTCCTTCCAAAACATCTTTTTATTCTCCCTAAATTTTAATGATACACTCTCACCCCAACTCTCATTTGCCCTCTTTTTCACCTCTTGCACCTTTTTCTTGACCTGTCTCTTTCTTTTATACATCTCCCACTCAATTGCATTTTTTCCCTGCAAAAATCGTCCAAATACCTCTCTCTTCTCTTTCACTAATAATCTTACTTCTTCATCCCACCACTCACTACCCTTTCTAATCAATCCACCTCCCACTCTTCTCATGCCACAAGCATCTTTTGCGCAATCCATCACTGATTCCCTAAATACATCCCATTCCTCCCCCACTCCCCTTACTTCCATTGTTCTCACCTTTTTCCATTCTGTACTCAGTCTCTCCTGGTACTTCCTCACACAAGTCTCCTTCCCAAGCTCACTTACTCTCACCACCCTCTTCACCCAATAAATAAAGTGCGTAAATAAAGTAAATAAGGTGCGTAAGACAAGGGAGCAAATAGGAACTTCAGTGAAGGGCGCAAATGGGGAGGTGATAACAAGTAGTGGTGATGTGAGAAGGAGATGGAGTGAGTATTTGGAAGGTTTGTTGAATGTGTTTGATGATAGAGTGGCAGATATAGGGTGTTTTGGTCGAGGTGGTGTGCAAAGTGAGAGGGTTAGGGAAAATGATTTGGTAAACAGAGAAGAGGTAGTGAAAGCTTTGCGGAAGATGTAAGCCGGCAAGGCAGCAGGTTTGGATGATATTGCAGTGGAATTTATTAAAAAAGGGGGTGACTGTATTATTGACTGGTTGGTAAGGTTATTTAATGTATGTATGACTCATGGTGAGGTGCCTGAGGATTGGCGGAATGCGTGCATAGTGCCATTGTACAAAAGCAAAGGGGATAAGAGTGAGTGCTCAAATTACACAGGTATAAGTTTGTTGAGTATTCCTGGTAAATTATATGGGAGGGTATTGATTGAGAGGGTGAAGGCATGTACAGAGCATCAGATTGAGGAAGAGCAGTGTGGTTTCAGAAGTGGTAGAGGATGTGTGGATCAGGTGTTTGCTTTGAAGAATGTATGTGAGAAATACATAGAAAAGCAAATTGATTTGTATATAGCATTTATGGATCTGGAGAAGGCATAAGATAGAGTTGATAGAGATGCTCTGTGGAAGGTATTAAGAATATATGGTGTGGGAGGCAAGTTGTTAGAAGCAGTGAAAAGTTTTTATCGAGGATGTAAGGCATGTGTACGTGTAGGAAGAGAGGAAAGTGATTGGTTCTCAGTGAATGTAGGTTTGCGGCAGGGGTGTGTGATGTCTCCATGGTTGTTTAATTTGTTTATGGATGGGGTTGTTAGGGAGGTGAATGCAAGAGTTTTGGAAAGAGGGGCAAGTATGAAGTCTGTTGTGGATGAGAGAGCTTGGGAAATGAGTCAGTTGTTGTTCGCTGATGATACAGCGCTGGTGGCTGATTCATGTGAGAAACTGCAGAAGCTGGTGACTGAGTTTGGTAAAGTGTGTGAAAGAAGAAAGTTAAGAGTAAATGTGAATAAGAGCAAGGTAATTAGGTACAGTAGGGTTGAGGGTCAAGTCAATTGGGAGGTAAGTTTGAATGGAGAAAAACTGGAGGAAGTAAAGTGTTTTAGATATCTGGGAGTGGATCTGGCAGCGGATGGAACCATGGAAGCGGAAGTGGATCATAGGGTGGGGGAGGGGGCGAAAATTCTGGAAGCCTTGAAGAATGTGTGGAAGTCGAGAACATTACCTCGGAAAGCAAAAATGGGTATGTTTGAAGGAATAGTGGTTCCAACAATGTTGTATGGTTGCGAGGCGTGGGCTATGGATAGAGTTGTGCGCAGGAGGATGGATGTGCTGGAAATGAGATGTTTGAGGACAATGTGTGGTATGAGGTGGTTTGATCGAGTAAGTAACGTAAGGGTAAGAGAGATGTGTGGAAATAAAAAGAGCGTGGTTGAGAGAGCAGAAGAGGGTGTTTTGAAATGGTTTGGGCACATGGAGAGAATGAGTGAGGAAAGATTGACCAAGAGGATATATGTGTTGGAGGTGGAGGGAACGAGGAGAAGTGGGAGACCAAATTGGAGGTGGAAAGATGGAGTGAAAAAGATTTTGTGTGATCGGGGCCTGAACATGCAGGAGGATGAAAGGAGGGCAAGGAATAGAGTGAATTGGATCGATGTGGTATACCGGGGTTGACGTGCTGTCAGTGGATTGAATCAGGGCATGTGAAGCGTTTGGGGTAAACCATGGAAAGCTGTGTAGGTATGTATATTTGCTTGTGTGGACGTATGTATATACATGTGTATGGGGGTGGGTTGGGCCATTTCTTTCGTCTGTTTCCTTGCGCTACCTCGCAAACGCGGGAGATAGCGACAAAGCAAAAAAAAAAAAAAAATATTATATATATATATATATATATATATATATATATATATATATATATATATATATATATATATATATATATATATATATATCATAAGAAACAGCATTATTGTTTTTTAATTTTGGAGACTCCAGTCACGGACAGAAGTTTACATCAAGGGAAGGCCTTAATTGAAATTTCCAGCGGATCATAAAAGGAAAAAAGAGACAACGGAAAGTATTTACGAGTTTTGGAGGAAATGAAAAACCTGTCTTTAGAAATGTGCCAGGTCATAGTTATAACCTTGAGTTGTCAACAGCCACACAGTAATCATGTGACGCATCAGCTTGCCGAGTATTGCATGGTCTAGCCAGTGGTGGTGGCACACAAGCGTTCAGATCTTGGGAGCAAGTGTTGAAGTTGTCCTGAGAGAGTTTCATAAGTCGGACCACTTTCGAGTCAACTCTTCAAAGTAAGGATGCAGAGCTAGAACCATCCCAAATGTGAGAGCAATGGTCCATACACAGATGGAGCAGTCTTCAGTATAAACGGAGTAACTGTTCAGAAGAAAAGAAATCTCGACATCTAAACAGGACCCCCAGTTTTTAAGAGATAGACTTAGCTGTTTATGGAATGTAGGTTCCAAGAAAAAGTGGATGTTACAGTAATGCCAAGTATGTTCATTGAAGTAAGAGGTGGGATTATTGAAGTGTCAGAGGAGAGAGAAATGCTGTTAGGAATTTTCGAGAGAGAGATGAGTAGATACCGGGTCTTGGAGGCATCAAACTTACCCAGATTTCGTCTTCCCCACTAAGATATCCTGTCCAAGTCTGAGTTTATTGAAGAAGCTGTGTCGAAACGAGATGCAGATCGAGTGAGAGAAGAGGGAGCAGAAGTGAGAGAATGCAGCGTTTACTCGTCAGCGTATGAGTGCATTTTGTTATTTGTAGCAGATAGGAAATTAGTGATGAAAATAAGGGAAAAAGGAAAGAACCTTGAGGGACGCCACTGTTGATGGAGAAAGAGACAGAGGCTGATCCATCAACAACCACGGAGATGGATCCGCCAAAGAGGAATCTAGATATAAGGGGAGCCAGACCGGATCTTAGATATAAGACCCGTAATCTTTCAGGGATGATGAACAGACACTAGTAGGATAGCAAAGAATATCACCGGTGGATCTCATCTTACGGAAGCCATACTAGTTATCAGAGAGAAGCTGTGAGAGTTGAAATGTATAAGGATATGGGAGCTGACGAGAGATTCAAAGACTTTGGAAATGGTAGATGTCAAGGCATTAGGACGATAGTTCAAGGGATGTATAGTCATCCCCTTTAGGAACGGATTGTACTTGTTCCAAAGACAAAATGGAAACCTGGACAATTATGGTCACAGAGATCCCAACGTGTGTTTCATGTATATGCTGTAGTGACCCAACCTACCTGATCAGCACCATACAGGGCGTGGAGTGACCCAACCTACTTGGTCAAGACTGTACCGGATTTGGAGCGTCCTAACTCACCTGCTCAACCGCTGCAAGCCTTGCGGTGGACGTATCACTGCCAGAGGTAAAGTCGTGGTCGCCAATCAGCACAAATGCAACATTGCTCCTAGGGTGATCAACGGATGGACACATTAATGTTTAATCACAATGGACTCTCATGATCCCAAATTTGCCACGACTTCTAAAGAGTATTCTCTCACCCTAGTGAAGCACGCTTTGTGTGATGCTTAAACTGTATGTTTATCGATACATACAAACATACATACAGACAGGCATACATACTTAGGCAACTTGAGAGTCTAGAATGTTCAAGTGATGGGGCCGGAACGAGTGTCGAACTCTCTCTCTCTCTCTCTCTCTCTCTCTCTCTCTCTCTCTCTCTCTCTCTCTCTCTCTCTCTCTCTCTCTCTCTCTCTCTCTCTCTCTCTCTCTCTCTCTCTCTCTCTCTCTCTCTCTCTGTATCCTAGAAATAGGTAAATCACTACACACACACACACACACACACACACACACACACACACACATCATATATCATAGTGGAAGGGTACAAAGGACACATGTCAGTGGAACTCTGGAAATGGGTTAAAATCACCAGAGGCGAAGACCAGTGTTCTGTCCTAGGACCGTTGCTCTTCGTGATAATGATTTGCCACAAGGACTGAGCTCCTGCTTGCATATGTTTGCAGATGATGCCGAGGTCACGGGTGGGATAAAAGATGATAGTGTCAACCTAAGAAGATGTCATCCGTAAACAGACTCCAAAAGTTGGTCCGTTACATATTAGATGAAATTTAACCCAAGTTGATGTAAAGTGTTGAGGTTGGGACACAATGAATGGGGAGGACAGTAAGAATATCATCTGGCACGGAATGAGTTGCAGGATTCTGTGTGTAACAAAAACATCAGAGTGCACATAGACCCTGACCTGTAGTCAGGGTCACACTATAGGTGAATCATAAAGGCAGTGATGCTCATGATATACTCTCCTTCACAGCCTCACAATATCATCAAAGACAATGGCAGACGTACTCTTCACATCCTACATAAGCTGAGTCACACTTGATATATATTTCTAAAGTTTGGTCAACTGCACTTTAAGAAGCCCCAGTAACTAAAAGAGAAGTCCACAGAAGAGAAACAAAGATGGTTCTAGAAGAAAGAGAACTGAGTTACGAGGAAAGGTTAGGGACTTAGAATGTGTCCACTTTGGAACAGAGAAGAGTAAAAGGGGAATTGATCACAACCACTATCATAAGGCTTTCCCAGCACTCAAGGAACTTGTCATGTCCATTTAGCGGGAATTCAAGCCAAGATGTTTAGACCATGCCTCTGTGGGGTGAGAATAAAGTGTTTACTGTCTATAGTATGGAGATGCAAACATTTTGGGGGAGATGATTTGATGAGTCGGTGTTTGTTATGTTGGAGATATAGGTGGTTTCCAAGGCACAGACGAGAGAAAGTGTAACTTGTACATTTCTTGGGGAGCGTGATTTCCGATGGGTCTGTATCTGGTGAAATAGCGTTTAACACAGTCAGAAGGTGGTGGTGGTTTAGTGCCTGACATATCTTTAGCACATATGTGTTTAGTGAATGTCGCGTCTCTTGGAAGAGGTTGGGGGCTGGGGATTAGCAGGTATGAGGTACTAAAGTGTGGAACGAATTTCATTTCATTTCTTATCATTTTTCATTTGTAGATTGGTGGTTGGTCATGCAATGGTTTGGGCGGGAGTTAAGAAAAAGCAAAAACAGCGCCAAGCATATGGATGTGAGATTGTACGTGAAGAGTTTTGCTTAAATGTGCAGGTAATGAATGTTTTGGGTTGTCAGGGAGGCGGTGATTGATCATTGTATTTCTTTTGTAAATATGAAAAAGAAGGTACTTGGGGCATGATTTAGGGTAGCGTGGGTGAACAGTTTGTCGAGAGAACTAAGAGATTCATTTTTCTTGTCCAAACCACGCCGTAAATAATTCATATGCAAGTTCTTTGTGTGGGGAACCAACCGAAATCAACCATGCCCCCATAATACGCACCAATATTGGCCGGACACGGTGTTATTTCTTGGTTTACTGTATATGAATATAATGACTGGTTCGGGTGATGTGATCCTCTTAAGAATTTGATCGGCAGTGGAGTCTCAAAACAAATTAAGTTACTCCTTTCTATTTCTTTTCATGGGTTGGCCTTTCCAGTCAACAGTCAAGCAAGATATCCATAGCTTTAAGTCTTCTCGTCTCGTCAGAACTCATGAGTAAAGCTGCGGCAACTCCGGGTCGCTCCAGAATCATAATAATGAGAGAGTTGTCTAAGACATCACTGCTTTCCTCTCTCCTCTAGCGGTCCAGGAATGACAAGTTACATCCAACCCAGCCCTGCGCCTGCAACTGGTCAGGCAGCTTTGGGAACACATTATTTTTTGAGTCGACAATCCAGCAAAGCTGCCAGTTAAGCATTATATCGGCACCACCGCACTCCTAGTCATCACTAGATTCTCATAAATCCACCTTAGTTGGATTTCATGCCATCTAAGTCAGAATTGTAAGTACTTTGTGATTAGCCGTTTGTTGGTTTTATGTGAAAAACAATTTTGTCAATATCATTCCTCTGTTAGCGATCTACAGTTGCTGGTTTGTCCATGAATGGAAAAACTGCGTTTGATCCACCTGCAGCCTATAAAGTTGCTGCTGGTCTAGTGTTAAAGAGAGAAGTAACAGATTTACTTCAGTGAGTTTGTGTGAATGTCAGTTACCTTGATAACAAAACCATCCGCAGATATGACAAGTGATTATGTGATTATGTGATTTCATGCAGGTTGCCTTTCTGTTGATTTTGCTGTGTCTGATGTGCATTATCATAAAGTGGACACATCACTGTTTCTCTACCGGGGACTATCGTGTCAATACCCTCAATATACAGATATCATTAAGTGTTGTGAGACTTCATATTACGTTCTCAATTGATCACGTGTCATCCATCCCAGGATATCTATGTTATTTCTAGAAGCTCTACTCAAATGTTTACTTATCTACCAATAATCTTACCTCAACATATCTGGCACCCTAATAGATATGCTGTGATCACACTCACTTGTTATCACACTTATTATGTTAAGATTACAGTTATCATCCCTTAGCTATATGTTCACTGACTTTATTATGATCTCTCAGATATTACAGTGAAACATTATACCTACTTATAGTGATATTATCTTGTGCCAGCGTTATTTGTGATCTCTAATACATTACACAGCAACGCTGGTCACTTGTGCTGATAGAACAATGTCTTACATTCTACAGTCGAAGAAAATGAATGCGCCCCAATGATTTCCATCTACATTGGCATCATTAAACTCTCCTACGCTACTTGACCTTACAGCAGAACATAAAAGCAGATCATTAGCATTTATTACTGTGTTGATGTATAAATGTAATCTCCCATGCATCATAATTTAACTTACCCGCTGCCTTTTCAAACATTTTGCTTATACTGGTATCGTGGTTATCTATCACCCGTCACACTTTAAAAGTTCATCACCACTTCTCAAAATATCATTTACACTAACATCAGAGTGATCCTTCACGCATCATATTCCAACCAAATAGCTGCTCCTCAACACCTAGCCCTGTATTGGTAACATAACGACCACTGAAACAAAGCAATGCAGTGTAATAGTTACCCGTCAACGCAGTGGGCAGCGGTGAGGACCCAGTCCTTAGATATGATGGAGCCGCCACAAATCAGATTATATGAACTGGTAACGAGCCCAATCTGCCATGGGTATTCATTCACCTCCGTCTCCTGTCCCCCGACTATACGTGTGGCACGGTTGACATTTCCACAAGCTGGAGAAGAATGGAGATTAATTCCTTATAATAAGAACATTGACTGAATAACTTGGTGTTGACTTCAGTCTCTTCAGATCTGGAAATACCAAATTACCAATCTGCTTCCTATCTCTTAATCCTATTTTACATTTTGTCTGATTATGATGTAAAAAGCAACTACTTTGCCACTGTTATGGTCGAACTAGCTCTGTACATTGTGGTAAGCTTTGATGAATGGACATCCTCGTTAGGTCAGTGGTGGATGTGTTTGTGAACCATTCAGTGTGTACCTCATGCTGGAGGTCAATGGTGGAGGTGTTTGAGAACCATTCACTGTGTGCCTCCAGCTGGGAGTGACTGGTGAAGGTGTCTGGGAACCATTCACTGTGTACTTCTTACTGGGGGTCAGTGATGGAGGTGTTTGGGAACCATTCACTGTGTACCTCCTGCTGGGGGTCAGTGGTGGAGGCGTTTGGGAACCATTCACTGTGTACCTCCAGCTGGGGGTCAGTGGTGGAGGCGTTTGGGAACCATTCACTGTGTACCTCCAGCTGGGGGTCAGTGGTGGAGGCGTTTGGGAACCATTCACTGTGTACCTCCTGCTGGGGTCAGTGGTGGAGGCGTTTGGGAACCATTCACTGTGTACCTCCTGCTGGGGGTCAGTGGTGGAGGTGTTTGGGAACCATTCACTGTGTACCTCCTGCTGGGGGTCAGTGGTGAGGTGTTTGGGAACCATTCACTGTGTACCTCCTGCTGGGGGTCAGTGGTGGAGGTGTTTGGGAACCATTCACTGTGTACCTCCAGTACAGAACAAGGTAAGCCACATAGTAAACATGTACATATCTTGTTGTATATAACAGTTATCAACCACTGGGAGATAATCAGGACAGAATCAGTGTTATACACTTCTAACTTAAATCATAAGCCCTAGTAGATCAGCTTCTTTACACACTGAAGTTTTACAGCAAGTGTATCCATTAAATTTCTTACAAAATAGGATACTAATTATCTTACTTTATTCGGATAGAATCCTTGGAGGTTTAAAGTAAAATCTTAAAAGAAAAATCAATGAATTAAGAAAACAGCAAAATATTACTTACAAAAAAATGGGTTCATATATCAAAGAAAGTGAGGTTAGTATAAATAGCAAGCGATTAAGGTTAGAAGGTGAGAGGTGTACGATACGAAGTAAGGTGTCCCACTTGTGTGGGGTCAGGCCTGTTTGCCCCACTACATCCGCTGAAGGTACATGTGCCCTCGGACATAGTGCCTCCTACCACAGACAACAGTCATTAACAAGTTCGATTCGTACAGTGTGGTCGACTAACAGCAAAATACAATAAACATATTACGACTACAAATATAGAAATTTACTCTGTCTGGAAATGTAACTAACTATAATTCAAGACGAGAGTTGAAAAGATGAAATCTTTCTATTTTGTTTGTCTGGAATGCAACTTACGACAACCGGGGCTGGGTGTTTCTCCGACGTCCGGGGTTGTTGGGGCTTCTGTTGTCGTCTCCTCACCTGTGGTAACAGTGACGCATTCAGATATATAGTAGACTAAAAGGGGAGGGAGCGGGGGGGGCTGGAAATCCTCCCGTCTATAATTTTCCAAAAGAAGGAACGGAGAGGTGGGCCAAGTGAGGATATACCCTCTAAGGCTCACTCCTTTGTTCTTAACGCTACCTTGCAAACGCGGGATAAGGCGAATATGTATAAAAAGAAAAAAAAGAAAGATATATATATATATATATATATATATATATATATATATATATATATATATATATATATATATATATATATATATACACATATATATATATATATATATATATATATATATATATATATATATATATATATATATATATATATATATATATATATATATATATATATATATATATATATATATACATATATATATATATATATATATCCTAATGCATACAAGGAATCCTTATCTAGTTGTTTATTAGACAGGTTTAAAACAAAAGAAGGGTTTGTACTCTTAGTCCAGTCACTGTTTTTAGTAATAAGGTCCAACTTACAATTTAGTGTCATTTGTAGCCTATTGCGTTCATTCCTTAATCTATCATAGCAACGGTCCAACATCCGGTTCTTCCAATCTGGACTCATTGGAATATCTTGAGCCTTCCCAAAATTGTGTTCCTCTCCAACATGGATTCCACACGGCTCTTCTCTACTTCTCTACAAGCTGTCCTGGACTTTATCCTTTTGTTACTGCTTTCTCCATATCGTTGTTACGCTTTGGATTTCGTAGGAAATGCCTTGATGAGCAAGTGATGTCAAGATCTGTCTTACCTCAGTGATTGTTGCAGCTGTCTGGTCGACCATTTGACCAATTCCAAAACATCAATTTAAAGAAACACATTGAATTAAAGAAACTTGAAATGGAGGAGGATTTTCGCATTACAAGAGAGAAGAAACGTGCCTTTCAAACGGCAGTACCGACAGATTGGAAGAGCCGAATGTTGGACTGTTGCTATGATAGATTAAGGAATGAACGCAATAGGCTACAAATGACACTAAATTGTAAGTTGGACCTTTTTATCAAAAACAGCGACCTGACTAAGAACACAAATCCTTCTTTTGTTATAAACCTGCCTAACAAACAACTAGATAAGGAAGCCAGATATATATATATATATATATATATATATATATATATATATATATATATATATATATATATATATATATATATATATATATATATATATATATATATAAGAATGTTGTATGGTTGCGAGGCGTGGGCTATGGATAGAGTTGTGCGCAGGAGGGTGGGTGTGCTGGAAATGAGATGTTTGAGGACAATATGTGGTGTGAGGTGGTTTGATCGAGTAAGCACTGTAAGGGTAAGAGAGATGTGTGGAAATAAAAAGAGCGTGGTTGAGAGAGCAGAAGAGGGTGTTTTGAAATGGTTTGGGCACATGGAGAAAATGAATGAGGAAAGATTGACCAAGAGGATATATGTGTCGGAGGTGGAGGGAACGAGGAGAAGTGGGAGACCAAATTGGAGGTGGAAAGATGGAGTGAAAAAGATTTTGAGTGATCGGGGCCTGAACATTCAGGAGGGTGAAAGGCGGGCAAGGAATAGAGTGAATTGGATCGATGTGGTATACCGGGGTCGACGTGCTGTCAATGGATTGAATCAGGGCATGTGAAGCGTCTGGGGTAAACCATGGAAAGTTGTGTGGGGCCTTGATGTGGAAAGGGAGCTGTGGTTTCGGGCATTATTACATGACAGCTAGAGACTGAGTGTGAGCGAATGGGGCCTTTGCTGTCTTTTCCTAGCGCTACCTCGCACACATGAGGGGGGAGGGGATGTAATTCCATGTGTGGCGAGGTGGTGATGGGAATAAATGAAGGCAGACAGTATGAATTATGTACATGTGTATATATGTATATGTCAGTGTGTGTATATATATGTGTACATTGAGATGTATAGGTATGTATATTTGCGTGTGTGGACGTGTATGTATATACATGTGTATGGGGGTGGGTTGGGCCATTTCTTTCGTCTGTTTCCTTGAGCTACCTCGCAAACGCGGGAGACAGCGACAAAGCAAATTATATAAATATATATATATATATATATATATATATATATATATATATATATATATATATATATATATATACATATATATATATGTATATACTTTTTTTTTGTACTATTCGCCATTCCCGCGATAGCGAGGTAGCGTTAAGAACAGAGGACTGGGCCTTCGTGGGAATATCCTCACCTGGCCCCCTTCTCTGTTCCTTCTTTTGGAAAATTGAAAAAAACGAGAGGGGAGGATTTCCAGCCACCCGCTCCCTCCCCTTTAAGTCGCCTTCTACGACACGCAGGGAATACTTGGGAAGTATTCTTTCTCCCCTATCCCCAGGGATATATATATATATATATATATATATATATATATATATATATATATATATATATATATATATATATATATATATATATATATATATATATATATATATGTATATACATATATATATATATATTTCATACAACGCTGTCTCCAGCGCAGTGCTGGGAACAAACGAAGAAATGGCTTCATCCACTCATATCCAGTTTCTAACAATCATGTGTAATGCACCGAAACCACAGCCCCCTACCCTCAACCACGTCCCACAGACCTTTCCGTTGTTTACTCTTAGTACCACATATACCCTGATTCTGTATATGTGCCAGTGTTTGTGAGGAGTGCTCGGGTGTCAAGTGAGTGACTGCCAGTGTTCGTGAGGGCTCGGGTGTCAAGTGAGTGACTGCCAGTGTTCGTGAGGGCTCGGGTGTCAAGTGAGTGACTGCCAGTGTTTGTGAGGGCTCGGGTGTCAAGTGAGTGACTGCCAGTGTTCGTGAGGGCTCGGGTGTCAAGTGAGTGACTGCCAGTGTTCGTGAGGGCTCGGGTGTCAAGTGAGTGACTGCCAGTGTTCGTGAGGGCTCGGGTGTCAAGTGAGTGACTGCCAGTGTTCGTGAGGAGTGCTCGGGTGTCAAGTGAGTGACTGCCAGTGTTCGTGAGGGCTCGGGTGTCAAGTGAGTGACTGCCAGTGTTCGTGAGGGCTTGGGTGTCAAGTGAGTGACTGCCAGTGTTTGTGAGGGCTTGGGTGTCAAGTGAGTGACTGCCAGTGTTTGTGAGGGCTCGGGTGTCAAGTGAGTGACTGCCAGTGTTCGTGAGGGCTCGGGTGTCAAGTGAGTGACTGCCAGTGTTTGTGAGGAGTGCTCGGGTGTCAAGTGAGTGACTGCCAGTGTTCGTGAGGGGGGGATAGGGGAGAAAGAATACTTCCCACGTATTCCCTGCGTGTCGTAGAAGGCGACTAAATGGGGAGGGAGCGGGTGGCTGGAAATCCTCCCCTCTCGTTTTTTTTTTAATTTTCCAAAAGAAGGAACAGAGAAGGGGGCCAGGTGAGGATTTTCCCTCTAAGGCCCAGTCCTCTGTTCTTAGCGCTACCTCGCAAGTGCGGGAAATGGCGAATCGTATGAAAAAAAAAAAAAAAATCATTATCATTATTATCATCATTATTATTATCATTATTATCATTATCATTATTATTATTATTATCATTACTATTATTATCATTATTATCATTTTCATTAATATTATTATTACTATTGTAATTATTATCATTATCATTATTATTGTTATTATTCTGGTACCTTCGATGTTGCCCTCTTCTGGACGTTCTCTAATATATCTTTGTTTATCTGTAGGTGTGGTGACGAAACATGAGAAGCATACTCTAGTTCTGACCTTATGTGGGATGTGAACATGTTGCTAATTACATCCGTTTCCACATATTTACAAACTATCCTAATATTTACTAGAGGACAGTTTCCCTGCTTAACTCTTTTCCTAATATGAGACTTTAATGACAGGCTGGTGATGATGTTCATTCCCAAGTCCTTCTCGCGCACAGAGTCCTTAAGTTATATCTCGCTGGATGATAATAATATTGAGGTCTTCTTCCACTTTATCCCGTCTTCATTAGGTTTCCTGAGGCTGAATTCGTCAACCATATGCCAGGCCAACTTCAGAGTCTGTTCAGATCCCCTTGTAATGTGATGCAATCCTCCTCGCTTTTCACTTCCTTCATGATCTTTGCATCATCTACAAACATATTCAGGTTAGAGTCCTTACTTTCAAGCGAGTTATTTACAGAGATAAAGAAGACTAATGGTCCATTTAGAGATGGCATCTCTGGCCTGCGTCCCTTTTACATGAATAATCTATCCATTGACGGAGTTTACCCCTGATGACTGCACTCACGAACACTGCTACGCACTCACTTGACACCCTAGCCCTCACGAACACTGGCAGTCACTCACTTGACACCCGAGCCCTCACAAACACTGGCAGTCACTCACTTGACACCCGAGCCCTCACAAACACTGGCAGTCACTCACTTGACACCCGAGCCCTCACGAACACTGGCAGTCACTCACTTGACACCCGAGCCCTCACGAACACTGGCAGTCACTCACTTGACACCCGAGCACTCCTCACAAACACTGGCAGTCACTCACTTGACACCCGAGCCCTCACGAACACTGGCAGTCACTCACTTGACACCCGAGCCCTCACAAACACTGGCAGTCACTCACTTGACACCCAAGCCCTCACAAACACTGGCAGTCACTCACTTGACACCCAAGCCCTCACGAACACTGGCAGTCACTCACTTGACACCCGAGCCCTCACGAACACTGGCAGTCACTCACTTGACACCCGAGCACTCCTCACGAACACTGGCAGTCACTCACTTGACACCCGAGCCCTCACGAACACTGGCAGTCACTCACTTGACACCCGAGCCCTCACGAACACTGGCAGTCACTCACTTGACACCCGAGCGCTCACGAACACTGGCAGTCACTCACTTGACACCCGAGCCCTCACGAACACTGGCAGTCACTCACTTGACATCCGAGCCCTCACAAACACTGGCAGTCACTCACTTGACACCCGAGCCCTCACGAACACTGGCAGTCACTCACTTGACACCCGAGCCCTCACGAACACTGCAACGCACTCACCGTCGACACTAACTGTACAGGAGAAGCCAGGCGCTGAGCCTCTGCGGTTGCTGCGGAATGTGGCGATCACCTGAGGGCCGTAACTGTTATAGGTTATGGTACCATGGTTCCCACAGTACCTGGTAGGAGAGGAAGAGTGGTCAAGTTAATAATGTGCTCTTTTATATTCTCTGAGGACAAGTATTTAGTCTAAAGACATCAAGAAATTAGACTCGAAAACAAAGCTGTGAGAGGAGACCACCTTATATGATGGTGCAGTAGAGGACACCTACCATAGAAAGGGAATGAGTGTGAGTGACCGCCATCCCTCACGGCTGGAATAGCCTTCCATAAGGACGAGGCTTGAAGAGTTTGCAACCTAGCGGAGTGATCTTTCACGGGGTCAGTATGCGTTTGTACAGCTCCAGAACATGCTGGAGTAGTGGTCAGGAAGCGGGAGATGCCTGACGCAAGGATGGTGTAACTTAGATTGTAGAGAAACTTAATACTAAAAGGTATGATTGTGTGGCTGATGTGTTACTGAAGCGTTGATGCGAAATATCCTCTCATTCTACCTGAAAGTTTGCTGATACTCGCCCCCTACCCCTCATCTCACCCCAAGCTCTCATTAGCTTTCTTTTGCAGCCTGCTCATCTTCCTCTTGACCTCCTACCACTTTTGTCGTTAGGTCTCCCAATCCATTTGACTACTAACCCTCAAGTAACGCCCATACTCTCTTTTCTCGTTCAATTAGACCTTGATTTATCATCCCACCACTCACTATCCTTTCTCTCCTGTCCACCTCAGACATCTCGCATGCCACACATTTCTCTATCACGTGTAAGCACTGCTTCCCTACTTACCTCTCATTTCTTACCCACTCCCCTCTCTTCATTTACTCTCATCACTTTGCCATTTTACATTCAACCTCTCGTGGCATCTCCTGACATGAGCCTCTTATCACAGGATGCCTCACTCACACCACCTTCTGCCAACCCATATCATTTCCTCATTTTTGTAAAGCCTTTACAAGCTTCACCTTCGCCTCCACCAGGTAATGATCATACATTCCACCGGCCGCCCTTCTCAGCACATTCGCATCAATCTATTAATCAGAATGTAATCCAATAATGCCCACTTTCCATCACACCTATTCTCCCATGTATACTTATGTAAGTCCCTCTTTTCAAACCAGGTATTCCCAGTCACCAATCCGTCTTCAGCACACAACCCCACAATATGTTTAACATTTTCATAACAGCACTTGGTGTCCTGTGCACCCTAGTTATACCTTTAATGCCACAAGAGCCCATATCATGCACCAGTGATACTCGATCCCTTGCATCAGAACTACTGACACACTCGTCCGTCCAAATCCCTAATCTCTCTCAGTCCTCTCGTTTCTAGGTGTATAAGTGTGTGTGTGTGTGTGTGTGTGTGTGTGTGTGTGTGTGTGTGTGTGTTTACCCACCTCACGCTGGTGGCATAACCGCCCGTTTCAAACTCTGTGAAAGTCAGTTTATCTGCCGAGCAGCGGCGTGAGGCTCGCACGTTGAACGAACACACGACAGTCAGTGTGTCCTCGGGATCGTCCGCCTGTTTGAGATGATCAGAATATGGCGCAATGATAAGCTCCCTGAGAAATGTGGTCCAAAGTTATCATTATCTTTTGTTTACTTTAAGTTCGATGACACTTTGAATGACCATGAATCTAGGCAGGCACCAGGAGTCTGTATAGACCTACTAGCACAAATGGCCTACATTCATGTAACTCAGTCAGGAATGGTGAAGCGATGGAACATGGCTGCCTTATACTGTGTGTTGAGAGAGTAATGATGAAGGTAGCACTGTTGTCAGACAGGAAATAATGGCAGTGAATAGAAATGGTGAGAGAGAGAGAGAGAGAGAGAGAGAGAGAGAGAGAGAGAGAGAGAGAGAGAGAGAGAGAGAGAGAGAGAGAGAGAGAGAGAGAGAGAGAGAGAGAGGCTTAGCTTTGATGAAGTTTACACAAAAAGAACTTTTTTATTTTTTCACTACCGTCAAGGTGGATGAAGCGGGCATGTGGGACCCGTTAAGGTGGATGACACGAGCATGTGGGACCTGTCGAGATGGATGAAGCGGGCATATGGGACCAGTCAAGATGGATGAAGCGGGCATGTGGGACCCGTCAAGGTGGATGAAGCGGGCATGTGGGACCCGTTAAGGTGGATGAAGTGAGCATGTGGGACCCGTCAAGGTGGATGAAGCGGGCATGTGGGACCCGTCAAGGTGGATGAAGCGGGCATGTGGGACCCGTTAAAGTGGATGAAGTGAGCATGTGGGACTCGTCAAGGTGGATGAAGCGGGCATGTGGGACCAGTCAAGGTGGATGAAGCGGGCATGTGGGACCCGTTAAGGTGGATGAAGCGAGCATGTGGGACCCGTCAAGGTGGATGAAGCAGGCATATGGGACCAGTCAAGGTGGATGAAGCGAGCATGTGGGACCCGTCAAGGTAGATGAAGCGAGCATGTGGGACCCGTTAAGACGGATGAAGCGGGCGTGTGGGACCCGTCAAGATGAATGAGACGGGCATGTGGGACCCGTCAAGGTGGATGAAGCGGGCATGTGGGACCCGTTAAGATGGATGAAGCGGGCATGTCGGGCCCGTCAAGATGTATGAGGCGGGCATGTGGAACCGTCAAGGTAGATGAAGCGGGCATGTGGGACCCGTCAAGGTGGATGAAGCGGGCATGTGGGACACGTCAAGGTGGATGAAGCGGGCACGTGGGACCCGTATGTGATCATAAAATAGAATTCCTGGTAAGGTAGCAGTGGTGTGTATCATGGCTAGAAATGCACCCATTATAGTATGATGTTATAAACGATAATTCATTATGTGTATTATAGGCGGAAGTCTGCTCAGTATATGGTGTTGTAAATGACAGCCATTATATCTATTTCTAGAATAATTCCATTAAATTATCAAGTAAAAAGAATTCGTTTCTTTCACAGGTAAATATATCGATATGGCCCAAGGGCTTTAGATATAAGTTATTAGGAATACAGCATACACAAACCTGGAAACTCCATTGGCAGTTTTCATTCGGTGGATAATTGGATGGATAATTGTTTGACTGGAACTGGACGGGTGAGCCGGGTGAGACAGTGACCTGGCTGCCACACGGTACAGTTTCTGAAAATATTGCAAAACTGTCACTAGTTTCAATGTGGTTGGTAGTTAGGAAGACATACGTCAAAAGCCTTACGAAGGCAAACTCGTCACCTCCACCTCACAATCTCCCAACAGCTTACTTGAATTATGTTATTGCGTTATAACGCAGGGAAGACAACGACAGTTTCATGGCTGCTGCCCACAATATCCTCCTCCTGGCTAGGCTTGTAATCCTACAGATATAAACCAATTGCACTGCCCCAGGCCTGCAGCATCTCTCAGCAGTGATAGACTCGAAAATTTGATTAAACACCTATATATATATATATATATATATATATATATATATATATATATATATATATATATATATATATATATATATATATATATATATATATATATATTTCTTTTTCTTTCTTTTCTTTCAAACTATTCGCCATTTCCCGCATTAGCGAGGTAGCGTTAAGAACAGAGGACTGGGCCTTTGAGGGAATACCCTCACCTGACCCAATTCTCTGTTCCTTCTTTTGGAAAATTAAAAAAAAAAAACGAGAGGGGAGGATTTCCAGCCCCCCGCTCCCTCCCCTTTTAGTCGCCTTCTACGACACGCAGGGAATACGTGGGAAGTATTCTTAATCCCCTATCCCCAGGGATATATATATATATATATATATATATATATATATATATATATATATATATATATATATATATACGAAGAAAGTGCATAGGAAGGCAAACCTTCATAGAACATACAAACCTCCAACAACCAAGATCGAACCCGGGACCCCTGTACACGAGGTGGGAATAGTTATTTCCCATTAGCCAGGCCCATAGCCTAGCAGTGGCATTCCCGCCTCTTGCACAGGGGTCCCGGGTTGGATCCTGGTTGTTGGAGGTTTGTATGATATCTATTTATTCATTTATTTTACTATGTCGCTGTCTCCCGCGTTAGCGAGGTAGCGCAAGGAAACAGACGAAAGAATGGCCCAACCCACCTACATACACATATATATACATACACGTCCACACACGCAAATATACATACATCTCAACGTATCCATATACACATACACATATATACAAATATACACATGTACATAATTCTTACTGCCTGCCTTTATTCATTCCCATCGCCACCCCGCCACACATGAAATAACCCCGTCCCCCCGCATGTGCACGAGGTAGCTCTAGGTAAAGACAACGGAGGCCACATTCGTTCACACTCAGTCTCTAGCTGTTATGTATAATGCACCGAAACCATAGCTCCATTTCCAAATCCAGGCCCCACAGAACTTTCCATAGTTTACCCCAGACGCTTTACATGCCCTGGTTCAATCCAATGACACCAAGTCGACCCCGGTATAACACATCGTTCCAATTCACTCTATTCCTTGCACGCCTTTCACCCTTCTGCATGTTTAGGCCCCGATCACTCAAAATCTTTTTCACTCCATCTTTCCACCTCCAATTTGGTCTCCCACTTCTCCTCGTTCCCTCCACCTTTGACACATGTACCCTCTTTGTCAACCTTTCCTCACTCATTCTGTCCATGTGACCAAACCATTTCAAAACACCCTCTTCTGCTCAATCAACCACACTCTTTTATTTCCACACATCTCTCTTACCCTATTATTACTTACTCGATCAAACCACCTCACACCACATATTGTCCTCAAACATCTCATTTCCAGCACATCCACCCTCCTCCGCACAACTCTATCTATAGCCCACGCCTCGCAACCATATAACATTGTTGGAACCACTATTCCTTCAAACATACCCATTTTTGCTTTCCGAGATAATGTTCTCGACTTCCACACATTCTTCAACGCTCCCAGAACTTTAGCCCCCTTCTCCACCCTAAGATTCACTTCCGCTTCCATGGTTTCAACCGCTGCCAAATCTACTCCCAGATATCTAAAACACTTCACTTCCTCCAGTTTTTCTCAATTCAAACTTACCTCCCAATTGACTTGTCCCTCGACCCTACTGTACATAATAACATTGCTCTTATTCACATTTACTCTCAGCTTTCTTCTTTCACACACTTTATCAATCTCAGTCACAAGCTTCTCCAGTTTCTCATACGAATAAGCCACCAGCGATGAATCATCAGCGAACAACAACTGACTCACTTCCCAAGCTCTCATCCACAGCAGACTACATACTTGGCCCTCTTTCCAAAACTCTTGTATTCACCTCCCTAACAACCCAATCCGTAAACAAATTAAACTACCATCGAGACATCACACATCCCTGCCGCAAACCAACATTCTATGAGAACCAATCACTTTCCTCTCTTCCTACTCGCACACATGCCTTACATCCTCGATAAAAACTTTTCACCGTTTCTAACAACTTGCCTTCCACACCATATATTCTTAATAGCTTCCACAGATCATCTCTATCAACTCTATCATAGGCCTTCTCCAGATCCATAAATGCTACATACAAATCCATTTGCTTTTCTAAGTATTTCTCACATAAATTCTTCAAAGCAAACACCTGATCCACACATCCTCTACCACTTCTGAATCCACAATACTCCTCCCCAATCTGATGCTCTGTACATGCCTTCACCCTCTAAATCAATACCCTCCCATATAATTTCCCAGGAATCCTCAACAAACCTATTCCTCTGTAATTTTAGCACTCAATTTTATCCCCTTTGCCTTTGTACAATGGCACTATGCCAGCATTCTGCCAGGCCTCAGGCACCTCACCATGAGTCATATACATCAAATAATCTCACCAACCAGTCAACAATACAGTCACCCTCTTTTAGATAAATTCCACTGCAATACCGTCCATACCCGCTGCCTTGCCGGCTTTCATCTTCCGCAAAGGTTTTACTATTCTTCTCTGTTTACCAAATCATTCTCCCTAACCCTCTCCCTTTGCAAACCACCTCGACCAAAACACCCTATATCTGCCACTCTCATCAAACACATTCAACAAACCTTCAAAATAATCACTCCATCTCCTTCTCACATCACCACTACTTGTTATCACCTCACCATTAGCCCCCTTCACGGAAGTTCCCATTTGTTCCCTTGTCTTACGCACTTTATTTACCTCCTTCCAAAACATCCTTTTATTTTCAATAAAATTTAATAATACTCTCTCACCCCACCTTTCATTTGCCCTCTTTTTCACCTTTTGCACCCTTCTCTTGACCTCCTGTCTCTTTCTTTTATACATCTCCCAGTCATATGCATTATTTCATTTGCATTATTTCCCTGCAAAAATCGTCCAAATGCCTCTCTCCTCTATTTCACTAATAATCTTGCTTCTTCATCCCACCTCTCACCACCCTTTCTAATCTGCCCACCTCCCACACTTCTCATGCCACAAGCATCTCTTGCGTAAGCCATCACTGCTTCCCTAAATACATCCCCTTCCTCCCTCACTCCCCTTACGTCCTTTGTTCTCACCTTTTTCCATTCTGTACTCAGTCTCTCCTGTTACTTCCTCACACAAGTCTCCTTCCCAAGCTCACTTGCTCTCACCACTCTCTTCACCCCAATATTCTCTCTTCTTTTCTGAAAACCTCTACAAATCTTCACCTTCGCCTCCACAAGATAATGATGAGACATTCCTCTAGTTGCACCCCTCAGCACATTAACATCCAAAAGTCTCTCTTTCGCCCGCCTATCAATTAACACGTAATCCAGTAACACTCTCTAGCCATCTCTCCTACTTACATGCGTATACTTATGTATATCTCTTTTTATACCAGGTATGATATATATATATATATATATATATATATATATATATATATATATATATATATATATATATATATATATATATATATATATATATATATATATATATATATATATATATATATATATATATATATATATATATATTTTTTTTTTTTTTTTTTTTTTTTTTTTATA
>NC_092286.1:20096812-20102629 GCF_036320965.1 Panulirus ornatus | reverse complement strand
ATATGATAGAGTTGATAGAGATGCTCTGTGGAAGGTATTAAGAATATATGGTGTGGGAGGAAAGTTGTTAGAAGCAGTGAAAAGTTTTTATCGAGGATGTAAGGCATGTGTACGTGTAGGAAGAGAGGAAAGTGATTGGTTCTCAGTGAATGTAGGTTTGCGACAGGGGTTTGTGATGTCTCCATGGATGTTTAATTTGTTTATGGATGGGGTTGTTAGGGAGGTAAATGCAAGAGTTTTGGAAAGAGGGGCAAGTATGAAGTCTGTTGGGGATGAGAGAGCTTGGGAAGTGAGTCAGTTGTTGTTCGCTGATGACACAGCGCTGGTGGCTGATTCATGTGTGAAACTGCAGAAGCTGGTGACTGAGTTTGGTAAAGTGTGTGGAAGAAGAAAGTTAAGAGTAAATGTGAATAAGAGCAAGGTTATTAGGTACAGTAGGGTTGAGGGTCAAGTCAATTGGGAGGTGAGTTTGAATGGAGAAAAACTGGAGGAAGTGAAGTGTTTTAGATATCTGGGAGTGGATCTGGCAGCGGATGGAACCATGGAAGCGGAAGTGGATCATAGGGTGGGGGAGGGGGCGAAAATTCTGGGAGCCTTGAAGAATGTGTGGAAGTCGAGAACATTATCTCGGAAAGCAAAAATGGGTATGTTTGAAGGAATAGTGGTTCCAACAATGCTGTATGGTTGCGAGGCGTGGGCTATGGATAGAGTTGTGCGCAGGAGGATGGATGTGCTGGAAATGAGATGTTTGAGGACAATGTGTGGTGTGAGGTGGTTTGATCGAGTGAGTAACGTAAGGGTAAGAGAGATGTGTGGAAATAAAAAGAGTGTGGTTGAGAGAGCAGAAGAGGGTGTTTTGAAGTGGTTTGGGCACATGGAGAGGATGAGTGAGGAAAGATTGACCAAGAGGATATATGTGTCGGAGGTGGAGGGAACAAGGAGAAGAGGGAGACCAAATTGGAGGTGGAAAGATTGAGTGAAAAAGATTTTGTGTGATCGGGGCCTGAACATGCAGGAGGGTGAAAGGAGGGCAAGGAATAGAGTGAATTGGAGCGATGTGGTATACCGGGGCTGACGTGCTGTCAGTGGATTGAATCAAGGCATGTGAAGCGTCTGGGGTAAAACATGGAAAGCTGTGTAGGTATGTATATTTGCGTGTGTGGACGTATGTATATACATGTGTATGGGGGGGGGTTTGGGCCATTTCTTTCGTCTGTTTCCTTGCGCTACCTCGCAAACGCGGGAGACAGCGACAAAGTATAAAAAAAAAAAAAAAATATTCTTTGAATCCTTCCTCAACACCCTTATCCCCAGACATGTTGAATCTCACAGTTTTCACTATGATCACCAGTATGAACTCCGTCAAGCGAGATCCACAGGTGATATTCTTTCCTATCTTACTAATGTCTGGTCATCATCTCTGAATTCTCTGGAACCTGTGTAGTTGCCCTTTATATATCTAAACCTTTTGATAGGGTTTTACATCGGGGTTTCATCTTTAAGCTCCCCTCTTTCAGCTTCCCTTCCTCACTCTGCTCCTTCATATCTAGCTTCCTCTCTGTCTGATTTATCTCCATAGTTGATGGATCAACTTTTTCCCCTTTCTCCGTGAACAACAGTGTCCCTCAAGGTTCTGTCCTACCTTCTACACTTCTCCATTTCATCAAAGATTTCCATTCTTCTACAAAGAACCAACTGCTGACAACTCAACACTGCATTTCTCCACATCCTTTAAACCTGCTCCTTATTCTCTCACTCGATCTGCCTCTTTCGACACAACTTTGTGAATAAGCTCAGCCATGGACAGGATATCTCAGTGGGGTAACGAAATCTGGTTCAGTTTAACGCCTCACCTCTACACGCTGAGCATGACCCAGATGGCCGGTGAGGAAATGATCGCACACCTCTACTCGGTGTGTTAAATCCGAGGCTATTCCTCAAGCGTGTTCCTAAGGTTGAACTGATTTCTGTCGATTTCACGATTCTATACGAGACTTTGAGCGACACTTACCAAGAGCGTGGCGGCTGAGAGCAACATGTTGGCCCTCATGATGGCGTCTATGATGCCTGGGTGGTGGTGATGCTGTTGTGGCAAAGGTGGAGGGTTCTGTTGGTGGGGTATTCTAGCCCGTGGCAGAGGAACCTCTGGCGATGAGTGCAGCTGGCCTGGTGATTTATACCTGTCCCCTCTGTTACGTCAACTCCTGTGACGTATACGCCACATATGGATGTCAGACAACTGCACACACACACACACACACACACACACACACACACACACACACACACACACACACACACACACACACACACACACACACACACACACACACACACACATCAGATTGGGGAAGAGCAGTGTGGTTTCAGAAGTGGTAGAGGATGTGTGGATCAGGTGTTTGCTTTGAAGAATGTATGTGAGAAATACCTAGAAAAGCAAATGGATTTGTATGTAGCATTTATGGATCTGGAGAAGGCATATGATAGAGTTGATAGAGATGCTCTGTGGAAGGTATTAAGAATATATGGTGTGGGAGGAAAGTTGTTAGAAGCAGTGAAAAGTTTTTATCGAGGATGTAAGGCATGTGTACGTGTAGGAAGAGAGGAAAGTGATTGGTTCTCAGTGAATGTAGGTTTGCGGCAGGGGTGTGTGATGTCTCCATGGTTGTTTAATTTGTTTATGGATGGGGTTGTTAGGGAGGTAAATGCAAGAGTTTTGGAAAGAGGGGCAAGTATGAAGTCTGTTGGGGATGAGAGAGCTTGGGAAGTGAGTCAGTTGTTGTTCGCTGATGATACAGCGCTGGTGGCTGATTCATGTGAGAAACTGCAGAAGCTGGTGACTGAGTTTGGTAAAGTGTGTGGAAGAAGAAAGTTAAGAGTAAATGTGAATAAGAGCAAGGTTATTAGGTACAGTAGGGTTGAGGGTCAAGTCAATTGGGAGGTGAGTTTGAATGGAGAAAAACTGGAGGAAGTGAAGTGTTTTAGATATCTGGGAGTGGATCTGGCAGCGGATGGAACCATGGAAGCGGAAGTGGATCATAGGGTGGGGGAGGGGGCGAAAATTCTGGGAGCCTTGAAGAATGTGTGGAAGTCGAGAACATTATCTCGGAAAGCAAAAATGGGTATGTTTGAAGGAATAGTGGTTCCAACAATGTTGTATGGTTGCGAGGCGTGGGCTATGGATAGAGTTGTGCGCAGGAGGATGGATGTGCTGGAAATGAGATGTTTGAGGACAATGTGTGGTGTGAGGTGGTTTGATCGAGTAAGTAACGTAAGGGTAAGAGAGATGTGTGGAAATAAAAAGAGCGTGGTTGAGAGAGCAGAAGAGGGTGTTTTGAAATGGTTTGGGCACATGGAGAGAATGAGTGAGGAAAGATTGACCAAGAGGATATATGTGTCGGAGGTGGAGGGAACGAGGAGAAGAGGGAGACCAAATTGGAGGTGGAAAGATGGAGTGAAAAAGATTTTGTGTGATCGGGGCCTGAACATGCAGGAGGGTGAAAGGAGGGCAAGGAATAGAGTGAATTGGAGCGATGTGGTATACCGGGGTTGACGTGCTGTCAGTGGATTGAATCAAGGCATGTGAAGCGTCTGGGGTAAACCATGGAAAGCTGTGTAGGTATGTATATTTGCGTGTGTGGACGTATGTATATACATGTGTATGGGGGGGGGGTTGGGCCATTTCTTTCGTCTGTTTCCTTGCGCTACCTCGCAAACGCGGGAGACAGCGACAAAGTATAAAAAAAAAAAAAAAAATATATATATATATATATATATATATATATATATATATATATATATATATATATATATATATATATATATAGTCCCTCTAAGGCTCAGTCTTCTGTCCTTAACGCTACCTCGCTAACGCGGGAAATGACGAATGTGTATTAGAAATAATACATACAGTTTGGTAAACAGAGAAGAGGTAGTAATAGCTTTGCGGAGGATGAAAGTCGGAAAGGCTGCGGGTTTGGATGGTATTGCAGTGGAATTTATTAAAAAAGGGAGTGACTGTGTTGTTGATTGGTTGGTAAGGATATTCAATGTATGTATGGATCATGGTGAAGTGCTTGAGGATGTGTGGATCAAGCATTTGCGTTGAAGACTATATGTGAGAATAATTAGAAAAACAGAGATGGTTTTGTATGTGGCATTTATGGATCTGGAGAACGCATATGATAAAGTTGATACAGATGCTTTGTGGAAGGTTTTCAGGGTATATGGTGTGGGAGACAAGTTGCTAGAAGCAGTTAAAAGTTTTAACCAAGAGCGTATGGCATGTGTATGAGTAGGAAGAGAGGAAAATGATTGGTTCCCAGTGAATGTCGGTTTGCTGCAGGGGTGCGTGATGTCTCCATGGTTGTTTGATCTGTTTATGGATGGGGTGGTTAGGGAGGTGAATGGAAGAGTTTTGGAGAGAGGGGCAAGTATGCAGTCTGTTGTGGATGAGAGGGCTTGGGAAATGAGTCAGTTATTGTTCGCTGATGATACAGCACTGATGGCTGATTCGGGTGAGAAACTGCAGAAGTTGGTGACTGAGTTTGGTAAAGTGTGTGAAAGGAGAAAGTTGAAAGTAAATGGGAATAAGAGGAAGGTTATTAGGTATAGTAGTGTTGAGGGACAAGTTAATTGGGAGGTACATTTGAATGGAGTAAAACTGGAAGAAGTGAAGTGTTTTAGATATCTGGGAGTGGACTTAGCTGCGGATGGAACCTTGGAAGCGGAAGTGAGTCACAGGATGGGGGAGGAGGCGAAGGTTCTGGGGGCGTTGAAGAATGTGTGGAAGCCAAGAACGTTATCTCGGAGAGCAAAAATGGGTATGTTTGAAGGAACAGTAGTTCCAACTATGGTATATGGTTGTGAGGCATAGGCTATAGATAGGGCTGAGCTGGGGAAGGTGGAAGTGTTGGAAATGAGATGTTTGAGGGCAATATGGGGTGTCAGGTGGTTTGATCAAATAAGTATTGAAAGGGTAAGAGAGATGTTCGGTAATAAAAACAGTGGGTGAGAGAGCAGATGAGGGTGTGTTGAAATGGTTTGGACACATGGTGAGAATGAGTAAGGAAAGATTGACAAAGAGGATATATGTGTCAGAGGTGGAGGGAAGGACAAGTGGGAGACCAAATTGGAGGTAGAAGGATGGAGTGAAAAAAGATTTTGAGCGATCGGTGCCTGAACATGCAGGAGGGTGAAAGGCGTTCAGGGAACGTAGTGAATTAGAACGATGTGGTATATCGGGGTCGACGTGCTGTCAATGGATTGAACCAGGGCATGTGAAGCGTCTGGGGTAAACCATGGAAAAGTCTGTAGGGCCTGAATGTGGAAAGGGAGCTGAGGTTTCGGTGCATTATACATGACAGCTAGAGACTGAATGTGAACGAATGGGGCCTTTGTTGTCTTTTCCTGGCGCTATCTCGTTGGGGGGGGGATGCTATTTCATACGCCGCGGGGTAACGACGAGAATGGATGAAGGCAGCAAGCATAAATATATATATGTGTATATATGTATATGTCTGTGAATGTATATGTATGTATACGTTGAAGTGTATATATATGTATATGTGCGTTTATGTATATACATTGAATATGTGGGGGGGTTGGGCCATTCCTCGTCTGTTTCCTTGTGCTGTCTCGTTGGCGCGGGAGAGGGTGATTAAGTGTCACGAATAAATAAATACTACACACACACACACACACACACACACACACACACATACATATATATATATATATATATATATATATATATATATATATATATATATATATATATATATATATATATATATATATATATATATATATAATATA
>NC_092286.1:20081966-20096712 GCF_036320965.1 Panulirus ornatus | reverse complement strand
ATATGGGACTGGTGACAGGTTAGGGAGAATGTCAACTCCCGAGTCCTTCCCACACAGACTTCTGCTGCTTTTTTCTGATAGACAATAGCCGTACTGAGGCCTTCTCCCATCTATATTACTTTACGTTTGCTTGGTTTAAATGTCATCAACCTTGTATCAGACCATTATTGGAGTTTACTCAGGTCCCCTTGTAAGCTGATGCAATCCTCTGTATTTTTCACTTCCCTCATGACTTGTGCATCATCTGCAAACATTTTCAGGTAAGATTCCGTACCGTCAAACGAGTCATTTACTAGATCAAGAAGAGTAAAGGTCCGAAAACAGAACGTTGGGGCACTCCCCCTGGTGACCTCCACCCATCTGAAGGCTACCCTGACATTTGTCCTTTGTTTCCCTTCCACTAAGATGATCTATTCATCAGAGACGCCGCCCGCTTATTCCTGCCTGGTGTTCCAGCTTTTTAATCAGACTCCCGAGAGGTACCGTAGTCAAACGCTCGATGACAGTCAATATACAAACAATGTCCCAGCCTTCTCTATAGTCTGACAATCATTTTCTCATAGATATCGTTCGTTTCATATAGCCACCTATCACTAGAAGCTCGCTCGCACGCGCGCGCGTGTGTGTGTGTGTGTGTGTGTGTGTGTGTGTGTATGTGTGCAATGATGGAGAGAGAAGGCTAGAATGCAGCCTTGAAGGCGGGATCACTCAACGAGATCCTTGAAAGAACACACCCATGTTTTCTCCCTCAAATACATCATTGTGGAACGATGGAAAATTATTGAATTTCCTTTAAGACTCTCCACACATTATTGGAGATAATCGTATGAATTAAGTAATGTGTTTTATTCTCCCAGTTTCCGAGAGAACAAACCTTTCCCACTGCCTGAGGAGTTCGTGGCTCGGCTGCAGGCAAGGGACGACCTTGGCGTGACCATACACCCGGGCCATGTCAACAACAGCAACGGACAGGTCGCGCCGCGCCTCCACGCCCAAGCCAGGGGTAAAGTATCCCGACACAAGCGCTTTGCTGTAACTATTCTTGGTTAACGAAATATAATCATATAATATCCTCAATATTTGTGAGGTCTAGGATAAGGCGAGAGTTACGTACAAGAGTGAAAATTTATGGTGACGCGGTTAGCGACAGGCCACCGCCCTGCCTCTGAAATATATCCTCGATCAACGGAAATGAGATTATGTTTCTGCACTTAATTAGTCTTCAGTAGCTGACTTAATACTAAGTTCGAACTATATACGAGAAATAAATAGTAAGATTATATATATATATATATATATATATATATATATATATATATATATATATATATATATATATATATATATATATATATATATCCCTGGGGATAGGGGATTAAGAATACTTCCCACGTATTCCCTGCGTGTCGTAGAAGGCGACTAAAAGGGGAGGGAGCGGGAGGCTGGAAATCCTCCCCTCTCGTTTTTTTTTTTTTTTTTCTTTTTTTTTAAATTTTCCAAAAGAAGGAACAGAGGGGGCCAGTTGAGGATATTCCAAAAAAGGCCCAGTCCTCTGTTCTTAGCGCTACCTCGCTAACGCGGGAAATGGCGAATAGTTTAAAAGAAAGAAGAAAAGATATATATATATATATATATATATATATATATATATATATATATATATATATATATATATATATATTATCCTTGGGGATAGGGGAGAAAGAATACTTCCCACGTATTCCCTGCGTGTCGTAGAAGGCGACTAAAAGGGGAGGGAGCGGGGGGCTGGAAATCCTCCTTTCTCATTATTTTTTTTTAATTTTCCAAAAGGAGCAGAGAACGGGGCCAGGTAAGGATATTCCCTCAAAGGCCCATTCCTCTGTTCTTAACGCTACCTCGCTAACGCGGGAAATGGCGAATAGTTTAAAAAAAAAAAAAAATATATATATCCCTGGGGATAGGGGATTAAGAATACTTCCCACGTATTCCCTGCGTGTCGTAGAAGGCGACTAAAAGGGGAGGGAGCGGGGGGCTGGAAATCCTCCCCTCTCGTTTTTTTTTTAATTTTCCAAAAGAAGGAACAGAGGGGGCCAGGTGAGGATATTATGAAAAAGGCCCAGTCCTCTGTTCTTAACGCTACCTCGCTAATGCGGGACATGGCGAATAGTTTGAAAAAAAAAAAAAAAAATATATATATATATATATATATATATATATATATATATATATATATATATATATATATATATATATATAAATATATATATATATATATATATATATATATATATATATATATATATATATATATATATATATATATATATATATATCTTTTCTTTCTTTCTTTCAAACTATTCGCCATTTCCCGCATTAGCGAGGTAGCGTTAAGAACAGAGGACTGGGCCTTTGAGGGAATACCCTCACCTGGCCCAATTCTCTGTTCCTTCTTTTGGAAAATTAAAAAAAAACGAGAGGGGAGGATTTCCAGCCCCCCGCTCCCTCCCCTTTTAGTCGCCTTCTACGACACGCAGGGAATACGTGGGAAGTATTCTTTCTCCCCTATCCCCAGGGAATATATATATATATATATATATATATATATATATATATATATATATATATATATATATACATATATGTATATATATATTATTTTTTAATTATTTATTTATTTTGCTTTGTCGCTGTCTCCCGCGTTTGCGAGGTAGCGCAAGGAAACAGACGAAAGAAATGGCCCAACCCATCCCCATACACATGTATATACATACACGTCAACACACGCAAATATACATACCCATACATCTCAATGTACACATATATCTACACAAACAGACACATACATATATACACATGCACACAGTTCACACTGTCAGCCTTCATTCATTCCCATCGCCACCTCGCCACACATGGAATAACATCCCCCTCCCCCCTCATGTGTGCTAGGTAGCGCTAGGAAAAGACAACAAAGGCCCCATTCGTTCACACTCAGTCTCTAGCTGTCATGCAATAATGCCCGAAACCACAGCTCCCTTTCCACATCCAGGCCCCACAGAACTTTCCATGGTTTACCCCGGACGCTTCACATGCCCTGATTCAATCCATCGACAGCACGTCGACCCCGGTATACCACATCTATCCAATTCACTCTATTCCTTGCCCGCCTTTCAGCCTCCTGAATGTTCAGGCCCCGATCACTCAAAATCTTTTTCACTCCATCTTTCCACCTCCAATTTGGTCTCCCACTTCTCCTCGTTCCCTCCACCTCCGACACATATATCCTCTTGGTCAATCTTTCCTCACTCATTCTCTCCATGTGCCCAAACCATTTCAAAACACCCTCTTCTGCTCATAACATTACTTACTCGATCAAACCACCTCACACCACATATTGTCCTCAAACATCTCATTTCCAGTACATCCACCCTCCTGCGCACAACTCTATCCGTAGCCCACGTCTCGCAGCCATACAACATTGATGGAACCACTAATCCTTCGCACATATATATATATATATATATATATATATATATATATATATATATATATATGTATATATATATATATATATATATATATATATATATATATATATATATATATATATATATATATATATATATATATATATATATATATATATATATATATATATATATATATATATATATCATACCTGGTATAAAAAGTGATATATACATAAGTATACGCATGTAAGTAGGAGAGATGGCTAGAGAGTGTTACTGGATTACGTGTTAATTGATAGGCGCGCGAAAGAAAGACTTTTGGATGTTAATGTGCTGAGAGGTGCAACTGGAGGGATGTCTCATCATTACCTTGTGGAGGCGAAGGTGAAGATTTATAGAGGTTTTCTGAAAAGAAGAGAGAATATTGGGGTGAGGAGAGTGGTGAGAGTAAGTGAGCTTGGGAAGGAGGCTTGTGTGAGAAAGTACCAGGAGAGACTGAGTACAGAATGAAAAAAGGTGAGAACAAAGGACGTAAGGGGAGTGAGGGAGGAAGGGGATGTATTTAGGGAAGCAGTGATGGCTTACGCAAGGGATGCTTGTGGCATAAGTGTGGGAGGTGGGCAGATTAGAAAGGGTGGTGAGCGGTGGGATGAAGAAGCAGGATTATTAGTGAAAGAGAGGAGAGAGACATTTGGACGATTTTTGCAGGGAAATGATACAAATAAAATAATGCATATGACTGGGAGATGTATAAAAGAAAGCGGCAGGAAGTCAAGAGAAAGGTGCAAGAGGTGAAAAAGAGGGCAAATGAGAGGTGGGGTGAGAGAGTATCATTAGATTTTATTGAGAATAAAAGGATGTCTTGACAGGAGGTAAATAAAGTGCGTAAGACAAGGGAACAAATGGGAACTTCCGTGAAGGGGGCTAATATGGAGGTGATAACAAGTAGTGGTGATGTGAGAAGGAGATGGATTGGGTATTTTGAAGGTCTGTTGAATGTGTTTGATGAAAGTGGCAGATATAGGGTGTTTTGGTCGAGGTGGTTTGCAAAGGGAGAGGGTTAAGGAGAATGATTTGGTAAACAGAGAAGAATAGTAAAACCTTTGCGGAAGATGAAAGCCGGCAAGGCAGCGGGTTTGGATGGTATTTCAGTGGAATTTATCTAAAAGGGGGTGACTGTATTGTTGACTGGTTGGTGAGATTATTTAATGTATATGACTCATGATGAGGTGCCTGAGGCCTGGCAGAATCCTGGCATAGTGCCATTGTACAAAGGCAAAGGGGATAAAATTGAGTGCTAAAATTACAGAGGAATAAGTTTGTTGAGTATTCCTGGGAAATTGTATGGGAGGGTATTGATTTAGAGGGTGAAGGCATGTACAGAGCATCAGATTGGGGAAGAGTATTGTGGTTTCAGAAGTGGTAGAGGATGTGTGGATCAGGTGTTTGCTTTGAAGAATGTATGTGAGAAATACTTAGAAAAGCAAATGGATTTGTATGTAGCAATTATGGATCTGGAGAAGGCATATGATAGAGTTGATAGAGATGCTCTGTGGAAGGTATTAAGAATATATGGTGTGGGAGGCAAGTTGTTAGAAGCAGTGAAAAGTTTTTTATCGAGGATGTAAGGCATGTGTGCGAGTAGGAAAGTGAGTCAGTTGTTGTTCGCTGATGATACAGCGCTGGTGGTTGATTCGTATGAGAAACTGCAGAGCAGGGGTGTGTGATGTCTCCATGGTTGTTTAATTTGTTTATGGATTGGGTTGTTAGGGAGGTGAATACAAGAGTTTTGGAAAGAGGGGCAAGTATGTAGTCTGCTGTGGATGAGAGCTTGTGAAGTGAGTCAGTTGTTGTTCGCTGATGATACAGCGCTGGTGGTTGATTCGTATGAGAAACTGCAGAAGCTGGTGACTGAGATTGGTAAAGTGTGTGAAAGAAGAAAGCTGAGAGAAAATGTGAATAAGAACAATGTTATTATGTACAATAGGGTCGAGGGACAAGTCAATTGGGAGGTAAGTTTGAATGGAGAAAAACTGGAGGAAGCGAAGTGTTTTAGATATCTGGGAGTAGATTTGGCAGCAGTTGAAACCATGGAAGCGGAAGTGAATCTTAGGGTGAAGAAGGGGGCGAAAGTTCTGGGGGCGTTGAAGAATGTGTGGAAGTCGAGAACATTATCTCGGAAAGCAAAAATGGGTATATTTGAAGGAATAGTGGTTCCAACATTGTTATATGGTTGCGAGGGGTGGGCTATAGATAGAGTTGTGCGGAGGAGGGTGGATGTGCTGGAAATGAGATGTTTGAGGACAATATGTGGTGTGAGGTGGTTTGATCGAGTAAGTAATGTAAGGGTAAGAGAGATGTGTGGAAATAAAAGAGTGTGGTTGATTGAGTAGAAGAGGGTGTTTTGAAATGGTTTGGTCACATGGACAGAATGATTGAGGAAAGGTTGACAAAGAGGATATATGTGTCAGAGGTGGAGGGAACGAGGAGAAGTGGGAGACCAAATTGGAGATGGAAAGATGGAGCGAAAAAGATTTTGAGTGATCGGGGCCTAAACATGCAGGATGGTGAAAAGCGTTCAAGGAATAGAGTGAATTGGAACGATGTGTTATACCGGGGTCGACTTGCTGTCAATGGATTGAACGAGGGCATGTAAAGCGTCTGGGGTAAACCATGGAAAGTTCTGTGGGGCCTGGATGTGGAAAGGGAGCTATGGTTTCGGTGAATTATACATGACAGCTAGAGACTGAGCGTGAACGAATGTGGCCTTCGTTGTCTTTACCTAGAGCTACCTCGTGCAAATGCGGGGGGAGGGGGCTGTTATTTCATGTGTGGCAGGGTGGCGATGGGAATGAATAAAGACAGGCAGTAAGAATTGTGTACATGTGTATATTTGTATATATGTGTGTGTGTATATGGATACGTTGAGATGTATAGGTATGTATATTTGCGTGTGTGGACGTGTATGTATATATATATATGTGTATGTGGGTGGGTTGGGCCATTCTTTCGTCTGTTTCCTTGCGCTATATAATATATATATATATATATATATATATATATATATATATATATATATATATATATATATATATATATATAGGTGTTTCAACAAATTTTCGAGTCTATCACTGCTGAGAGATGCTGCAGGCCTGGGGCAGTGCAGTGGGAATATCTCCCTAGAATTACAAGCCTAGCCAGGAGGAGGATAGTGTGGGCAGCAGCCATGGAACTGTCGTTGTCTTCCCTGCGTTATAGCGAAAGAAATAGATAACATAAATGTTATCGTAGTCGTTGATAGTCAAGAATAATAGCAATATTTCAAGTAAGCTGTTGGGAGATTTTGAGGTGGAGGTGATGAGTTTACATCCGTAAGGCTTTTGACGTATGTCTTCCTAACTACCAACCACATTGAAACTAGTGACAGTTTTGCAATAATTTCAGAAACTGTACCGTGTGGCAGCCAGGTCACTGTCTCACCCGGCTCACCCGTCCAGTTCCAGTCAAACAATTATCCATCCAATTATCCACCGAATGAAAACTGCCAATGGAGTTTCCAGGTTTGTGTATGCTGTGTTCCTAATAACTTATATCTAAAACCCTTGGGCCATATCGATATATTTACCTGTGAAAGAAACGAATTCTTTTTACTTGATAATTTAATGGAATTATTCTAGAGATAGATATAATGGCTGTCATTTACAACACCATATACTGAGCAGACTTCCACCTATAATACACATAATGAATTATCGTTTATAACATCATACTATAATGGGTGCATTTCTAGCTATGATGCACACCACTGCTACCTTACCAGGAATTCTATTTTATGATCACATACGGGTCCCACGTGCCCGCTTCATCCACCTTCACGTGTCCCACATGCCCGCTTCATCCACCTTGACGGGTCCCACATGCCCGCTTCATCCACCTTGATGTGTCCCACATGCCCGCTTCATCCACTTTAACGGGTCCCACATGCCCGCTTCATCCATCTTAATGGGTCCCACATGCCCGCTTCATCCACCTTGACGGGTCCCACATGCCCGTCTCATCCATCTTGACGGGTCCCACACGCCCGCTTCATCCGTCTTAACGTGTCCCACATGCTCGCTTCATCTACCTTGACAGGTCCCACATGCCCGTGTCATCCACCTTAACGGGTCCCACATGCCCGCTTCATCCACCTTGACTGGTCCCATATGCCTGCTTCATCCTCCTTGACGGGTCCCACATGCCCGCTTCATCCACCTTGACGGGTCTCACATGCTCGCTTCATCCACCTTAACGGGTCCCACATGCCCGCTTCATCCACCTTGACGGAAGTGAAAATTTAAAAAAGTTCTTTTTGTGTAAACTTCATCAAAGCTAAGCCTCTCTCTCTCTCTCTCTCTCTCTCTCTCTCTCTCTCTCTCTCTCTCTCTCTCTCTCTCTCTCTCTCTCTCTCTCTCTCTCTCACCATTTCTATTCACTGCCATTATTTCCTGTCTGACAACAGTGTTACCTTCATCATTACTCTCTCAACACACAGTATAAGGCAGCCATGTTCCATCGCTTCACCATTCCTGACTGAGTAACATGAATGTAGGCCATTTGTGCTAGTGGGTCTATACAGATTCCTGGTGCCTGCCTAGATTCATGGGTCATTCAAAGTGTCATCGAACTTAAAGTAAACAAAAGATAATGATAACTTTGGACCACATTTCTCAGGGAGCTTATCATTGCGCCATATTCTAATCATCTCAAACAGGCGGACGATCCCGAGGACACACTGACTGTCGTGTGTTCGTTCAACGTGCGAGCCTCACGCCGCTGCTCGGCAGATAAACTGACTTTCACAGAGTTTGAAACGGGCGGTTATGCCACCAGCGTCAGGTGGGTAAACACACACACACTCACACACACACACACACACACACACACACACACACATACACACACACTTATACACCTAGAAACGAGAGGACTGAGAGAGATTAGGGATTTGGACGGACGAGTGTGTCAGTAGTTCTGATGCAAGGGATCGAGTATCACTGGTGCGTGATATGGGCTCTTGTGGCATTAAAGGTATAACTAGGGTGCACAGGACACCAAGTGCTGTTATGAAAATGTTAAACATATTGTGGGGTTGTGTGCTGAAGACGGATTGGTGACTGGGAATACCTGGTTTGAAAAGAGGGACTTACATAAGTATACATGGGAGAATAGGTGTGATGGAAAGTGGGCATTATTGGATTACATTCTGATTAATAGATTGATGCGAATGTGCTGAGAAGGGCGGCCGGTGGAATGTCTAAATCATTACCTGGTGGAGGCGAAGGTGAAGCTTGTAAAGGCTTTACAAAAATGAGGAAATGATATGGGTTGGCAGAAGGTGGTGTGAGTGAGGCATCCTGTGATAAGAGGCTCATGTCAGGAGATGCCACGAGAGGTTGAATGTAAAATGGCAAAGTGATGAGAGTAAATGAAGAGAGGGGAGTGGGTAAGAAATGAGAGGTAAGTAGGGAAGCAGTGCTTACACGTGATAGAGAAATGTTTGGCATGCGAGATGTCTGAGGTGGACAGGAGAGAAAGGATAGTGAGTGGTGGGATGATAAATCAAGGTCTAATTGAACGAGAAAAGAGAGTATGGGCGTTACTTGAGGGTTAGTAGTCAAATGGATTGGGAGACCTAACGACAAAAGTGGTAGGAGGTCAAGAGGAAGATGAGCAGGCTGCAAAAGAAGGCTAATGAGAGCTTGGGGTGAGATGAGGGGTAGGGGGCGAGTATCAGCAAACTTTCAGGTAGAATGAGAGGATATTTCGCATCAACGCTTCTGTAACACATCAGCCACACAATCATATCTTTTAGTATTAAGTTTCTCTACAATCTAAGTTACACCATCCTTGCGTCAGGCATCTCCCGCTTCCTGACCACTACTCCAGCATGTTCTGGAGCTGTACAAACGCATACTGACCCCGTGAAAGATCACTCCGCTAGGTTGCAAACTCTTCAAGCCTCGTCCTTATGGAAGGCTATTCCAGCCGTGAGGGGTGGCGGTCACTCACACGCATTCCCTTTCTATGGTAGGTGTCCTCTACTGCACCATCATATAAGGTGGTCTCCTCTCACAGCTTTGTTTTCGAGTCTAATTTCTTGATGTCTTTAGACTAAATACTTGTCCTCAGAGAATATAAAAGAGCACATTATTAACTTGACCACTCTTCCTCTCCTACCAGGTACTGTGGGAACCATGGTACCATAACCTATAACAGTTACGGCCCTCAGGTGATCGCCACATTCCGCAGCAACCGCAGAGGCTCAGCGCCTGGCTTCTCCTGTACAGTTAGTGTCGACGGTGAGTGCGTTGCAGTGTTCGTGAGTGCTCGGGTGTCAAGTGAGTGACTGCCAGTGTTCGTGAGGGCTCGGGTGTCAAGTGAGTGACTGCCAGTGTTCGTGAGGGCTCGGGTGTCAAGTGAGTGACTGCCAGTGTTCGTGAGGGCTCGGGTGTCAAGTGAGTGACTGCCAGTGTTCGTGAGGGCTCGGATGTCAAGTGAGTGACTGCCAGTGTTCGTGAGGGCTCGGGTGTCAAGTGAGTGACTGCCAGTGTTTGTGAGGGCTCGGATGTCAAGTGAGTGACTGCCAGTGTTTGTGAGGGCTCGGGTGTCAAGTGAGTGACTGCCAGTGTTCGTGAGGGCTCGGGTGTCAAGTGAGTGACTGCCAGTGTTCGTGAGGGCTCGGGTGTCAAGTGAGTGCGTAGCAGTGTTCGTGAGTGCAGTCATCAGGGGTAAACTCCGTCAATGGATAGATTATTCATGTAAAAGGGACGCAGGCCAGAGATGCCATCTCTAAATGGACCATTAGTCTTCTTTATCTCTGTAAATAACTCGCTTGAAAGTAAGGACTCTAACCTGAATATGTTTGTAGATGATGCAAAGATCATGAAGGAAGTGAAAAGCGAGGAGGATTGCATCACATTACAAGGGGATCTGAACAGACTCTGAAGTTGGCCTGGCATATGGTTGACGAATTCAGCCTCAGGAAACCTAATGAGGACGGGATAAAGTGGAAGAAGACCTCAATATTATTATCATCCAGCGAGATATAACTTAAGGACTCTGTGCGCGAGAAGGACTTGGGAATGAACATCATCACCAGCCTGTCATTAAAGTCTCATATTAGGAAAAGAGTTAAGCAGAGAAACTGTCCTCTAGTAAATATTAGGATAGTTTTTAAATATGTGGAAACGGATGTAATTAGCAACATGTTCACATCCCACATAAGGTCAGAACTAGAGTATGCTTCTCATGTTTCGTCACCACACCTACAGAAAAACAAAGATATATTAGAGAAGGTCCAGAAGAGGGCAACAACGAAGGTACCAGAATAATAACAATAATAATGATAATGATAATAATTACGATAGTAATAATAATATTAATGAAAATTATAATAATGATAATAATAGTAATGATAATAATAATAATAATGATAATAATAATAATAATAGTAATAATAATGAATGATTTTTTTTTTTTTTTTCATACGATTCGCCATTTCCCCGCACTTGCGAGGTAGCGCTAAGAACAGAGGACTGGGCCTTAGAGGGAAAATCCTCACCTGGCCCCCCTTCTCTGTTCCTTCTTTTGGAAAATTAAAAAAAAAACGAGAGGGGAGGATTTCCAGCCACCCGCTCCCTCCCCATTTAGTCGCCTTCTACGACACGCAGGGAATACGTGGGAAGTATTCTTTCTCCCCTATCCCCCCCTCACGAACACTGGCAGTCACTCACTTGACACCCGAGCACTCCTCACAAACACTGGCAGTCACTCACTTGACACCCGAGCCCTCACGAACACTGGCAGTCACTCACTTGACACCCGAGCCCTCACAAACACTGGCAGTCACTCACTTGACACCCAAGCCCTCACAAACACTGGCAGTCACTCACTTGACACCCAAGCCCTCACGAACACTGGCAGTCACTCACTTGACACCCGAGCCCTCACGAACACTGGCAGTCACTCACTTGACACCCGAGCACTCCTCACGAACACTGGCAGTCACTCACTTGACACCCGAGCCCTCACGAACACTGGCAGTCACTCACTTGACACCCGAGCCCTCACGAACACTGGCAGTCACTCACTTGACACCCGAGCCCTCACGAACACTGGCAGTCACTCACTTGACACCCGAGCCCTCACAAACACTGGCAGTCACTCACTTGACACCCGAGCCCTCACGAACACTGGCAGTCACTCACTTGACACCCGAGCCCTCACGAACACTGGCAGTCACTCACTTGACACCCGAGCACTCCTCACAAACACTGGCACATATACAGAATCAGGGTATATGTGGTACTAAGAGTAAACAACCCGGAAAGGTCTGTGGGACGTGGTTGAGGGTAGGGGGCTGTGGTTTCGGGGGCATTACACATGATTGTTAGAAACTGGATATGAGTGGATGAAGCCATTTCTTCGTTTGTTCCCAGCACTGCGTGGAGACAGCGTTGTATGAAATTATATATATATATGTATATACATATATATATATATATATATATATATATATATATATATATATTATATATATATATATATATATATATATATATATATATATATAATATTATAAATATATATATAATATTATCCCTGGGGATAGGGGAGAAAGAATACTTCCCAAGTATTCCCTGCGTGTCGTAGAAGGCGACTAAAAGGGAGGGAGCGGGTGGCTGGAAATTCCTCCTCTTCGTTTTTTTCAATTTTCCAAAAGAAGGAACAAGAAGGGGGCCAGGTGAGGATATTCCCACGAAGGCCCAGCCCTCTGTTCTTAACGCTACCTCGCATCGCGGGAAATGGCAATAGTACAAAAAAAAAGTATATACATATATATATATGTTTATATAATATATTATAATATATATATATATATATATATATATATATAATATATATATATATATTTATATAATTTCTTTTGTCGCTGTTCCCGCGTTTGCGAGGTAGCTCAAGGAAACAGACGAAAGAAATGGCCCAACCACCCCCATACACATGTATATACATACACGTCCACTACACGCAAATATACATACCTATACATCTCAATGTACACATATATATACACACACTGACATATACATATATACACATGTACATATTCATACTGTCTGCCTTCATTTATTCCCATCATCCACCTCGCCACACATGGAATTACATCCCCTCCCCCCTCATGTGTGCGAGGTAGCGCTAGGAAAAGACAGCAAAGGCCCCATTCGCTCACACTCAGTCTCTAGCTGTCATGTAATAATCCCCGAAACCACAGTCCCTTTCCACATCAAGGCCCCCACACAACTTTCCATGGTTTACCCCAGACGCTTCACATGCCCTGATTCAATCCATTGACAGCACGTCGACCCCGGTATACCACATCGATCCAATTCACTCTATTCCTTGCCCGCCTTTCACCTCCTGAATGTTTCAGGCCCGATCACTCAAAATCTTTTTCACTCCATCTTTACCACCTCCAATTTGGTCTCCCACTTCTCCTCGTTCCTCCACCTCCGACACATATATCTCTTGGTCAATCTTTCCTCATTCATTTTCTCCATGTGCCCAAACCATTTCAAAACACCTCTTCTGCTCTCTCAACCACGCTCTTTTTATTTCCACACATCTTCTTACCCTTACAGTGCTTACTCGATCAAACCACCTCCACCACATATTGTCTCAAACATCTCATTTCCAGCACACCCACCCTCCTGCGCACAACTCTATCCATAGCCCACGCCTCGCAACCATACAACATTCTTATATTATATATATATATATATATATATATATTATATATATATATATTATATATATATATATATATATATATATTATATATATATATATATATATATATATATATATATATCTGGCTTCCTTATCTAGTTGTTTGTTAGGCAGGTTTATAACAAAAGAAGGATTTGTGTTCTTAGTCAGGTCGCTGTTTTTGATAAAAAGGTCCAACTTACAATTTAGTGTCATTTTGTAGCCTATTGCGTTCATTCCTTAATCTATCATAGCAACAGTCCAACATTCGGCTCTTCCAATCTGTCGGTACTGCCGTTTGAAAGGCACGTTTCTTCTCTCTTGTAATGCGAAATTTCTCCTCCATTTCAAGTTTCTTTAATTCAATGTGTTTCTTTAAATTGATGTTTTGGAATTGGTCAAATGGTCGACCAGACAGCTGCAACAATCACGAGGTAAGACAGATCTTGACATCACTTGCTCATCAAGGCATTTCCTACGAAATCCAAAGCGTAACAACGATTATGGAGAAAGCAGTAACAAAAGGATAAAGTCCAGACAGCTGTAGAGAAGTAGAGAAGAGCCGTGTGGGGAAACCATGTTGGAGAGGAACACAATTTTGTGAAGGCTCAAGATATCCAATGAGTCCAGATTGGAAGAACCGGATGTTGGACCGTTGCTATGATAGATTAAGGAATGAACGCAATAGGCTACAAAAGACACTAAATTGTAAGTTGGACCTTATTACTAAAAACAGTGACTGGACTAAGAGTACAAACCTTCTTTTGTTTTAAACCTGTCTAATAAACAACTAGATAAGGATTCTTGTATGCATTAGGATATATATATATATATATATTAATGTATATATATATATATATTAAAATATATATATATATATATATATATATTTTATATATATATATATATATATATATATATATATATATATATATATAATATATTATATATATTATATATATGTGTATATATATATATTTATATATATTATATATATTTATATATATATATAAATATATATATATATATATATATATATATATATATATATATATATATCTTTCTTTTTTTTTCTTTTTATACATATTCGCCTTATCCCGCGTTTGCAAGGTAGCGTTAAGAACAAAGGAGTGAGCCTTAGAGGGTATATCCTCACTTGGCCCACCTCTCCGTTCCTTCTTTTGGAAAATTATAGACGGGAGGATTTCCACACCCCCCCCCCCGCTCCCTCCTCTTTTAGTCTACTTTTATATCTGAATGCGTCCCCTTTTTACCACAGGTGAGGAGACGACAACAGAAGCCCCAACAACCCCGGACGTCGGAGAAAACACCCAGCCCGGTTGTCGTAATGTTGCATTCCAGACAAACAAAAATAGAAAGATTTCATCTTTTCAACTCTCGTCTTGAATTATAGTTAGTTACATTTCCAGATAGAGTAAATTTCTATATTTGTAGTCGTAATATGTTTATTGTATTTTACTGTTAGTCGA
>NC_092286.1:19991926-20081866 GCF_036320965.1 Panulirus ornatus | reverse complement strand
CCACACACGCAATATACATACCTACACAGCTTTCCATGGTTTACCCCAGACGCTTCACATGCCTTGATTCAATCCACTGACAGCACGTCAACCCCTGTATACCACATCGCTCCAATTCACTCTATTCCTTGCCCTCCTTTCACCCTCCTGCATGTTCAGGCCCCGATCACACAAAATCCTTTTCACTCCATCTTTCCACCTCCAATTTGGTCTCCCTCTTCTCCTCGTTCCCTCCACCTCCGACACATATATCCTCTTGGTCAATCTTTCCTCACTCATTCTCTCCATGTGCCCAAACCACTTCAAAACACCCTCTTCTGCTCTCTCAACCACGCTCTTTTTATTTCCACACATCCCTCTTACCCTTACGTTACTTACTCGATCAAACCACCTCACACCACACATTGTCCTCAAACATCTCATGTGAGAAACTGCAGAAGCTGGTGACGGAGTTTGGTAAAGTGTGTGGAAGAAGAAAGTTAAGAGTAAATGTCAATAAGAGCAAGGTTATTAGGTACAGTAGGGTTGAGGGTCAAGTCAATTGGGAGGTGAGTTTGAATGGTGAGAGGCTGGAGGAAGTGAAGTGTTTTAGATATCTGGGAGTGGATCTGTCAGCGGATGGAACCATGGAAGCGGAAGTGGATCATAGGGTGGGGGAGGGGGCGAAAATTTTGGGAGCCTTGAAAAATGTGTGGAAGTCGAGAACATTATCCCGGAAAGCAAAAATGGGTATGTTTGAAGGAATAGTGGTTCCAACAATGTTGTATGGTTGCGAGGCGTGGGCTATGGATAGAGTTGTGCGCAGGAGGATGGATGTGCTGGAAATATAAATATATATATATATATATATATATATATATATATATATATATATATATATATATATATATATATATATATATATATATGCATATATATATATATATATATATATATATATATATATATATATATATATATATATATATATATATATATATATATATATATATATATATATATATATATATATATATATATATATTATCCCTGGGGATAGGGGAGAAAGAATACTTCCCACGTATTACCTGCGTGTCGTAGAAGGCGACTAAAAGGGAAGGGAGCGGGTGGCTGGAAATCCTCCCCTCTCGTTTTTTTTTTAATTTTCCAAAAGAAGGAACAGAGAAGGGGGCCAGGTGAGGATATTCCCTCTTAAGGCCCAGTCCTCTGTTGATAACGCTACCTCGCTAATGCGGGAAATGGCGAATAGTACGAAAGAAAAAAAGAAAAAGATATATATATATATATATATATATATATATATATATATATATATTTACTTATTGATCTATTTTGTTCTGTCGCTGTCTCCCGCGTTAGTGAGGTAGCGCAAGGAAACAGACGAAAGAATGGCCCAACCCACCCACATACACATGTATATACACATACAGGTCGACACACGCAAATATACATACTTATACATCTCAACGTATACATATATATACACACACAGACATATACATATATACACATGTACATAATTCATACTGTCTGCCTTTATTCGTTCCCATCGCCACCCCGCCACACATGAAATAACAACTCCCTCCCCTCTCATGTGCGCGAGGTAGCGCTAGGAAAAGACAAAGGCCACATTCGTTCACACTCAGTCTCTAGCTGTCATGTAATAATGCACCGAAACCACAGCTCCCCTTCCACATCCAGGCCCCACAGAACTTTCAATAAAGAAATGAAGTTGTTGTTGAGAGGTAACATTTCTCTTATCAAAAGTTTGTCATCTTTGTCCCCTTCATTGACACATATGTATGGACTTATCAAAACACATAAACAGAATTTTCCAGCAAGACCTATAGTGAGTTCAGTAGGCTCCATAACATATAAATTGTCAAAATAGTTAGTTTCTTTATTAAGCCCCTTAGTGGGAAAGGTATCAAATTCTAATATCATGAACAATGTAGATTTAGTCAACAAGCTAAACAATATCAATGTTAATTTTGATTTCAAACTAGTTAGCTTTGATGTTTCCTCACTTTTCACTAAAGTTCCAGTTGATGACCTTTTAGAATATTTATTTGATGTGTTGGATGATATTCATTTACCTGTTTCAAAGACTAATTTTATTGAACTGATAAAATTGTGTATAAAAGACTGTGTATTTCAATCTAATGGAGATTATTATGCTCAAAAATTTGGTATGGCAATGGGTAACCCTCTTTCACCTGTACTAAGTAATCTTTATATAGAATTTTTTGAAACAAAATTACTAAAGGATATCTTACCTTCTAATGCAATTTGGTTTAGGTATGTAGATGATGTTCTTTGTGTTTGGCCAACAAATGAAAATTTACAAATATTTCTCCACTTACTTAACAATTTAGTACCTTCCATCAAATTTACTGCAGAAAATGAAAATAATGGTATGTTACCATTTTTACATTACATGATCCATAGACAAGGAAACAAGTTTAAGTTTAGCATATACAGAAAACCCACCAATGTATGCTCATATATCCATTATTACTCATCTCAACATGACAGAGTTAAATTATCATCATTTCAATCTATGTTCCTTAGGGCATTACGTATTTGCAGTCCAGAGTTTATTGATGATGAGTTTGAGAAGATATATTCTATTGGATCTAAGTTAAAGTACCCTAGATCTTTCATTGATAAATCCCTTAAGTTAGCAAAGAAATCATTTTATAGAGTTGAGCCCAAACCTCCCATTGACACTAAGAATCTTTTAGTTCTCCCTTTTAATAATAATTTCACTTTGCTTCCCATGCTGCTTAAATCCTTTAATGTAAATGTTGCCTTTAGCAACAATAATACTATAAAGAATATCTTAATCAGGAATTCACCAGAAAGTTCTCTTGGCTGCATCTATAAAGTTCCTTGTGGAAACTGTGATAAATTTTATGTTGGTCAGACTGGTAAGGATCTTTCTCTTAGACTTAAGCAACATATATATAGTATAAGAACGGGACAAGAATCTAATGCCTTGTTTAATCATGTTAAAAACTATGATCATCGTATTGACTGGAGCAACGCCATCTCACTTATTAACTCTAACTCTATTACCATGAGAAATATCATTGAATCTTTTATTATCAAAAGCACAAAGAATTCTAATCTTAATATTAGTGACGGTCTATACAAATTAGATAACTTTATTGTCGATAAGATTTGTAAAATGATTATGAAGTTTATGAACGCTCGCTTTATGTTTTGGACAATCACATGGTTACCAAATGGCGTCCTAGCTTCGTCTCTTCGATGTATATCAACTGTCTGTTATATTTCTCTCTTGTGTCTCCCCTGATGATGTGATTATTACACGAAAGTGCACCTGGGAACTTTTCGTGTTTCATTTTCCCCGGGGACTCATAGGAATTTATATATATATATATATATATATATATATATATATATATATATATATATATATATATATATATATATATATATATATATATATATATATATATATATATATATATATATATATATATATATATATATATACATATAATCAAGAATGTAAACCATGGAGTATGGAGAGGAAATTTGATTATCAAAGTTTTATTCTGATGTGAACCCAAACTTAGTCCAGTATTGTTTGTCATATGTTACAGATGAACCTGCCGTCCCACGTGGAATACCAATGGATATCGGCTCTCTCAGTTACTGTTGGCTGGCGGTGATGTGCGTTTGTTCTGTGTTTTGTTTGTTTTTTAACATAGGAACTACATCTGTGTGTAGCAAGCGTTATCATACATGATAGTCACATACCAATTGATCCCGTGGCTCACCAGGCAACCTTTCACATTATAAAGTAATGTAAATCTTTGGTGTAATTGCTTAACGCTCTAACCGCAGTTGTAGTGGCAGAACAGTGTCATGTTAGTGTATATTACGTCATTGGGCGGAGAACAGAAATATATGTCAGTAATCACATAATATACTCGATATGTCTGCCTGAGTGTAGCATCAGTGTCGACGTCACATCCTTTCCTGCTGTCCACGTATACAATGATAACAGTTTGTACGATTATATACAACAGTGTTAGTACATTCATTCAGCCTAAAAGTCAAATGGCACAGAATAATCGGTACAAGTTAAACGAGTGACCCAGTTGTTATAATGAGAGTATGTATCTCACAGATAACCCGGCCCTTCCACACCCCGCTTAACGCGGAATCAAAACCCATCGCGCGTTTACAACTTTCTGTGAACCTTTGGGAGCCATTTCTCGAGGCCACACTGCTGTAAACTGACATGAAACTCAATATCTGTCCATGAATGGCAAGTGCCCATGTGTGCCGTATACTTCCAATAGAGAAACGGTGTATGACACAAGTGGTTGTTTTGAGCCAGATCTTTATGGTGGATACAGGAGGCCCGAATGTAAACCAGCCAATTCACTTTATTAGTTTTCCTTGTGTTACTGGTAGAGGTCAGTTAGGTAAAGTCATTTGTCGAATATAACTGTCAAAAATGAAGCCTCTCTGATTTACAAGAATTCACAAAATAAAAAATCAAGCACACACACACACACACACACACACACACACACACACACACACACACACACACACACACACACACACACACACACATACACACTACACACACACACACACACACACACACACACACACACACACACACACACACACACACCACACACACACACACACACACACACACACACACACACATACACACTACACACACACACACACACACACACACACACACACACACACACACACCACACACACACACACACACACACACACACACACACACACACACACACACACACACACACACACACACACACACACACACACACACACACATTACGAATCATTTAGACTTCCGTGATAAGGTGAGCCCCATCTTAGACTGCCATCTAACCATCTAACACCGTTAGCCAACATACGCAGCTGTGTCACCGCTAGTAATTAGCTGTGTGCCACCATTACCACACCACACACAGCTGTGTGCCACCTCTAATACACTAAACGCAGCTATGTGCCACCATCAACACACCAAACGTAGCTGTGTGCCACCACCAACATACCAAACACAGCAGTGTGCCACCATTAACATATTATACACAGCAGTGTGCCACCACTAACACTCTACACACAGTTGTGTGCCACCACTAACACTCTACACACAGTTGTGTGCCACACTAACACACTACATACAGTTGTGTGCCACCACTAACACACTACACACAGTTGTGTGCCACACTAACACACTACATACAGTTGTGTGCCACCACTAACACACTACACACAGTTGTGTGCCACCACTAACACACTACACACAGTTGTGTGCCACCACTAACACACTACACACAGTTGTGTGCCACCACTAACACACTACACACAGTTGTGTGCCACACTAACACACTACACACAGTTGTGTGCCACCCCTAACACACTACACACAGTTCTGTGCCACCACTAACACACTACACACAGTTGTGTGCCACCACTAACACACTACACACAGTTGTGTGCCACCACTAACACACTATACACAGTTGTGTGCCACCACTAACACACTACACACAGTTGTGTGCCACCACTAACACACTACACACAGTTGTGTGCCACCACTAACACACTACACACAGTTGTGTGCCACCACTAACACACTACACACAGTTGTGTGCCACCACTAACACACTACACACAGTTGTGTGCCACACTAACACACTACACACAGTTGTGTGCCACCACTAACACACTACACACAGTTGTGTGCCACACTAACACACTACACACAGTTGTGTGCCACCCCTAACACACTATACACAGTTGTGTGCCACCACTAACACATTATACACAGTTGTGTGCCACCACTAACACACTATACACAGTTGTGTGCCACAAGTAACAAGGACACAGAAATAAGGGTCACAGTTATGTACCAGCGCTACACACTACACCCAAAAGTCATCAGTTTTACACTAATCACAGATCTGTGCCACAGTAACATACCACACACCAGACGAACTACACATTACTTTCTTACACTGAACAAAGTATAAACACGACATAATAAATAGTTTTGACTTGAAGATCAATCAGGTAAGCAATGCTCGCTGGTAGAATGGGGGAAGGCAATTTAGTATACAAAAAAGAGACGGTCCAGTAAGGTGTGATGGTGGATGTCAGGTGACCTAGAGGCAACAGGATATCATTATGTTATCATGACAGCCAACCAACATGGCAGACGTTAACTGATGCACTTGACTAATAGATCTCGACAAGACCTCTGAAGCCAAATACCACCAGGGGAGCAACGAGACACGTTTGGTCCATTGTATACTGGTTACGTAAAGGGTTATATGGTCGAACTAGTTAGTACGGAAATAAAAGCCAACAATTAGAGTTGGCGAAAGGTGTCACTTGATTCAAGCAGCCAAGAACAGGCATCGTGAGAGGGTAAAGTTAGGAGAGACTAACATACAGCATATCAGGAGACACCACACGACTGGGCGTCAGGAGAAGAGGGAAGACGTGAGTGGAAGTCAGGAGAAGCCAGTTGACTATATTCCTCATCGCTCAACATTTCCATGGAAGGGGCGATAATTAGCCGACAGTAAAAGGCTGAGTCAATTTTCAGGGAGCTTTATCAGGTGTAGCCAAAGGTGAGAACCTCCTTTCCTCACCGGTAGACAGACACCCAGGAATGTCTACGACTGGGGAGTCACCCAGCCAAAGTGTTATATTGGTAAGGGACGCCGCCCGTCCCATGTATGTTGTAGTGGTGAGGGGAATCTCCCAGCCCATGTGAATCATGGTGGTGTGAGGCAACACCCAGCCCGTGTGTGTTGAGGGGCACCACCCACCTTGTGATGACTTGCTCAGGGAGTCAGCACAACAAACATTAACACATACCACTATATTTCCCAGTACGTAAACTGGAAGGTTTCTTCTGTAGGTTAGACAAGATCTGTTGGTGTGACGCAAGACAATGTGTTTAACATTTCTGGTATATCTTTTTTTTTACATCTTGTTTTTCCTTGAAAGTAAAAGTGCTACACTAATACACATAATATCTCTTAGATCACAGTACTATAACCTAGCGCGTTATATCTTTTCATGAATATACTCTAGAATTTCATGATAAAAGTAGACCAGCTTATGTATCAAGACTTTATAGAATAATGTGATTTAACTCCTTGCAGTTACCTTCAGCCTCCCTGCCAAGTACTGAGTGTTTCCTCCACAACTCGTGCCTTCTCCACGTATAGATAATCTGGCAAAATGTATTCAATATAAAGACGTACAATTGACCCTTACGATCTTCCTAACAAAACACTATCGGTGCTCAACTGCTGATGTGCGATACATGATGATTTATGTTATCTTTCATATAGCGAACTTCGTAGATTAGTTGGTTTACACTCAATCTAAACGACTGAAATATACGTCAGAAGCATGTAAACGTTTTGTAGTATTCATGGAACCTTGAATGATTAGTTGTTTTGGTTTTTGGTCTATCAGTTGGCTGGGATATTAACACCGTCAACATTAAGTCACAACCATCAACCAACACATCCTTAACATCATCCTCAGGTGTTATGGATAATTCTAAGACCACACACAATCCCACTATTCATTTTGCCCATCAAGTCTGGCTCATAGTTAAAGATACGTCAACCAGGGTCACGTCGTGCTAAACCCAGCTGTCACCTGGGAGAGCGGGGGTTGTATTACTACCTCAGGTTAAGCTGGCACACATCAAGACGCCGCCTGCCCGAGCCACAAGATGGCAACACATAATTCTTCAACTGTTTAACTTCTGCCACGAAGAATTCGTCTCTTCACATCCAAGTGATGTAATCCACTGTGCAGGGGACTTCATTGTACACCACAGGGATTGATTACGCTCTACTCGGGATGATCCCCGCTGAGACGAGGCCATTTTGTCTTCCTCCATAACGATCTGGAATGAAGAAGCAAATATCCAGCGCGTGTTCCACACTGTCATGACCACTTTTCCAGCTCTCGATTTTTTGTTTATTTCTGGATCCTGTCACTATAATCACACTAATTCTGCCTCCTTAGGCTACTTCAACCACAATCTTATTTCTTCTGCCCCAACTGGGCACACCCATCCATCACTCCTAGAAAACATAGCTTAGGCGCTGTGGGAGAGCTCAGTGGTCATCCTTGTGCAGTTTCTTTACAGACTTTCCCTGGGATGGGGAGTTCATAGCAGAGTTATCTTGGCTGGGATGGAGACCTACATCCCATCTTCTACTCTATATTTCTTCATCGATTCATTAATTTGAGCGGTTCAGCTGTGAGTCTTGTCACATAAGAGAGAGCGTGTTGGGCCATGGACCTCCTCCCTTCCCTTGAAACCTACCTTGCTTTCAATTATGCTTGGAATCACCTCGAAGATGCGCTCCGTAAAGGCAAACATACCTTCATAAAAACAAATTGTTCTGATTTGACTTTTTCCACTGACAAATCTCTATGGTTCTTAACCAAAATAAATCTCCAATTACTTCTGTAACTTAACCTTTCCTCCTCTTATCCAACATTATCAATCTTTAACTAACTCTCCAGCTGATAAAGCCGTTCCTTCTGGTAATTCATTTTTCCTCTGATACAATCTTGGAAGTTTCTACTCTGATACTTCGTGTCCATCTCCTCCACCGAACCTACAGTATCTATAATGTTCATCTTACGCATGGTCTTCCAAGCCCTCCCCAGATCCAGGGGATGTGTATGACCTGGACGACATGCCTCCTCGAGCCCTAAAGAAATGTAACTCTCAACTAGTTCTAATTCCTGCTCGCCTATTTTTCTTTCTCAAGAAATCCCAGAATTTTTCCTTCTTGCAGGCAAGCCTTGGTGCAGCCCATCCCTAAGAAAGGCGACCTCTCTAACCCTCCTTCTATGGCCCCATTGCTCACACTTCTGCTGATTGCAAGTCCTTGAAACTCCTTAACTCTCACTTTTTCTGACACTTAGGATACCATTTCCTTTTTTATGATCAACTTTACGGATTTCCCAGTAATAATTCCTGCACCAATAATATATCATCAACCTTTGGGAAGCAGGCTTTATGATGTTGATCATGTGGGTGTTCAGGGTAGAGTAGTGGATATAGTTATGCCTAACATTCTTATCTTATTACAGGGAGGAATTGTTGTGCGCAGAAACTGTACAGAGAGAAACGAGCGACTCTTGAACAATGGCAAGAATTGCGTTTAACTCAAATGAATTTAACCAGGATAATGATTCCTCAATCCGAGATGTTGCACAGGCTCGAAATGAAATAGGATATATTTTCCATACGAGAAAGAGAATGATTACTAGAAGGTTTGGGAAGGAAAAATAAACTGAAGTGTATAGAGTGGAATCTTCAGTATAAGGGCAAACAAGGTTAGTTGAAGAGAGATCGCTTATAGTAAGAAAAAAGAATATTCAATAAGACAGAACTCTGAAAGACACCATTGTTGTTAGGACAAGAAGGGAGATGCCGCTCCATTAACAACAAATGCAGTGGAACGACAGGAGACGAAAAACCGTTCGAAGGAATCTGAGGAGAGAAAGACTTATGCCACACCCTGTCACATGCTTTAAAGATGCTGAGGACATCGGAAAATGTTACACCAAAATTGCCCCTGAAGGAGGACCAGAGGCACTGCTAAACCTTATCGGTTATCAGTAAAAAAAGAACGGGTTCTGTGTCTGAGAAAGTGAGAGTTAAGGAGAGTCTCTAACTCTTTAGATATGGCAAAAATGAGAGCGATAAGGTGATAGTTGGAAGGGTTAGAGTGGTTATCTTTCTTAGGATGGGCTTCTCCGAGGCAGGCTTCCAAGAAGAAGGAAAAGTTTGTTGTTTTAGACTGAGACGAAGTTGCTGAGAAAGGATCAGAGCTATTTTAAAGAGGTAAACCATCTGGGTCATGTGGGTCATGCGTCTTATTCACGTGGAGCTGGGGAAGAACTCGGGAGACCATGATGCCCCAGGAAAATGTAGGAGAAGGAATAGGTTTAGTGGGAAGAATTGATGAAGGAAAATTAGATTAGAATCATAGAAATTTAACGGTGTAAAAGGAGCAGTTTTATCAGTTGGAGAGTTAGCTATAGATTGTTGGTTATGTATGATTTTTTCTTCCATCATTCCCGGCAACCGATCAGAATGGTACACAAATACATTTTAAGCGATCTTCGCCCTACTGGTGAAAATTTAAACAAATTTAACCTTCTCTGTTGTTTCCCTAAGATAGAGATTACCTGAAGCCAAATACATCAAATACATTTCTTTGGAATTCTCCTCATTCCTCCCTAAAACATTTTCCAGATGAAATATGGGAAAGCGCTCACATCCCTTCATCCTCACGACAGCAAACCTAAATGTTTGGCAGGATGTTAAGTGAAACATTTTACCTTATGCTGTTTCTTTTTTCATCTGCAGCCAAACACCTGTAACCTAAGTCATTCCTGCTTCTATGACGCTTTCCTATGGGTTAAAGACATTTCTGTCTTTCTTTTTGTTTCCTACAACATCATCCCAATCATGTTCATCGCTCTATAGTTAGCGTCCGGACTTCACTACAGCTGATCATGGATGTCAATACTTCACCAAAATGTTATGACTTCAAAAATTTCATCCAGAATGTACGACTCACAATGATAAACACCCACAATGTGCAATACACACAATAGTGCACACCCATGAGGCACAGTTTCTAGCACAATACCCATACACCATGTACTTCCATAGAGCAATACACGAAAAGTACACACCCACATAACTACAATAGACAATTCACAATACTGTAAACGACCACAATGTACAATGGTCACCCACACTAGACAGCATCCAGAGTAAGCAATGTTCCACACAGTAAACATTAACAATTAGCAGTGTCCTACGCGGCATACACATAAAACACACAAGTCATAATTCATCTCACACCCACAATAGACAATTTACTACGTATTACACACTAACAATAGATAATTCACAACACAATACATAACCATAATACATAATTCAATTCATAACTCAGGATGCACCTACAGAGAACATTACACACTCACAGTAGACATCTCACAACAAAGTACACACTCAATAAGCAATTCACAACATACCACATGTAGAAATCGGGCATCTTATATCTTTCAAATACCATTCTGTTACTGTTGGCATCAAGGAAAACTCAGCCCTAGAGGCCCGAGTGGCTACCAGAAGGTCATTTATCGGACAACATTGAGCAGTATTTGCGCCAAGTAAAGCCTTACGTCTCGCAAACAGTGTGTACTGCAGTTAACAGGAGGAAAGAAACCACAATATCACGTAGAACTAAATACTTGTTATATCTAGTTCGTGTCGAACTTCATCCACAGCTTCCAATGTATTTGTTCAACAGGTAGTTGTGGACAGCCGTCCTACCCACCCGCAGACTTCTTGTTTATATTATCTGTCGTTTGCGATAAAAACAGCCGTCATCTTGATAGTGTTTTCTCTAAACTGAATGTACTACTCGTTCGATGTTGTTCCATGAGTATCTAGTTGTTCCTCTCTCTCTCTCTCTCTCTCTCTCTCTCTCTCTCTCTCTCTCTCTCTCTCTCTCTCTCTCTCTCTCTCTCTCTCTCTCTCTCTCTCTCTCCTATACATTTCATTCTTCATATTCTTTCTCTCTATGAATGGTGTCAGGTACTGCAGACCAGCCTCCGGCATTTGTGTTACTTAATTTTCTAAGTACTCTTACAAACTATTCAACATAATTTGGAATATATCTCTTATGTTGGTGAGATTATACTGGGATCTTTAAAAGGTGAAGAGAAACCAAAAGTTGGCAAAGTAGTTAACAGCTTAAAGCTGGTAACTATATTACGGAACCAACTTTCGCTTTTTTAATGTGAAGTCATCTCGAGGTATTGGTGTGGATATACGTGCTGGATATTATTGTAGGTGTATTAAGAAAAGATCTGCTTTCTGTCCTCAGAGCAAGATAGATCCGGTACGTGTCAGCTTATGGTACAATGGACCCATCTCACCGGAACATTTGGAGATGGATTCGTATCTTTAAGATGCTGATGCATTCTGTCAAATTTCATGTATGTGTGACATTTGACAAATTGAAATTGATTTGCAAAGATTGCCGTTGACGATGTCTTCCGCATGAGGTTTTGTGGGAACGATCGAGGCGTATTATTGGAAAACTTTGCACCAGACCTCAGCAGATTCCTCCATGAAACTGGTATAAGGCCCATCTGTGGCAGTGTGGAAGTGAAGCTCCATCGCCACGAGCTACTCTTAGTGCTACACCTGTTCTGGCAAGATACAAGATTAGTTGAAGAAGACAGAGGGAGGAACTCAAGGTTGCTGGTTAAAGCAAGTCAATTAGCCAAGCAGAGTGATGCTAGGGAGGAGAAGGTGTGTGACTGGAGATTTACGGTGAAGAAACACTTCGACTGAGGATAGTAGGAGAGTTCTGCAAAGCGTTGGCTGGTGTATAGATAGTCACTTACTTTATTTAGAATTTGCTTGAGCTGTTACGGTAACGATGGTTCTGGTGATGTCACCAACTCTCCTTCAGACAGGATAGAATCATAAATTGAATGTCCACATCAACATAAGTCTTTCTCATACTATATTCTAGGTATCAAAATTTGACATCGATCTCCATTTTTACAGTCTAAAACATATATGTGTGATCATATTCGTATGAAATTAATCATCAGGCCGCAAGATATCTGCAGGAGTGATAATATCGTTGATGCTGTCCTAGCTAAAATCCCAGGGTGATCATTAACAAAGTGATGACGTAGAGACAATAATGAATTTTGTTACTTTATGATCTAAAGATCGATGAATGTTATACCCATGAAAGGCAATGAAGTCAAAGGTTTTCTTTCCTTTAGGATATTGATCCATCTCACAACTGATGCTTGAATCATGTGAAGTTAATTAGATGGCGAGGAAAACGTTGCTATTACCTCAGCACACATAGTTGAGCACATTGTCTTATCAGGAAGTAACGAGGTAGGCAAGAAGAGAAGCAGTACAGAGGTGCAGAAACTCCAGAGGAGGATATCTGTATCGCCGACACTGCCAGCTAACTGATCGTCTCGTATCTTACTGCAGCAAGAGAGAGTGGCTGCTCCAACCTGGATCCCAGACTGTTATCTGGCGGCAGGAGGGAAGACAGTACTAGGTATAACGTTGTCAGTGTTAGAATAGAACCATAACTGTTAATGTTATTCTTAGTACGTGGGAGAGTACAATAGAAGGTACCGACTGAGAATGAAATCTCCATCCGCCGGCAATCATATGTGCAGTTATGGATCTTTGTTCAACGTTCATCCTCTGATTTTTTATTTTAATAATCTATAGACTGTATTGTCGGATACTTTTCTCAACAATTTTGGTCAGTGTAAGTGGAAGATCTTTTAAAGTGCTGTGTCAGCTTACAGGAGACAGTTGTGATCTGTCAAATTTCTTCATAAGATATGAATGCATTTTCTATAATATTCTGTGTTTGATGAGATAGATCTTTTTATACCAATGTTTGATTTCACTGAAAAACCTCCAAAAGCCTTAATCTTCATGTTAGATACGCTAAAGTTACCAGAAACCTTACTCCACAGAGTACATGTACAGATGTGGTTATAAGAAAGCCAGACGCTAAACCCTGAACTTGAAAAAGAAATGCTCCAGCAACAGCCAGCAAAACCTTGATGATAACCATAGCGACTACTGAGAAATCAATGATAATGGTCCTATTGACCATGTTTATAGGTAATGTTGTAAAAGTGGTTCTGCAGTGTGGAGCATGGCCGGCCACTCACTATAACCACTATTTACTAGTAATACTACTTCAGATAATTACCAGGGAATAATGGATGCATGCTACTTACTTTACTGGTGATCAGCTGTAGTAGCCTTCTTAAGGAAAGTGTCAAGCATGTATGATAGACAAATAAATCTCTACAATCAATATCATCTCACTGAGATTAGAAAATGAAAAATTAAAGTGTTCAGTTCATATTCTTATGTTCTCTTCCATACAGAACGTAAGATCAAATAAAAATGGAACACAAACTGAACATTAGTAAAGTTTACAATATATCTGAACATGATTTACGGTTACACTGACACTGAACATCTGAGCTTTGAGATAATTCCTGTAAAGTCTTGCTGGGTCTTAGACACTAGTGCCTTACCTCCGTCCCTCCAGTCCACGACTAATGTTAAACAGATCATAGAGATATACTGTATTTGCCTCTATGATGTCACTATGGTAGTGTGAGCAGGACACAGAATCTGTCTCTCAGTGTGAATGATATCTGAAAGATACATTGATAACACTAACCTAATGATGTACAACAATACAGTTAGTATCTGATATAGAACGTTACACTTGCCATCTGGTGTACAAAATTATAATTGCCAACTGCTGTACAACATGCTTCGCAAATGGCGTACAATATTATGCTTAGCAACTGGTGTACTATTGATTTAAACAAGTAGAGTACAACATTACATTAACCAATTGGTGTACAATATTACACTTGCCAACTGGTGTACAATATTAAAAGTTACAAATCAAGGTAACATATAAGTCATTTAGGAACAAGCTACACGTTCTCTCTTCAGTTCTTCTCGAGCGCTGGTCCCCAGTCGGGCCGTACACCCCACACATCCTTGGTCTTGTTTTTCCTTCTTTTTGAGGATGGGACGGTAAACACACAGGGGGGGGATCAGGAAGCTGCTCAGAATGTTCAGTGTATTTGATTGATAACTACCAAAACAACAAAGAAGTACCAAATTTCCATCCACCGACATCAACATTATACTGAAAGTATGTTGGCCATAGGTGATCTGTTGCTGTATACTTACATTTTGTTTGAAATTGAATGATATGATACCATAAATGTATCTAAACGTTCAAAGAATATTGAAATTCTAAAATATGCTCACGATAGCAGTCCGTCAATGATATGATCAAGTGTTCATTATCGCCTTGGAAAATCAGGCAACGGTTTAGGGCTGGTACTTTTTGTGAACGTCACATTCAGCCGTTGACAGTATGAGCTACCGGTCTGGTTTTATCTGAGGTCAGTGTTTCTATTCTACATAATCGTATGAGACCCTGACGCCACATTTTTTTTTTTTTTTTTCTTTTTTTTTTCAAAAAAAGGAACAGAGAAGAGGGCCAGGTGAGGATATTCCCTCAAAGGCCCAGTCCTCTGTTCTTAACGCTACCTCGCTATCGCGGGAAATGGCGAATAGTATAAAAAAAAAAAAATATATATATATATATATATACATATATATATATATATATATATATATATATATATATATATATATATATATATATATATATATATATATATATATATATGTATATATATATATATTTACGTATATATATATATATATACATATATATATATATATATATATATATATATATATATATATATATATATATATATATATATATGTATATATATATATTTATATATATATATATATATTTTTTTTTTTTGATTTGTCGCCGTCTCCCGCGTTTGCGAGGTAGCGCAAGGAAACAGACGAAAGATATGGCCCAACCCACCCCCATACACATGTATATACATACGTCCACACACGCAAATATACATACCTACACAGCTTTCCATGGATTACCCCAGACGCTTCACATGCCCTGATTCAATCCACTGACAGCACGTCAACCCCGGTATACCACATCGATCCAATTCACTCTATTCCTTGCCCTCCTTTCACCCTCCTGCATGTTCAGGCCCCGATCACACAAAATCTTTTTCACTCCATCTTTCCACCTCCAATTTGGTCTCCCACTTCTCCTCGTTCCCTCCACCTCCGACACATATATCCTCTTGGTCAATCTTTCCTCACTCATTCTCTCCATGTGCCCAAACCATTTCAAAACACCCTCTTCTGCTCTCTCAACCACGCTCTTTTTATTTCCACACATCTCTCTTACCCTTACGTTACTTACTCGATCAAACCACCTCACACCACACATTGTCCTCAAACATCTCATTTCCAGCACATCCATCCTCCTGCGCACAACTCTATCCATAGCCCACGCCTCGCAACCATACAACATTGTTGGAACCATTATTCCTTCAAACATACCCATTTTTGCTTTCCGAGATAATGTTCTCGACTTCCACACATTCTTCAAGGCTCCCAGGATTTTCGCCCCCTCCCCCACCCTATGATTCACTTCCGCTTCCATGGTTCCATCCGCTGCCAGATCCACTCCCAGATATCTAAAACACTTTACTTCCTCCAGTTTTTCTCCATTCAAACTTACCTCCCAATTGACTTGACCCTCAGCCCTACTGTACCTAATAACCTTGCTCTTATTCACATTTACTCTTAGCTTTCTTCTTTCACACGCTTTACCAAGCTCAGTCATCAGCTTCTGCAGTTTCTCACATGAATCAGCCACCAGCGCTGTATCATCAGCGAACAACAACTGACTCACTTCCTAAGCTCTCTCATCCACAACAGACTTCATACTTGCCCCTCTTTCCAAAACTCTTGCATTCACCTCCCTAACAACCCCATCCATAAACAAATTAAACAACCATGGAGACATCACACACCCCTGCCGCAAACCTACATTCACTGAGAACCAGTCACTTTCCTCTCTTCCTACACGTACACAAGCCTTACATCCTTGATAAAAACTTTTCACTGCTTCTAACAACTTGCCTCCCACACCATATATTCTTAATACCTTCCACAGAGCATCTCTATCAACTCTATCATATGCTTTCTCCAGATCCATGAATGCTACATACAGATCCATTTGCTTTTCTAAGTATTTCCCACATACATTCTTCAAAGCAAACACCTGATCCACACACACACACACACACATATATATATATATATATATATATATATATATATATATATATATATATATATATATATATATATATATGTGTGTGTGTGTGTGTGCGTGTGACATACATCATGAATATCACAACGTACTCCAGAGAAGAATAAATCATAGAATTATGAGAAATATGATATAAAACCATAATGAATGGATGAAAACATTAGAAAATACCGAACAATATTGAGATGAATCAGTTAACTCCATTACCCTCCATTACTCTGAAATCTTCTAGGCCTTCATGTTGGCTCCAGTTGACAGTTTCAATTCAGAACTTTAAGCCGTACTTGAACAGCACTAATTACGTGCGAAAAGAAGACCAAATTCAGTTTCAATAGAATGGAAATTGCCTGCACGTGATAATCAACAATGAATATAAAATGTCGCATTTAATCAGACGAACTAATTATTAGTCACAAAAGGTGGATAATTCCCAATGAATCAGCCTTAATGAAAGGAATGTTTATGTAATCACCAAGAATATCAATAAGTTGACGATAACCAAACGGGCAGGGAGCCCCGGTGAGGAGAGACAAGAGTCGAGGTACTAACTGAAGAACGAACCACATAATCTGGTACACCAGGAAGTCTAGGAACACAGTAGAGGACATGTTAAAGGAAAGAGAAAGTAGCCAAATTGATAACAGATAAAGGAAGAGCATCAGAACATACACAAAGTATTAAACATGACGAGCGCGGCAGTGGAAGTGACATACTATTATGATACGTAAACTGGCAGGAACCGAGCATTTGTACACTGGTTGGAAGGTCCAGTGATCATTTTGTCTTACTTGAATAACCGTATAAACTTTCACCTATGTCTTACCTTCCTGCCCCGATGGTGCTACCGCAGCGCTCAGGAAGTCGGCCAGCCCACTGGGCAGAACCACAGGTGAAAGAGTGTGGTGATGTGTGTCTTTGTTGAGCAATAAGTGTTCAGTGTCTTTAATGTGGAAATCATATCTTGTGTATGATGGGTCGTATGATATAATGAATCCGTGTTCTGGTTGTGTCCAGATCACAGACGAGAAAGGTTGACTAGTCCATGTCAGGAGTTTTGTACCAATTTGGTGAATGGTTGGTGTAATGATGCTTAACACTAGGCTAGAAAGATTGTTGTTTACTGCTTGTCGCTTCAGTTTGGCGCGTACGTTCTTCTTCAATGTCGTAATTGTTAGGGATGGGGCATACATATGATGCTGAAAGTGTGAAACAGGGGTTGGTTTTCATATATATATTTGGATTGGTAATTTGTTATGGAGTGGCTTGTCTGGGAAGGGTGCAATGCTGTTGCAAATATTTTGGGATGCGAGGCAGCCGATGATTGTCCTGAGTGCTCGTTTCGTGTCGGTGTATAGAACTGGTGGTTGCTTTTGACAGTGTGGAGGTAGTATTTAGAATAAGAAATTTGGCTGAAGGATTACAACAGTTTAAGGTGTTTAGTATTGGTGGTCAATGCATTACTGATACTACTTAATGTTGCGTCCAAAGGGATGTTTATAATGTGATATGTAAGTGTCAACGTTGAGGAACATAATATCTACTGACAGTAAGATGGTCATTAAGGCAGAACTGTCGTCATATACACAACCCAGGAAGAATTATGACAAGCTGTCATGATGTATTTCACTGTGATAAGATTTCCCATAGATATTAGAAAGTCATGTGATCTTCATATAAATATGACTATTTAGTACATACATATCTCTTTCTGTCCCATTAATCTAGTTTATGCAACTATATTTGATGTGAATACCACGATTTATAACATACTGCCAATCAGCAGTTCAGAGATTCTAATGTATAGGAAGAACTGTGTTACGTGAACCAAAGACAATGTCTGAAAATTGATATTTCAGTACCTGGTAATCACTGTATGGAATGGTAAAAATAGAAACCTATTAAACCTATCAAAACTTTGATATGCTGCAAGTCATGATATATTCATCTGTATGAAGACTTACCTACATATACTCAGCTACAAAGGTCCTCAACACAAACATGGCTGTGAAGAACACTTCAGTATTGATCTAATTGTTTTAGAATTATTAAAAAAAAAATTTGCTACAATATCTAGCTTGATAATTGTCTTCTAATAAATAGACTCTCGTCAAGCAATGCATGATAGCCAACACTCTAGAAATAAATGCAAAATACTGTTAGAAATATCCTGTATAAAGCAGAAACATTGAGAGATTACAAAATTGGTGTTTTGCGTCACTTTCAGCATCAAATGACTGTAAAAGATCCGCCAAGAATTTGTATTGTTTCGAGTGAAAATTAGACCACTCTAGAATTAAGCAGCAACTTATATGAAATGTGTCAAAGCCTTTGATAATTTTGAGTAACAGTATCATACTACTTTTATCCTCCTTCTTCTCTGCTAAATAAGTTGAGGTCATCTAAATGTATATACCTTCTAGGACTTATTTTCTCTGTCTGAATGACCATCTTGGTAACTCGCCCGTTGTATGTACTCTATTCTATTTATCTTCTCTCAAGTAAGGCGGTCAAACCTGAACACAATATATACATACAAGGATGACATGTAAGACCAAGATGGACAGAGTTGATAATGGGAACAAAACTCATGGAGGCGTTTGTATGTCTGGGGAAGTCCTAGAGGAGTCCCGAGTGAGAACACGGCTTCCTTTAGGTACATCCTCGACTGAGGTCCTATCAGCTAAAGTTTGAGTATTCTAACTGACAATAGCAACTTGGTACATACGTTGTAGGTAATGTTCACCTCAAAGTATAACTGTTAAACCTCGCCTGTTGCTGTATATTTCCCGTGTGCACCAGGCGCGGGGGAAGACAGTGATAAGCAGCCTCCACTTATCTTGTTAAATTGTCCTGTCATGATCACTACAACGACTCGCCCGCCCACACCGCTGGCAAACAAGAATCTTATCTTATTTTGACACAAACGAAAATGAGTAAGTAAAATTGCTATACCGATCTTTTGTTACAGTTTAAGTATTTGATGACAGACATCAAGCTAAAAATAAATGGCGAGGGTAAAATTCTGTTATGAACGTTGGGAATGTACATCAGGAACATGGATTATCAGATTTAATTACACAGAATATAGTCGGAAATATTCTACTTAACGAACATATTAAATTTACTTTTTATTTTCGTACTTACCTGAGCTATCTTCTTTGCTTTCAACATCAATTTCGTTATTTTCATTTCTCATCTGATACTATGTATGTCTCAGGGACATCTAGGAGACGCACCAAGGTCTCTCATGACGTGTACACAACGTCCCACAGGCAGGCAGGCACAGGAGGCAACCCTTTTAGTGAAATTAAAATTTTCTGAGCGGGAGGGGACACAAGTCAAATGTCAGAGGTTCCCGTTCAAATACGACAAAATTAACCAGTAGAGTTCTGGTCTATGTAAAGGCCTTGCCAGAAAGACTGGAGTTATACCCAAATGTGCCTGTAGATGAGAAGTTAAGGATTGAGAAAATCTACAAAGAAACTTTAACAGACTGCACTTGTGGTAGTTATATGACTGATGAAGTTCAGGCCAACTAACTGACCTATGATGAAGTCGGAGCACAGTGAAAGGATGCTTAATTATAACTATACCATCTAGCAGGAAACGAATTACAGGGATCAATAAATGAAAAGGAGATGGAGGTTGCTGTAATGCCTAGTCTATCCCTAGAATGTTTCACGAGCAAGGTTCTTAAAGGGTAAATGATTTACTGGTCAACAGTAAACTTGCCTTCAAGTGTATATCACGTTCAAGAAAGGATCTAGAGCTGACATTAGACCACACTAGAGTTTGCAGCACAGGTTTGATCACACCATGTAGGAGACTTGGATCTGCTGGTGAAGGTCCAGCAAATGACATTAAAAACTGAAGAAGTGAGAGAACTAAGGTACTGTGAGAGGCTATCAGCCATGGAATTATCCACGCTGGGAGAAAGAACGGGGATGGGAAACAACGACTTACAACTCTCTGAGTCTATCTGATGAACCTAATATCAAACAGCTGTTTACATTAGTAAGACAGGTCAGCAACAGGACATATCAGGAATTTAAGAATCAAGTTATAACAGATGAAATATTCTCATAGCAACAGAAAAGCAGACATATAAGACAGGCTAGCCAAAGACGCTGTATATGCAGACAGTACAAATACGTGGAGAACACTGTAGGATAGTAAGTTGAAGAGATGGGGTCTTGCGAGTGTAGAACTCCTTCATTGCATTCCATCAATAGGTTACATCCAGCTAAGAATCCGGATCCAAGCTGATAACTTATAATTTCACTGACCACCAGTCATTACACGTCTTGTGTATAGTTGTCTGGTGTGACGGTAGTCCAACACATACAGTTTAACGCTAGTTAGACTAGAGCAGTAAATCTTTCTAGTCATCTCATATCAAAAGCCTGAAATCCTTCTATTTCCTGAATCACACATGATGCATATATATCATGGTCGGAGATTGTTAATGTTTTGTTGAATTTCGTAATCATTAGTCCTATGTGATGAAAGGACAGGGACTAAACTAGCCATCCTTGGTAAACTATGTAGCAACTATTTCTCTGATATTCATTAATAATAAATGGAAAGAAAAATAGCCTTTTACAAATTTCCTCGATTGGAGGCAGTTGTCCGTAAAGATTTTTTTACATAAAATGTTGTATCAACATTGTTTTCCTGTTTTGCATGTTCTAACCAGGCTATGCATTACACAGAAATATACTGAAATAAAATCATATATGGAATATACAGACTTTGGCTTTGATTTGCTTGTATGCTATAAATCATGATGATAATGATGCATCAGTTTGCCTCCTCAAGGTAGTACAGTATAGTATTAGATCCTGTTTAGCTATAGCTCCCAACTTTAGAAGGGAGTTATTTGCTGAGTTGGCAAGTTGCATGTCATTATGTACATTTAGAAATATTTATTATTTATTTTTATTTATTTTGCTTTGTCGCTGTCTCCCGCGTCAGCGAGGTAGCGCAAGGAAACAGACGAAAGAATGGCCCAACCCGCCCACATACACATGTATATACATACATGTCCACAAACGCACAATATACATACCTATACATCTCAATGTACACATATATATACACACACAGACATATACATATATACACATATACATAATTCATACTGTCTGCCTTTATTTGTTCCCATCGCCACTTCGCCACACATGGAATAACAACCCCCTCCCCCCCTCATGTGTGCGAGGTAGCGCTAGGAAAAACACCAAAGGCCCCATTCGTTCACACTCAGTCTCTAACTGTCATGTAATAATGCACCGAAACCACAGCTCCCTTTCCACATCCAGGCCCCACACACTTTGCATGGTTTACCCCAGACGCTTCATATGGTTCAAGCCATTGACAGCACGTCGACCCCGGTATACCACATCGTTCCAATTCACTCCTTTCCTTGCACGCCTTTCACCCTCCTGCATCTTCAGGCCCCGATCACTCAAAATCTTTTTCACTCCATCTTTCCACCTCCAATTTGGTCTCCCACTTCTCCTCGTTCCCTCCACCTCTGACACATATATCCTCTTGGTCAATCTTTCCTCACTCATTCTCTCCATGTGACCAAACCATTTCAAAACACCCTCTTCTGCTCTCTCAACCACACTCTTTTTATTTCCACACATCTCTCTCACCCTTACATTACTTACTCGATCAAACCACCTCACACCACATATTGTCCTCAAACATCTCATTTCCAGCACATCCACCCTACTGCGCACAACTCTATCCATAGCCCACGCCTCGCAACCATACAACATTGTTGGAACCACTATTCCTTCAAACATACCCATTTTTGCTTTCCGAGATAATGTTCTCGACTTCCAAACATTCTTGAAGGCTCCCAGACTTTTCGCCCCCTCCCCCACCCTATGATTCACTTCCGCTTCCATGGTTCCATCCGCTGCCAGATCCACTCCGAGATATCTAAAGCATGACTTCCTCCAGCTTTTCTCCATTCAAACTTACCTCCCAATTGACTTGACCGTCAACCCTACTGTACCTAATAACCTTGCTCTTATTCACATTTACTCTTAACTTTCTTCTTTCACACACATTACCAAACTCAGTCACCAGCTTCAATTCAGTGAAGGGGGCTAATGGGGAGGTGATAACAAGTAGTGGTGATGTGAGGAGATGGAGTGAGTATTTTGAAGGTTTGTTGAATGTGTTTGATAATAGAGTGGCAGATGTGGGGTGTCTTGTTCGAGGTGGTGTGCAAAGTGAGAGGGTTAGGGAAAATGATTTGGTAAATAGAGACGAGGTAGTAAAAGCTTTACGGAAGATGAAAGCCGGTAAAGCAGCAGGTTTGGATGGTATTGCAGTGGAATTTTATTAAAAAAGGGGGTGACTGTATTGTTGACTGGTTGGTAAGGTTATTTAATGTATGTATGATTCATAGTGAGGTGCCTGAGGATTGGCGAAATGCTTGCATAGTGCCATTGTATAAAGGCAAAGGGGATAAGAGTGAGTGCTCAGATTACAGAGGTATAAGTTTGTTGAGTATTCCTGGTAAATTATATGGGAGGGTATTGATTGAGAGGGTGAAGGCATGTACAGAGCATCAGATTGGGGAAGAGCAGTGTGGTTTCAGAAGTGGTAGAGGATGTGTGGATCAGGTGTTTGCTTTGAAGAATGTATGTGAGAAATACTTAGAAAAACAAATAGCTTTTTATGTAGCATTTATGGATCTGGAGAAGGCATATGATAGAGTTGATAGAGATGCTCTGTGGAAGGTTTTAAGAATATATGGTGTGTGAGGCAAGTTGTTAGAAGCAGTGAAAAGTTTTTATCGAGGATGTAAGGCATGTGTACGTGTAGGAAGAGAGGAAAGTGATTGGTTCTTAGTGAATGTGGGTTTGCGGCAGGGGTGTGTGATGTCTCCATGGTTGTTTAATTTGTTTATGGATGGGGTTGTTAGGGAGGTGAATGCAAGAGTTTTGGAAAGAGGGGCAAGTATGCAATCTGTTGTGGATGAGAGAGCTTGGGAAGTGAGTCAGTTGTTGTTCGCTGATGATACATTTAGAAATAAAAGTGAAATTCAGGTCCGCCAATTTATTGAAAGTATTTTTGTGAGGAAATTTCTTGAAGGTTAATAACGCTGCTCCTGTTTGTCATCGAGAGGGAGAAATATATTTTTAAAAAAAATGCAGTCCTAGTATCAGTCTCCATCGTGCACAGTACAAGTACTTGATATGTCAGGCCAGATCAATCAGATGAACAAATTCACCTAACCTTACCAAGCCTGGGAAAATGTTCTTACTGGTGTGTTAGTGAGGCACAATGACACCACACTCTTCCTGCTGGTGTGTTAGAGAAGCAGAATGACACCACACTCTTCCTGCTGGTGTGTTAGAGAAGCAGAATGACACCACACTCTTCCTGCTGATGTGTTGGTGGAACAGAATTATATTACTCTTTTTCCACAAAACATCTGGCTTCTTCAAGCATAAATCACCAACGTTGATCCTTCCGGCTATCTCGCCTTCTAATACTTTTGATATATTGTTTTCCTTCCGCTTTCCATCGCTCGAAGTCTATAGGTAAAAAAGATAAAAGAAAACTATTTCTTCACGTCATAAACAATTCTACTTCAGGTCTTATCATGCCTGAATTAAGAAAAGAGTGAACTCTTTTGTTTCCTCCTTTGTACGACAGTGGTAAAGGTCAGCTGAATTTATCAACCTCTGACAGCCAGTATGGTAATATATCCCTCTTGCGCTATTGCCTGTTCTATATATCTCCATAACATGTGTCGGGGTAAGGCTCCCTGCTCATTACACACGATATATCTGTGGTAGGAAGACACATGGAACTTCATAGCAGCCCTTACTGTAGGTGGTCCTGCTGAGGCTGGCTCTACAGTTACAGCCGCCCTGTAACATCAAACAATACCACAATTTTGTACCATGTCACAGGAGATGGATTTATTATGATAAACTACGAGGTCCTGGAGGTCTGAAATAGCAAGTTCTTGTACCTTTTGCTCCACAGTTGATTACAGCCAATTATTAACACAGAAGAAGGAAGTTGATTGTTCTCGTTAGATTGTCTTCTACTTCTTTCATAGATCTGTTTATTTTATACCAGATTGCCTTTTCCACCTTATCAGTTTTTAGTTATCATATATGATGTACCAGAATCAAAGACAAGCTGTTCCATGTTTATTCCTTGTAGTCATGTAACCTGTCACTCTACAATATGTTCTCGTAAAAGCATTAGTTCTGGCTGTGAAGGACTTAAAGCCGTTAATCCAGTGTCATCCAAGTTTATGGTCACATTTCACCTTTACATTCTAAACTCCAAGAGAACTGCAATTATAGGCTCTTACTAGCAGTCCAAAGGAGAGATGTAGTATGTTGCTCAAGGCTGTTCCTGGTGCCTCAGTATATGGCAAGAATTCCTCACCGCAAACACCAACAGTTTTATGAGAATCCTTGTAATCCGATACGATATATTACTACAACGAACCCACATGTCACAGGTAAACAAACTACGGAGCCAGGAGCACCCTGAGTGGCATCCTATAGAAGTCCAGGACGTTAACATGGGACAAAGTCTTCAAAAAAATCCTTTAGAATATGACACACTTGGGGTCAGTGATAACACTTGCCATATTAGACGATAAAACAGCAAAGTAATACATCCAGAAGTTTGTAGTGTTTCTCTGTCGAACGACCTATACTGATAGAACATAGCGCATTTAATAATTACCAGGAGGAAGTGACAAAACAGAGAAAAATAGATGCTAGCACATCACAAAGTAGAGAATATTAGAGTGGCGCAACGTTACATGGACATCCTAGATGAAGATCCTAATGTAACAAAACCATAACATAATCTCGAGGCATACACTTCACAAACATCATCAAAGACCCTGACAAGACATTACAAGACAGACATCGCATACAACAGCTGAAGCACTGATGTGTGACACAAGAGAACCACTGACAAAGACAATGTAAAACATATCAATACCGTGTGATACCAAGAAAACAAGTTGAGGATTCGAACACAAAACTGTACGGTCAAGGAGCCCTACAACACAGCACAACCGAGGACGTAAACACAGCCGCAGACACAATCACAGCGGAAGACAGTAACACCGCACAACATGCGCAAAGAAATAACCTGGAACTTTACAAAACGGAAAAGCAACTGGTAAAAGGAAAGATGCCTTGAGGCAGGTATCCATTATTCTGATCATCATATAACACTCGGTTTTACCGGCAGGAAAGCCATCTATCAGGGGAAAGTTGAACCAATATTCTTTGTAATAAAAAACATCTGTGCAGTATACGTACACATTTGTGGCAACTTAATGTGTACTGTATGGGTATACAGCTTACACACTACGTTCAGTTTCGTCTAGACCAAATCAGTCTTGTACAAACTCAACGAACAAAACCTTACTCGACAATCTAACATAACATCTTTGTGCCTTTAAGAAATGATGAGTCTCCTTAAGCCATACGATACACTGAGGCTCCAACTTATGTGCAGACATGCATGTATTTCTCATACGACCAAAGAAAAGAAAAATCATGATCTCTGTTGTTCTGCTCTTTTTGAGCAAATTTGATCTTTCATTAGAGGTGTTAAGTCACATGATAATTGAACTGGATTTTATTACTTGACTGTATCATCGCTTGATTCACTCAACGTAAAAATGACAATTATGTTGCATTAGCTAATAATTTAGCATTTAAGACATCTTGGGCTATGCTTAGTCTTATGTATAAACATAATACTTGTTCGCATATTACGTTGACTGACATCATAGTTTACCACCAATGTTTACACTCTTCTCCCGACCTCTCCAACACACCCATTGCACCTGTCCACAGTTCACAGCACACCCATTCTTTCCTACACTTCAGCAACAAACTCATGCATTCTAGTACACCCGTTCCCCCACAGGTTTCCAACATATCCAGATTTTCGTAAATGTTTGTAATACATAGACATTTCCATCCACTTGGGCTGTGAAACACCCAACAAAAACACACCTATGCTCGCCTACACACTACAAAATGCCAGTGTTCTCCCACACTTCCCAACACATCCAATCTTCCATACAACTCCCCATGACGGCTATGTTTTCCAGCCAAACTACGCCCAGGGAGCTTGTGTTGCATCATAGTAGTAAGGATAGTGTCACCAGCCTTGTATGTGCCGTACTAGCCTCCCTCTACTCAAGATAACGAGGGCAATAGCAGGAGCTGCAGTAAAAGTAGGAAACGCAGCATTAGCACACAGGCTGCGTCATCAGTTAAATCAGCGGGAACAGCAACAGTAGCAGCAGCAGGAACAATAGCGATAACAACAGCAGAGATGATATTCTCAACAGCAACAGGAGCTATTACAAACAACAGCGACAATGTACAATCGTAACAGCAACAGAAAGGAAAGCAATAGTATAGAAAGCGATAGTAGAGGAGGCAGAAGAAACAAAACCTGTTTTATTAGTAATAATAGCAGCAGTAGTAGCGTTGTAACTACGAGAACAGTTGTAGACGTAGTAACGTTGTTACCAGAAGAGCAGCAGTAGCAATAGCATTAACAACAGCTGAACAGAAACCCAAACTCCTACGAAGGTTGACCCTCATCTTCTTAGAATGGGAGATTTTCCTTTAAGATGACAACTCTGGGTGAGGACATAGCTCTGGGTTCTCTAGTCGACTCCCAGTTCAGAGTTTACCATAACTCAGGATTCTGTTATCATATCACACGAGGATACGGAAATAATCTATGAATTTAAGAATCATGTTTAGATATCTTCTTTTACACCTATGTGTCTTTCCATCTTCGTTTCGTAGTCCTTCACAAATAACCTGTAACTTCTCACACATACAGGTAAGAGATACACCAAGAAATGGAAAGTTTTGGTAATAGAAAAATTACTCCAATGAATAATTGATAAAGAGGAGGCATTATTGACTTCAAGTTGTCTAATAATAACTGAATGTTGTGTCAACTCCATGTTACCTACAAAACGGCAATATAAAGAAGATATTAACCCCAAGTTGACACACTGGTGACCCTGTAAGGTCCATGTTGACCTCAAGCTGCCTTATGAACATTGGTGAAATGGAGTCCTGACTCTATGTAACCTGTACACCATTGTATAATGTGGAAGTTTAACTCAGGTTATCGCAGTGACAGTTGGATGAAGGGGATTATGACCATAAGTCACCCTCTGGACAATTGGGTAATAGGAAACTGACCCCAAGTTATTCCAGTGACGAATATATAAACGGAAGGTGTTGACCTGAGACGTTCACTTACACCTAGAACTTATATTGCTTTGAAGTTATCTCAGAAATAGAATTAGAATTAATATATATATATATATATATATATATATATATATATATATATATATATATATATATATATATATATATATATATATATATATATATATATATATATGTATATATATATATATATATATATATATATATATATATATATATATATATATATATATATATATATATATATATTTTCTTTTTTTTTTTTTTTTTGCCTTTGTCGCTGTCTCCCGCGTTTGCGAGGTAGCGCAAGGAAACAGACGAAAGAAATGGCCCAACCCACCCCCATACACATGTATATACATACGTCCACACACGCAAATATACATACCTACACAGCTTTCCATGGTTTACCCCAGACGCTTCACATGCCCTGATTCAATCCACTGACAGCACGTCAACCCCGGTATACCACATCGATCCAATTCACTCTATTCCTTGCCCGCCTTTCACCCTCCTGCATGTTCAGGCCCCGATCACTCAAAATCTTTTTCACTCCATCTTTCCACCTCCAATTTGGTCTCCCACTTCTCCTCGTTCCCTCCACCTCCGACACATATATCCTCTTGGTCAATCTTTCCTCACTCATTCTCTCCATGTGCCCAAACCATTTCAAAACACCCTCTTCTGCTCTCTCAACCACGCTCTTTTTATTTCCACACATCTCTCTTACCCTTACATTACTTACTCGATCAAACCACCTCACACCACACATTGTCCTCAAACATCTCATTTCCAGCACATCCATCCTCCTGCGCACAACTCTATCCATAGCCCACGCCTCGCAACCATACAACATTGTTGGAACCACTATTCCTTCAAACATACCCATTTTGCTTTCCGAGATAATGTTCTCGACTTCCACACATTCTTCAAGGCTCCCAGAATTTTCGCCCCCTCCCCCACCCTATGATCCACTTCCGCTTCCATGGTTCCATCCGCTGCCAGATCCACTCCCAGATATCTAAAACACTTCACTTCCTCCAGTTTTTCTCCATTCAAACTTACCTCCCAATATATATATATATATATATATATATATATATATATATATATATATATATATATATATATATATATATATATATATATATATATATATATATATATATATATATACATATATATATATATATATATATATATATATATATATATATATATATATATATATATATATATATATATATATATATATATATATATATATATATATATATATATATATATATATATATATGTATATATATATATATATATATATATATATATATATATATATATATATATGGTTGTTTAATTTGTTTATGGATGGGGTTGTTAGGGAGGTAAATGCAAGAGTCCTGGAAAGAGGGGCAAGTATGAAGTCTGTTGGGGATGAGAGAGCTTGGGAAGTGAGTCAGTTGTTGTTCGCTGATGATACAGCGCTGGTGGCTGATTCATGTGAGAAACTGCAGAAGCTGGTGACTGAGTTTGGTAAAGTGTGTGAAAGAAGAAAGTTAAGAGTAAATGTGAATAAGAGCAAGGTTATTAGGTACAGTAGGGTTGAGGGTCAAGTCAATTGGGAGGTGAGTTTGAATGGAGAAAAACTGGAGGAAGTGAAGTGTTTTAGATATCTGGGAGTGGATCTGGCAGCGGATGGAACCATGGAAGCGGAAGTGGATCATAGGGTGGGGGAGGGGGCGAAAATTCTGGGAGCCTTGAAGAATGTGTGGAAGTCGAGAACATTATCTCGGAAAGCAAAAATGGGTATGTTTGAAGGAATAGTGGTTCCAACAATGTTGTATGGTTGCGAGGCGTGGGCTATGGATAGAGTTGTGCGCAGGAGGATGGATGTGCTGGAAATGAGATGTTTGAGGACAATGTGTGGTGTGAGGTGGTTTGATCGAGTAAGTAACGTAAGGGTAAGAGAGATGTGTGGAAATAAAAAGAGCGTGGTTGAGAGAGCAGAAGAGGGTGTTTTGAAATGGTTTGGGCACATGGAGAGAATGAGTGAGGAAAGATTGACCAAGAGGATATATGTGTCGGAGGTGGAGGGAACGAGGAGAAGAGGGAGACCAAATTGGAGGTGGAAAGATGGAGTGAAAAAGATTTTGTGTGATCGGGGCCTGAACATGCAGGAGGGTGAAAGGAGGGCAAGGAATAGAGTGAATTGGAGCGATGTGGTATACCGGGGTTGACGTGCTGTCAGTGGATTGAATCAAGGGCATGTGAAGCGTCTGGGGTAAACCATGGAAAGCTGTGTAGGTATGTATATTTGCGTGTGTGGACGTATGTATATACATGTGTATGGGGGGGGTTGGGCCATTTCTTTCGTCTGTTTCCTTGCGCTACCTCGCAAACGCGGGAGACAGCGACAAAGTAAAAAAAAAAAAAAAAAAAAAAATATATATATATATATATATATATATATATATATATATATATATCCCTGGGGATAGGGGAGAAAGAATACTTCCCACGTATTCCCTGCGTGTCGTAGAAGGCGACTAAAAGGGGAGGGAGCGGGTGGCTGGAAATCCTCCCCTTTCTTGTTTTTTTTTTTATTTTCCAAAAGAAGGAACAGAGAAGGGGGTCAGGTGAGGATATTCCCTCTAAGGCCCAGTTCTCTGTTCTTAACGCTACCTCGCTAACGCGGGAAATGGCAAATAGTATGAAAAAAAAAAAAAATGAATATATATATATATATATATATATATATATATATATATATATATATATATATATATATATATATATATATATATATATATATATATATATGTATATATATATTCATATTATACTTTGTCGCTGTCTCTCGCGTTAGCAAGGTAGCGCAAGCAAACAGACGAAAGAAAGGCCCAACCCACCCACATACACATGCATATACATACACGTGCACACACACACATATACATACCTATACATTTCAATGTATGCATATATATATACATACACAGACTTATATATATTTACACATGTACATAATTCATACTTGCTGCCTCCATTCATTTCCGTCGCCACCCCGCCACACATGAAATGACCACCTCCTCCTCCCGCGTGCGCCCAAGGTAGCGGTAGGAAAAGACAATAAAGGCCACATTCGTTCATACTCGGTCTCTAGCTGTCATGTATGATGCACCGAAACCACGGCTCCCTTTTCACATAAAGGTCCACAAAACCTTCCATGGTTTACCCCAGACGCTTCACATGCCCTGGTTCAATCCATTGACAGCACGTCGACCCCGGTATACCACATTGTTCCAATTCACTCTATTCCTTGCACGCCTTTCACCCTCCTGCATGTTCAGGCCCCGATCGCTCAAAATCTTTTTCATTCCATCCTTCCACATCCAGTTTGGTCTCCCACTTCTCCTCGTTCCCTCCACCTCTGACACATATATCCTCTTTGTCAATCGTTCCTAACCCATTCTCTCCATGCAACCAAACCATTTCAAAACACCCTCATCTGCTCTCTCAACAACACTCTTTTTATTACCACACATCTCTCTTACCCTTTCATTACTTACTTCTTCAAACCACCTCACACCACATATTGTCCTAAAACATCTCATTTCCAACAAATCCACGCATCGATTATGGCTGTTGGAGGTTTGTGTGTTCTATGAAGGCGCGCGTTCCTATGAACTTTGTTCGTATTCATATGCATCCGCGTTGTACACTTGGGTTCGGTAAAATGCTATCTGCTGGCTATGTGAGCCTCTTGAGAAATGACCGGTGTAGACCCCGTTGCTCACCAACATGAGACGAAGAGTTCGAGTACATAGTATTCGATTAGTTATTTCCTATTAGCCAAGGCCCATAGCCTAGCGGTTAGCACTCCCGCCTGTTGCACAAGGGTCCCAGGTTCGATCCTGACTGTTGGAGGTTTGTATGACATATACGTATATATATAAAGCGTGGGAGGTGGGCAGATTAGAAAGGGTAGTGAGTGGTGGGATGAAGAGGTAAGATTATTAGTGAAAGAGAAGAGAGAGGCATTTGGACGTTTTTTGCAGGGAAATAGTGCAAATGAGTGGGAGATGTATAAAAGAAAGAGGCGGGAGGTCAAGAGAAAGGTGCAAGAGGTGAGAAAGAGGGCAAATGAAAGTTGAGGTGAGAGATTATCATTAAATTTAAGGGAAAATAAAAAGATGTTTTAGAAGGAGGTAAATAAAGTGCGTAAGACAAGAGAACAAATGGAAACATCGGTGTAGGGGGCTAATGGGGAGGTAATAACAAGTAGTGGTGATGTGAGAAGAAGATGGAGTGAGTACTTTGAAGGTTTATTGAATGTGTTAGATGATAGAGTGGCAGATATTAGGTGTTTTGGTTGAGGTGGCGTGCGAAGTGAGAGGTTTAGGAAGAATGATTTGGTAAACAGAGAAGAAGTAGTGAAAGCTTTGCGGAAGATGAAAGCCGGCAAGGCGGCTGGTTTGGATGGTATTGCAGTGGAATTTATAAAGAAATGGGAGTGACTGTGTTGTTGACTGGTTGCTAAGGATATTTAATGTAAGTATGGCTCATAGTGAAGTGCCTGAGGATTGGCGGAATGCATGCATAGTGCCATTGTACAAAGGCAAAGGGGATAAAGGTGAGTGATCAAATTGCAGAGGTATAAGTTTATTGAGTATTCCTGGGAAATCATATGGGAGGGTATTGATTGAGAGGGTGAAGGCATGTACAGAGCATCAGATTGGGGAAGAGCAGTGTGGTTTCAGAAGTGGTAGAGGATGTGTGGATCAGGTGTTTGTTTTGAAGAATGTATATAATCGTTCGACAAAAACGATGATTGCAGATATTTTCTTGAGGAAGAGAACAACGTCTGTAAGAATAAAACATAATGAAGCTATTTTGACTATACGAAGAGTCACTGTTCGGTAAATATTTTACATGGATTAACCTGTTCACTTTGATATCATAGCAACATGTAACAGCACCAACTATTAAACTGTAAATCTTATGATAAAAAAGAACACGAGATAAACGAAACAAGATGACTCATTCACCTTACGTTCTCTCACATATCTTATCAGTCTCCAGCAACTTCCACAACATCGTTAAACAAGAATAGCTTCAAAGGCGAGGATCCAAGAGGATCGACCCTCCTTACTTTCCTTTTTATTCACATTAGATGTAGTGTGACTCCAGGTATTGCACAGTGGAAAATAATTGCTCTTTTCTGAATAAACATGTATATCCCGAGCAGCTTAGAAGACAAAGCACCAGAAAAACAGACACGTATAGGAATATAACCCAGTAGGAGACCTTGTGATAATATCACCAGGTGATATTACTACTTCATGGTATCTATTGACAGGAAGTGTCATCCCGTCCTCAGCAGCTTAAGACTTTGAGTTTTATATCTCTTCTTTTCCTGAGTCCCCAACACAAACTTTGCGTTGATAAACACTGACATAAAATTTTTCATTCATTAGCGAGACAAACTTTTATGCAACTCCGTATTTTTCCAGTCTTCAAAGTTATCTGTTTTTATATTGGCTGTTTGGTTGAAAGTTAGTGACCTCATCAGCCAAGTTGTGGAGCACTGACTCTGTGAATGATACCTGGTGTGTCCATTGGAGAGAGAGAGAGAGAGAGAGAGAGAGAGAGAGAGAGAGAGAGAGAGAGAGAGAGAGAGAGAGAGAGAGAGAGAGAGAGAGAGAGAGAGAGAAACAGACAGATAGGCAAGCCGAAAGACAGAGAGAACCCTCTGTAACCCAGTGAAGATACAAGTCCTCATTCATTTTGTGTACTACCTCACAGACAACCTCTCGTCTTAGCAGTACAAAAATAATTTGCTCTGCTTCACAATTATTGTTTACCTTACCATAGAATCCTCAGTATTACATAATAGTTTTGACCCTGGAATGCGGCGACAAAGTTCTCCTAGAACTTGACCTTAAGGCACAGCTGCTTTGTGTTCCCTGAAGGGAAAATAAACATACATTCATTGTGAAATTTTATCCATATGGGTCTGAAGTGAACTTTACTATCAGTCAAAGTTTACATAGCTTCAGAGGCAATGTTTAAAAGCTGAGAGCTAACTTTATCTTTTTTTTACCGTTGGAAGCTTCAGTCTTAATTGAATTATAGAGAGATTAATGGAAGGGAAAAAGAAGAGATAATCATGCGATGCTCCAATGATTAGTTCACTACTTCTCTTTCGTCTTTCATTCTCTTTCTCTCTTCCTTAAGCGTTTGACTGTGTGATTTAGATATGTAACTGAAAGTTCTCCGTAGTTCTATAGGGATAATGTTCGTTCTCTTCTGTACTTTAAATGTAGCCAAAACCACATTGCCAGATAGAGGGGAAGCAGCGTCCGGTTCCCATTGTCCTTTACTGACCTGGAACAACAGGGCAGAGAGAAGCCAGTGATGGTGTAACTCAGCAACAAGTCTTAGACTGTGGTTACAATGTGTTATAAAAACATGACATAGTGGAGTAGTCTTTCTTGGTCCCTTGCTAGAACGACTTGAACTATATGGTCAGGGAGATCTACACTCGTGGGGCCTCATCTCGAACTTTCTTAACTGTGTATAACTTTTCAGTCTTCTGTATGCTGTGCTGACCAAATTCACAATGTTGTTTCAGATTTCTCTATTCATCCATTGATTTTACAGTACAAATTTTTCTTTATATCCTCTCGTAGCAAGTTTCCTTTATGATTTCAAGTTATAGCCTCTGGCTGATCCATCAATCCATTTTTTCGAATACTCCTCACTATTTATCTCATCAAGTTGGGTTGAAAACTTATTGTTATAAATCTAAGAAGTGATGTGATTAGGTCACCCTTCTCTGCTTAGGATAATTTTAAGACATCTTCTCTATCTCTGTAACTTAGCACTCTTAATTCTTATATATTCTTTGTTTCTCTCAGCGCAGTGACTAAACCTGAAAAACGTATTCTAGTTTTGACCAAATGTACAATGTGAACAGCTTACTGGGTATCTCGTTATTAAGATAGTCTGATCGTATTCTAATGTTTGCAATTATGCCTCCCTTACTATCGCACCAAGCCTGTTGCTAGAGTCCTACCTTAGGAGAACAGAAAGCAGACAGTCTGTCTGCTGGCAGGTATCAAAATGACATACAGATATATGGGTAAGGAAATATTCAGCGAGCTGTTCACATCCTACCTTAGGTTAAGCATAGAATATGCTCCTCGAAGCAAAGAGAACTGATAGACTGGGTGCAGAGGAGGTCGAAGATAATGGCGCCAGAATTGAGACCTGAGGTACGGGGAATGGCTAGAGTACTTAAATTTGCCCGCTATGAAGGAGAAAAGAATAAATGGCACCCGATTATAACCATTAAGGTTTAAACAAGTTTAATGTAGTCAGCAGTGAAGTTCTTCGAAAGATGCAAGGATATAATAACAAGAAGACATACCATAAAATTAAGCAAGAATTATTTCGAAAAAAGATCTGAAGAATTAGATTTATGTTATGAGTGGTAGGATAACCTGAGTGAGAATATTGTTAATACGGGCAACATACAGAGGACTGAAATGTAAAATAGTTGAGAGAAGATATGAGGCTCTATGATAGTAAAACTCGCTCCCAGTACACTGCAAATACGATTACATATAGCCAGACAGAGACAGGATAATCCCTGTATTATATTCTTGACGATGAACGACTATATGATATCCGCACAGAAGGACAGTCTACTGGTTGGTATGCATGGATATATGATAAAATAAATATTCTCTTCATCCAGTTAGACGAAATAGAAATATAACCACTGACAATTTCTCACTGACGTAACTCATTCATTTTCCTTTTTCTTTTCAATCTATTTTCTGTATATCATCTGAACAGTTGTGCCTACTTGTGTGTATGGTAGCATGTAGTGTATGGGACATACTAAGTAAGTTGTATGGCTTCATTTATAGCAGCTAGAGGCAAATATAATGGTGTGAAGTATATACGGTCATTGAAGATGCTCCATCCCATAGTATCATATGACACATTTACTCATTATGCTATATATAACATATTCATTTATGCTCCATCCCATAGTATCATATGAACACTTTACTCATTATGCTATATATAACATATTCATTTATTGTGTTACATATAATATATTTACTCATTATGTTACATATAACATATATACTCATTGTGTTACATACAATATATTAACTCATTGCGTTACATATAACATACTTACTCAGTGTGTTGCATATAACATATCTACTCATTGTGTTACATGTAACATATTTACTCATGGTGTTACATATAACATATTTACTCATTGTGTTACATATAACATGTCTACTCATGTGTTACATATAACATACTTACTCAGTGTGTTACATATAACATATCTACTCATTGCGTTATATATAACATATTTACTCATTGTGTTACATATAACATATTTACTCATTGTGTTACATATAACATATTTACTCATTGTGTTACATATAACATATTTACTCTTTGTGTTACATATAACACATCCATATTTGTACACGTAGGTATGGTGGTTAGTGTTGCCCAGTGTCTCATATCCATTAGTAATGGGACAAACCGTTTTCTTCACTCATAGTAATTTGATGTTGATGTTGGTGAATGATTATGTTATGGTAAGTTGGTTGTCCAATGGTGTCTGCCGTAGGTAGAGGTGATGAGAGGTACTGTAGTGGTGAGGTGTTTGTTCTGGGTTGTGAGCAGAAAGGACTTTACTGGTAAAGTTTGTTGTGCAGTGGAGCGTGTTGCGACTGGTGGCGGATAATGAAGGGATGAGCTGGTTATGCAATGGTGTATATGTAAGAACTGGAGTTCGGAGGGGTATATTGTAGTATCAAGGAAGTGTGTGTGTGTGTGTGTGTGTGTGTGTGTGTGCGCGCGCGTGTGTGTGTGTTGGGTGGGTGGGTGGGTGGGTGGTGGTGGTGGGGGGGGGGGGGGGGGTGATGAAAACTATCATGATTGGTAAATCGGTTGTCAGGTATTATACGTGTTTGTATGTTAAGCCATTTGAAGTGGAGTTGTTGCAAGGAGTTTTGTAGAAATTGAGAATAGTATACATCGCAAAAAATTTTAGAAATATAAATGAAAATCTCAGGTTGTGTGAGGCATAACGATAAATAACGGAAGTAAAAATAATTCATGATGAGTTGCAAGAGCATGAAGGAAGTTTAAATGAATGAAAATTGTACTGCGGAGATATAAACGAAAACTTGTGAGGACCAAAAAGTTTAGTTTGTGAGGTAGTGTTCCTGGTAAGCTATGAGAGAACATCCAGCAGGATATAGAAATCCCTGAATATTACATGAGCAGCTGCCTGCCTGGTGGGCGAATTGTTCAGTCACAGAAATGTTAAAACTGATTTGCAGACATTTACATAATGTGAGGGAGGAGTGAGGAACCCTTACTGGAGGGAAGAAGCAGAGGAAGTGTGGTCGATAAACCGACTGTCATGAACGTGTGTATAACTAAGATTTTGCGATGAATTTTGCTCATTATCTTTTAATGTTGCTTATGGTTATGTTCTTGATAAGTGGGAATACTATGTTTTGTGTCATGTTGACAGAGCTTCAGTAAACAAAACCAAAATATCTCTGAATATTGGATATGGAATGAAGGCCTGGGTATAGAGGCTGTGGTAATGAAGGCCTGGGTATAGAGGCTGTGGTAATGAAGGCCTGGGTATAGAGGCTGTGGTAATGAAGGCCTGGGTATAGAGGCTGTGGTAATGAAGGCCTGGGTATAGAGGCTGTGGTAATGAAGGCCTGGGTATAGAGGCTGTGGTAATGAAGGCCTGGGTATAGAGGCTGTGGTAATGAAGGCCTGGGTATAGAGGCTGTGGTAATGAAGGCCTGGGTATAGAGGCTGTGGTAATGAAGGCCTGGGTATAGAGGCTGTGGTAATGAAGGCCTGGGTATAGAGGCTGTGGTAATGAAGGCCTGGGTATAGAGGCTGTGGTAATGAAGGCCTGGGTATAGAGGCTGTGGTAATGAAGGCCTGGGTATAGAGGCTGTGGTAATGAAGGCCTGGGTATAGAGGCTGTGGTAAAGGTTTACGTGGTACAAGGAGGGAAGACGTCCTGCTGACACATCAATCTCACGTTCAGGAGAGAAATCTTGGTCATGATCATTATTATCATATAACCCGAGGATTCCTACCACAGGGGCGCCTGCACCTCGAAGGCTGTGGTATCAACAGTAGCTGGAAAAGATGACTCATTGTGATTACGAAGTTCCTGGACGAGATTGTACTTTGATGATATTCATTCACCCAAGGTGTCCTCTCACTCATGATGCATCCACAATCAGACAGAGTCCAACAATTCCTCTCACTTATGACAGAACCATGTATCACCTTGTCTTTGTTATCGAACTCTGAGTATTAGGCCAACTTGACCTCCATTCTCTGTAAGGAGCAAAGAATATTCACTGTTCTAGTCGTTATGATTTTGTGCTTTTGACTAAGAGCAATCTTAGTTAAATGACATTGTCAAAGAGCCAACGCAGTTGTCGAAGAATTTCGTGTTCGTGTTCCTCACATCATTTAAAACATCGCTGGTTGATGCTTCTGGTAGTGTAACCTGGCGAGGTAAGAAGGGTGCTCCTTCCCTTGCCAACAAGTACTGCCATAGCTATGTGTGTGTCGTATAAAACAAACGATGAAACACAAATCTGGACATGATAATTCAGGATGACTTAGGGAAACTGATGGGATATGAAAAAATAGCTAAACTTCTTAGAAATATAAAGAAAATATGTTAGAGATTAGAGAAAACTGACAGTACGGCAATAAAGCTAAAGAGTATCAGAGGAATAAAGTACTGCAGCTGCGACCATGATAAAGCAACGATAGCAGAAAGGAAGGGTTGACAAGGAATGACAAAAAATGAATTAACTTCAGCAGCAGCAGCAGCGAGAGTGAGAAGCGTAGCAGAAGACGCCAAGGGCTTAGCAGCACCTTAGCAGCGCCGGAGCAGATGCCACAGCCGATGTAGCACCATGGTAGATGTCACAGCCGCAGAAGCACTCAGGTAGACAACACAGTTACATTAGGACCGGGGTACACGACGTAGCCATAGCATCACCCACGTAGACAACATAGCCGTGATAGCACCAGGTTAAATGATACAGCCGCAGCTGCATAATGGTAGACGACACAGCTGCAAGAGCACTGAAGCAGACGCCACAGCCACAGCAGCATCGGAGTAGAAGACATGACTGCAGCATAACCAGGGCAGACGATAAAGCCGAAACACAGAGGTAGATGTTACAGTCATGATAACGCCCAGGTAGATGCCACAGGCGCAACAATACGGGATAGACGCCGCAGTCACAGCAACACCAGGATAGATAACCACAGCAGCGCCTGGGTAGACGACACAGCCCGTAAGAGCCCTGGGATGGACGACACAGTCATGGTTGAAGAACACAGATGTTGGCCACAATGACACTGATACATACCGATATATCAGCTGGAAGATGGTGCAAGATACTGATAAGATCCTTTGATTTCACCTCAACATACATCAAACAGAGAAGAGAATGTTTTATCTAAGAACGTTATGGTTTCCATTTACATCATTAAATTCCTATTAATTTTTTTCTGATCTTAAGGGATACTATATTTTAGCGTTTGTACAAAATTCCCGACCAGATTAGTAAAGTGAAAAGATTTATGGTTTTATTTTTGGTCAACAGAAAAAATTCATGAATAACTAGCGTTTAGTTCCAAGGAGGTATTATCTATGAACTGGCAAATATGGATGGAACTTGTGATATCCGAGTGTGTGGTGCTGAGGGAAGTGAAGAAGGTGTATGACTGACCGGGATTCAATGATGGGTGATATGCAGGGGCTAAGACTTAAGGGCTGAGTGCTCAGTGTTGGATATAGTGCTGATGCTAAGCCCCCTGGATCACGTTAAGTGCTGAGTTGCCAATTGGTTCTCGGTGCTAGGCAGGTGCAAGTGTTGGATAATAGATTCTAAACAGGTGCTAGGGTCGAATTTTGCGACTATGTTGGTGCAAGGGCTTAATTCTGGGTGCTAGGAAAGTGCATGGTTAAAGCTGGGTGCTAGGTAGGTGCAGTGGTTGAATTTGGGTGCTAGGCAGGTGCAACGGCTATATACTGGATGCTTAACAGATTCAAGTGTTGAGTTCTGGATGCTACACTGGTGTAAAGTTTAGTTGATGGATGTTGATCAGCCGCTGGGGTTGCATGGTGGTTGCCAAGTCGGGACAACTATTGAACCTTGGGTACTTTATAGAAATCAGGATCCGATGGCAAGCGTTTGGCTGGAACAAGGAGGTAAGCATTTTGTATTAGCTGAGGTAAGAGGTGAGAAGTGAACGATGACCTGGGAAGAGAGATGAGGCCTTGCTAGACACTGGGCTTGGGCACGGGCTGAGTTGTGTGCACTAGGCTGGTTAAGATGGTGGTTGCTGTTTGGCATTTAGCGAAGGATTAAGTTATATAGATATTAGGACCATGAGTAAGGATAATGGTGAGAGCTAGGCGATGGCCTAAGGCAAAAGGCTTAACTCTGATTGGAAGGCTGTGGTAGTGCACATATACTGGCTGCAGGGCCTCGAGAAAATTCCCAATATAAATCTTAGGGCGAGATTTAACATTAAATTCATGAGAAAAGTTGGGAGGCGGTGAACAAGGACGATGACTTGCGAGGATAAATCGGTAGAAGTTTATTTACAAAAGTGTTCAACAAGAATACGAAGGATGAAAAGACTGAATAATCAGAGTGATAATTAGACCACAGGAGAAAAGTGGTGTATAAAGAGTAAAGAGATAGGCGAGAGGATGATGAGAAGAAAAAGCCATAAAATGAGATAGAGATGCGGTTGGTGTAGGAAGAAAATAGCTCTATGGGGATGAGATAGGAACACTGATAAATAAGAGATGAAGAAAGATGGATGGTAGAATAACAGTAAAGTGGAGGGAGGAAATGAGAACTGGGCGATAAAGGAGAACGGAGACAACAGGGGAAATCACATAGATGAGAGAAAAAAGATGTGAATAAGAGGAGAATAAATGGGAAGACTTTGAAATGGAAGGACTTCAGGTAACATAGGTGGAAGTAGTGCAGAGCAGACGGAACATTAAGGAGGATGGAGAAATACGTACAGAGAGAGAGAGAGAGAGAGAGAGAGAGAGAGAGAGAGAGAGAGAGAGAGAGAGAGAGAGAGAGAGAGAGAGAGAGAGAGAGAGAGAGAGTGTATGTGTGTGTTACTTACATACAAAGACCCAAGTTTCAAGCGAGGTAGTCTGGGCTTAGCACTTCTGAAAAAGATGCAGCCCCTTTAAATTCAATAGAAGGAAAGGACAGCATTCCACTCCTCAGCAACACGCTAGAAGGGAAAAGGTAGAAAAAATTCCTAGCAAAACTAATATGCCAGAAAAAATCTTTATGGAAAAGTGGAAAATTAGAATAAAGTTGAGTTTGTTATGCATACCGTCGCCCAAGATATGCAGCCCTTCACTTTTTGTTATAAAAACGAAAACAAGGATAATATTTGTGCATCATCCTCGCGACTTGTTATGTCTATAGTAATCCAGATATGGAAGTATCATGCAATGATTCCTACGCGAGTTAACCAGTTTTGGTACGTTCCTGCAGTATAGCTAAGGCAAGAACAGAGGTTGAGATGGTAGCATAATATAACACTTCGCTATGATGATGATTCAAAGAATTGTTTAGTTCCAGAGAGTGACAGGGGATGATGAAGCATAGTTTTGCATTTGTTCATTGCCTTCCTATGAACAGCATGATCAGGGAGATTATTCCACACTTCGATATTGTTGATGTTGAACTAATATTTCGTGCAAACCAGACTAACTTAGAGACAAGTTTTACTGGACAACTCTCGTTGGTAGCACTGGTGGGACAGTAAGGAAGTTTTCTATGTCGATATCGTTGAATCCTCAGATTTAAACATTATCTTGATTTGCCTCTGAGCAGCCTCTTGCTTAGAGAGAACAATTCAATTCTCGCAGTCTGTCTTCATATGGCCTGTTACGTAAGGAAGGGATAGATTTAGTTGCTCTTCCCCCTACTGTTTCCAATCTAAAAATATCCTTCTTAGGAGGGGGCCCACACCTTCATTGCATATTCGAGGCTTGGTTTAACTAGACTTCATCCTTGCTTTATTATGAGAAAGAAAGAGAAAGAAAATCTACCTACACAGGAATCCCTACCACGAGGTTTTCCCATGAAGCAAGGCTAGAGAGAGAGAGAGAGAGAGAGAGAGAGAGAGAGAGAGAGAGAGAGAGAGAGAGAGAGAGAGAGAGAGAGAGAGAGAGAGAGAGAGAGAGAGAGAATAATTACTCAGAAGTACATACGACGAAATTTTACCAAATCGTAGGGCTAGCATGTAGCGCTCAAAACAGAAGAAGCTATAGTTATAGTATTGCGCCCTAGATCCATATATCATTTATAGCAACAGATATCATCTCTACTGGAGGTTGTGGGACTCCGAGTTGTAGAGGAGGAAATGAACACACGGTTTCATCTGGAGCAGACATCTCTCTTAATGTCATTCTACATCATACAGTCTCTCATCCTTCTCCTCTTCCTCCTCCCAATGTCCCTACTTCGTAGACTTCGCTGTACGCGCGCGCGCACACACACACACAAACACACACAAACACACACACAAAATATACATCCACACACACACAAAAAAAAATACATCCATACACACACACACAAAAAAAAAAAAAAAATACACACACACAAGTAAAAGAAAACGGAAAGAAATAGCAGGACACAAATTCTGGGTATATATATTCTTCAAGCAACAAAATCATATTAACACTGAAAATTGAGATGCGCTGAAACTATGACCACAAAATTTACGAATCACTGATACCTGAAGGTCACAAGCAAGAGTTTCCAGTGAGTATTTTCTTCATTTTCAAAACATATGACTCAGATCTTTTATGCTTTTAGGCTCAATCAAAGAACTGCCTATGAGCTCTACAGTCTTGCCAAAGATGGCATTTCCATGTTAAGGCTAAAAGCAGCAAAATTTTGTGATAGAGCGAGTCCTGAGGATACGGCTTTCCGCTCACACCCAGAAAATAACAGTAAGCTGATAAAACCTAACGCTGCTGCTGCCTTCCCATCCACTGGACGGACTAGCCAAAGTTTGATTATTTTCAATAAATATATATGACCTTTTAGAATATTTATTTGATGTCTTGGATGATATTCATTTACTCGTTTCAAAGTCTGTTTTCATTGAAGTGATAAAATTGTGTATAAAAGACTGTGTATTTCAATTCAATGGAGATTATTATGCTCAAAAATTTGGTAAGGCAATGGGTAACCCTCTTTCACCTGTACTATGTAATCTTTATATGGAATTTTTTTAAACAAAATTACTAAAGGATATCTTATCTTCTAATGCAACTTGGTTTAGGTATGTAGATGATGTTCTATGTGTTTAGCCAACAAATGAAAATTTACAAATATATCTCCCCTTACTTAACAATTTAGTACTTTCCATTAAATTTACTGTAGAAAATGAAGATAGTGGTATGTTACCATTTTTATATTGCATGATCCATAGGCAAGGAAATAAGTTTAAATTTAGCATATACAGAAAACCCACTAATGTATGCTCATATATCTATTATTACTCATCTCAACATGACAGAGTTAAATTATCATCATATCAATCTATGTTCCTAAGGGCATAACGTATTTGCAGTCCAGAGTTTATTGATGATGAGTTTGAGAAGATATATTCTATTGGATCTATGTTAAAGTACCCTAGATCTTTCATTGATAAATCCCTTAAGTTAGCAAAGAAATCATTTTATAGAGTTGAGCCCAAACCTCCCATCGACACCAAGAATCTTTTAGTTCTCCCTTTTAATAATAATTTCACTTTCCTTCCCATGTTGCTTAAATCCTTTAATGTAAATGTTACCTTTAGCAACAATAATACTACAAAGAATATCTTTATCAGGAATTCACCAGAAAATTCTCTTGGATGCATCTATAAAGTGCCTTGTGGAAATTGTGATAAATTTTATGTTGGTCAGACTGGTAAGGATCTTTCTGTTTGACTTAAGCAGCAAAAATATAGTATAAGAACGGGACAAGAATCAAATGCCTTGTTTAATCACGTTATAAACTATGGTCATTGTACTGACTGGAGTAATGCCATCTCAGTTATTAACTCTAACTCTATTACCCTGAGAAATATCATGAATCTTCTATTATCAAATACACAAAGAATTATAATCTTAATATTAGTAATGGTCTATACAAATCAAATAACTTTATTGTTGATAAAATTTGTAAAATGATAAGTTTATGAACGCTCGTCGTATGTTTTGGACAATCACATGCTTACCAAATGGCGTCCTAGCTTCGTCTCTTCGATGTATATCAACTGACTTATATTTCTCTCTTGAGTCTCCCCTGTTAATGTGATGTGCACTTGGGAACTTATCGTGTTTCATTTTCCCCGTGGACTCATAGGAATATATATATATATATATATATATATATATATATATATATATATATATATATATATATATATATATATATATATCATTGATTGCTCCTGTAAGACGACTGCACTAGCTTATGTATCATTTTCATGATAGTTAGTAAATAAGTTGTCGGTTACTGATAATATACCTCTACAAAGCTGGTGACTGAGTTTGGTAAAGTGTGTGAAAGAAGAAAGTTAAGAGTAAATGTGAATAAGAGCAAGGTTATTAGGTACAGTAGGGTTGAGGGTCAAGTCAATTGGGAGGTGAGTTTGAATGGAGAAAAACTGGAGGAAGTGAAGTGTTTTAGATATCTGGGAGTGGATCTGGCAGCGGATGGAACCATGGAAGCGGAAGTGGATCATAGGGTGGGGGAGGGGGCGAAAATTCTGGGAGCCTTGAAGAATGTGTGGAAGTCGAGAACATTATCTCGGAAAGCAAAAATGGGTATGTTTGAAGGAATAGTGGTTCCAACAATGTTGTATGGTTGCGAGGCGTGGGCTATGGATAGAGTTGTGCGCAGGAGGATGGATGTGCTGGAAATGAGATGTTTGAGGACAATGTGTGGTGTGAGGTGGTTTGATCGAGTAAGTAACGTAAGGGTAAGAGAGATGTGTGGAAATAAAAAGAGCGTGGTTGAGAGAGCAGAAGAGGGTGTTTCATATATTTGTATGATGAAGATGAATGAAATTTCAGGGAAAATGATAATGAAAATAGTAGATAATAAAGAAAATCTTTGCAGAAGGCTTATTGACTATAAGCAAGGGGCAGAGATTACCAAACTTGTTTAACTCTATGATTCAGAAGAATTTATGGTGAGTTCCAGAAACTTCTGAGGACTCCGAATAGGTGCTTTATGAGTAACGGCGGTGTACTGTATTGACTGTGGGTAAAGTACTTAAACGGATGTTTTTATATGATCTGAGGAGATCAACGTTTAGGGAACATCCACCTCACGTGCAGGGAAGGAGTGAGGCAAGCGTTGGTGAGGCTGATGTTTATTCTATCAAAGGCGTGTTTAGACGGAGAATGTGGAAAGTTTTGCTTAATTTCATTAAATCAGAGGAGAAACTTTTGAATATTCTTTGAGAAGTAGATCAATATAACAATATAGTGAATCATTTGAAATATTGGAAGACTGTTGGGGAGAGGAAAAGTTATCCAGGTAATGCTGGAGGAGGAGGAAGTTGTTCCCCTTGACCACGACGTTGTGACCCCTGACCTGGACTATGTGCCGGTCGAGCCATGAGGAGGGCGGACCACCATACTGCTCTTACTTTGGACAGAAATTTTCTTTTCCACGTTGAGATATTGAAGCACAGGGTTAGCGACGCTGTCACCACCGGCATATCTAGCGACACCTTATATGTAGTACGACTCAGCACTGTTGTTAACTATTCACAGTGTACTTCCATCTGTGTGTGTACTGATGATCAGGTATTCTGTAGAGTGGTGTTTTGATGAGTATCTTGATGAATGCTTTACATAAGCAATATTACTGGTACTAACAACAGTGGATAAGTTCAGTATCATATGAAATGAAATCTGCTGTAGGTTAGCACGTGGTTCGGGCACACAAACAGCCAGCTCTTGGAAACAAAAACAAAGGCAATACCTATGTGCATAAGAGAGACACTAAGCGACTATTGTGGCGTAGAGCAAGCGGGTTAATTTTTGATGTTAGCCTGGGAGAGTTGGTAAGTCGGACCACTTTGAACTTAAATCTGTCAAGTCAAAATGAAGAACTAGAACCACCCAAGTTGTTGGATTAGTACTCAATATAAGTCTTTGTATAAACGGAGAAACTGCTCGAAAGAAAAGAAATTTCGACGCCTTCACTCAACTCCCAGTTTCTTTGAAGAGATTAACTATTTCTGTAACGTGGGGTTTCCAATACAGTGTGAAAGTTACAATAATACCACGTATGTTCTCTAAGTCAAGAGGTGGAATTACGGAATCGTGGAAGCCATCAAAGGTTCAGATCTCTATATACTTATTCCCCTGAATTGGTAACGCACTCCTTGTAGAAGTTACTTTTCATCAGATATCAACATCATTTTATAAGCCCCCTTTCATCCAGCTTCCATATTCTGTATTCCTACTTAATCTCTTAATCCTTCCCTCGTTTCACATGTCAGAAACGCTAAGCCGGATTAATTCTTTTAGACACGACCAATTAACACTCTTGGTCTTGCTAAGATTTCTTTAAATTCCACGACCATCGCTGAGATATCATGGCATTACCTCCGTCCTGCAATGTCAATTAAGGCCCCTCCTTCATCTTTGACGTTTTGTAAATCTAATGAAAAATTTTTCTCCCAGACTTTCCACAAATCCTGACATCGTTAACAATTTCTATTATTTACCTCTAGCTAATTTCACTTTCTCTAATGATTATTCAATTTGTAGTTAGATTAGATATAATGTTATATGTAGTTACACGTTACCGAGAACTAGAACAACTCATTACATATTATATTATTAGAATTATACTTATATCTATATTCGTCTCTTTGTCCCATCCAATCTAGATTCTGGGTTCACCGTCAGCAACACGTATATTTCAGATCACTTGTCTTGAGTTTCCAATTTACAGATCTGTTATTTTTTGTATATCTGTTGATTGGCTGAGATAGATCTTATCATTCCTGATGGCGTATCTCTTGATCCCTATGTTAGTCGAAATTTCAAGTTTCGTGGGATATTGTTTATGCGTCTACTTACCAGAATGATTCATAAAGGCGGTGATGGAAAAGGCAAAGCTCGAAAGGTACAGGCATATCATAACATCTAACGGAACTATATAATGCATTCGAGATTAAATGTAATACTGTTTCACGTCAATATCTATCGCTCTTCATAGATGTCAGTTCACACGATTATATTGTCATTGCACAGGATTAATGGCTGTCCTAGAAGCTTCCAGAAAATATTCCCACATAATCATAATGGTATCCCGGTAGCAGTATGTCTGAGTATCATGACCAGGTGTGATGGTCATATGAATCGAAGATTGAAGGTACAACTCGACTGTAATTGTACCATCATCCTATGATTACTTTTCTACCGTTTGTTCGTGTTTTCACTGACAACCAAGTTGACAGATACACATTTCAGTTCCTTCAAGCACAACAGACTGTCACAGTGCCAGACTGACTTAGGCTGTTGCTTATCTTTGCATTCGGTGGAATGTCTCATAACTTTAGGTCGGGTCGGAACACTCAAAATTCTCTCCAGTATTGCGGTCACTGCAGATCTACATTCGCTTTCCACCAATATTTATGCTCATCTGACTTGGACATGTGTTCTACAGCTGCTGTCTCTTACCATACCCAAATATAATCTTTTGCCGTTGTCCTTATAATTCTCTAAAGCCTTCGCAAAACTATGCGCCAACCACTCCACCTTCCTGTGCTCTTAGCAGCAGCTCACTTTATTTCAGTTTAGTAGCTACCTCAGAATTGCTCAACTTGCTTACCTCTGAAGTGTCCATATTTTTCATGTATGAATATCCTCTCCTTCCCTGTGTGGTCATTCATCAGTCAGAGATACAGAGAAGATTGATCAGTTGACCCACGTGGTATCGTCAGGGCCGAAGTCTTTTTCCCACTTTCATTCACCGTCCAGACTGTCATCCCATCCACAGCAGGAGGATGGAGGCGCAAGGTAGTTTGTAAAGATTCTTATTCATCTCTCCTCCTCCTGCTCCTCCTCCTCCTCCTCCTCCTCCTCCTCTCTTCTCCTCCTCCTCCTCCTCCTCCTCCTTCGTTCTCTTGCCTCACTTTTCCCTGGGTTTCACGAGGCCTCCACATCCATATCCCAGAGTGGACATTACCTCCGTCCCGCAGTGGCTATTAAGGCTCCTCCTTCATCTTTGACGTCCTATAAATCTGATGAAAAAATTCCTCCTAGACTTTCCACCGACCCTGACGTCATCAACATGTTATCTTAATCGTCTTTGATTAACTTCTTTTTCTAAGTTAGTTATTCCACAATGCAGTAAGATTAGATGCATTGTTGTATATAGTTAGATTATACTGAACACTAGAACATGTCAGTACACATGATATGAATGGAATGATAATTACACTGTGATCTGATGAGAGATACCAAGTGACACGCCGAGATGATTACCGTGTAGGAATAGACCACGTGTATAATGAACCTCCAGAATCCATTAAGATTACCATGAACATAGTCTCTCTCTCTCTCTCTCTCTCTCTCTCTCTCTCTCTCTCTCTCTCTCTCTCTCTCTCTCTCTCTCTCTCTCTCTCTCTCTCTCTCTCTCTCCAATTCTACCCCACTTTCTATCTGGTTTCTCATTCGTCTTTTATATACACTTCAGATTCACTCCTTTATTTCCTCTAGATAGCACTGTGTAGAAAAAATTTTACTTTTTTTTCATTCCTGCGTAATAAGTTTTTTCTAATTGATTATGTCTAACAAGTATAAAATATGGCCATTATTACCTTGAATCTTTGCTTTTGTGATCACGACTGTGATATTTTGAAATTTACCTATTTTTCAGAACATTCCAGATAGAGTCAGTCCTGAGTAGCTGATATAGAACTTTCTAGAACTTTCCAGTAATATAAACAGTAGCATAAATATAATGCCCTTAAGCCAACCAGTTCAGTTTAGATCTAGCTGCCTAAGTGGATATATATACATACATTTCTCTGAGCAGGCATCTAGAGGCTGCAATCATCCAGCAGACGCATCTGGTTATGTCTGCGGCCAATTTATGAAAACAAGAACGAAAAATGTACTGCGTGGCAGCATCAGCTAAGATGTGCCAGGCCTACAAGGCATATTTCAGCATGACTGTCCCCCTGGGATCAAGGCAAATTCTGGACGCCTCACATCACCTGCGAACACCGCAAAAAAATAGAAAACTGTGGAAGGTAAGATAGGCAATTGTTGCTCGTTCGGATGGCAGAATATGTTAAGAGAATTACTTACATATTAGTCATGGATGAAATGATTCTATAAACAGTCATATCATTTTTTCATAATCACAGTTTTATATTGTTCTTTTGCAGGAAGGTATACAGGGGAAGAAAGAGCCATGAAGTTCACTATCCCAAGAATTTTGCGGGAACGCACTGACCACTTAAACAATTGCTACATCTGCATGGTGGATCCTTCCAAACGTTGGACTGGTAAGACTGCACCTGCTATCATGTATCCTGACCTTCCATCATCCATTGCCCCGGTGCCACACGGACCAGACCTCCCCGTACCCACACCTCCGAAGAGAGAGCAGCCGTCGTCAAAACAGACCAGCAAGTCAGAGGGGGAAGAACACGAATTAGATCGAGATTAGAATTTCAGAGTTACAGCTTAGGAAAGAAACCCATGCTATTCCCAAGTCAAAAGCACCCCAACGACTCGGTCAGAGGTCTTGATCTCGCAATTCCAGTGCCGAGTTTTTGACGTCAAGTGGAAGTTATTGGATGAAAGTGTGCAAATCGCAGACCAGAGGAAGCGTCACCTAGGTTTTTTCACCTTCTTCATCCTTTAAGAAGGACTCTGCTTTTACCACAATGTAACCAGTCTGTTTGGGGCAATCGGAATCGCCTGTACCCCGAACGACTGGCGCCTCTTTATTGACGGCTCATCCAGGAGCCTCAAAGTCGCGCTGCTCCTTAATGGGAACAAGTACAAGTCTCTTCCCCTAGCTCACTCGATGCACTTCACAGAAGAATAAAACACAGTCAAGACCTTCTCGCTAGACGCCTTGAAGTATTAAGGCTACAGCTGGGGGGTCATCGAAGACATCAAGATGGTGGCATTCTTGATGGATCTCCAAGGCGGTTTAACCAAATTTCCCTGGCCACAGCGGACCGACTTCTCTGTGGGGATGAACAACGTCAAGCGGGAGCCACTAGTGGACCCCTGGAAAGTGTGCGCTACCTAGCGCACCTTGCGGGGGGAGGGGGTTGTTAGTTCATGTGTGGCAGGGTGGTGATGGGAATGAATAAAGGCAGACAGTATAAAATTATGTACATGTGTATATATCTATATGTCTGTGTGTGTATATATATGTATACGTTGAGATGTATAGGTATGTATATTTGCGTGTGTGGACGTGCATGTATATACATGTGTATGTGGGTGGGTTAGGCCATTCTTTCGTCTGTTTCCTTGTGCTACCTCGCTAACGCGGGAGACAGCGACAAAACAAAATAAATGAATTAAATATATATATTATCCCTGGGGATAGGGGAGAAAGAATACTTCCCACGTATTCCCTGCGTGTCGTAGAAGGCGACTAAAAGGGGAGGGAGCGGGTGGCTGGAAATCCTCCCCTCTCGGTTGTTTTAATTTTCCAAAAGAAGGAACAGAGAAGGGGGCCAGGTGAGGATATTCCCTCAAAGGCCCAGTCCTCTGTCCTTAACGCAACCTCGCTAATGCGGGAAATGGCGAATAGTATGAAAGAAAGAAAGAAAAATATATATATATATATATATATATATATATATATATATATATATATATATATATATATATATTGGAAAGGATCACAATTTTGCGCGTGATCAAGATATTCCTATGAGTCCATGGGGAAAATGAAACACGAAAAGTTCCCAAGTGCTCAGTCAGTTGATATACATCGAAGAGACGAAGCTGATGTGATTATTACACGAAAGTGCACTTGGGAGCTTTTCGTGTTTCATTTTCCCCGTGGACTCATAGGAATATATATATATATATATATTGGTTCTCAGTAAATGTAGGTTTGCGGCAGGGGTGTGTGATGTCTCCATGGTTGTTTAATTTGTTTATGGATGGGGTTGCTAGGGAGGTGAATGCAAGAGTTTTGGAAAGAGGGGCAAGTATGAAGTCTGTTGTGGATGAGAGAGCTTGGGAAGTAAGTCAGTTGTTGTTCGCTGATGATACAGCGCTGGTGGCTGATTCATGTGAGAAACTGCAGAAGCTGGTGACTGAGTTTGGTAAAGTGTGTGAAAGAAGAAAGTTAAGAGTAAATGTGAATAAGAGCAAGGTTATTAGGTACAGTAGGGTTGAGGGTCAAGTCAATTGGGAGGTAAGTTTGAATGGAGAAAAACTGGAGGAAGTAAAGTGTTTTAGATATCTGGGAGTGGATCTGGCAGCGGATGGAACCATGGAAGCGGAAGTGGATCATAGGGGGGGGGAGGGGGCGAAAATCCTGGGAGCCTTGAAGAATGTGTGGAAGTCGAGAACATTATCTCGGAAAGCAAAAATGGGTATGTTTGAAGGAATAGTGGTTCCAACAATGTTGTATGGTTGCGAGGCGTGGGCTATGGATAGAGTTGTGCGCAGGAGGGTGGATGTGCTGGAAATGAGATGTTTGAGGACAATGTGTGGTGTGAGGTGGTTTGATCGAGTAAGTAACGTAAGGGTAAGAGAGATGTGTGGAAATAAAAAGAGCGTGGTTGAGAGAGCAGAAGAGGGTGTTTTGAAATGGTTTGGGCACATGGAGAGAATGAGTGAGGAAAGATTGACCAAGAGGATATATGTGTCGGAGGTGGAGGGAACGAGGAGAAGTGGGAGACCAAATTGGAGGTGGAAAGATGGAGTGAAAAAGATTTTGTGTGATCGGGGCCTTGAACATGCAGGAGGGTGAAAGGAGGGCAAGGAATAGAGTGAATTGGATCGATGTGGTATACCGGGGTTGACGTGCTGTCAGTGGATTGAATCAAGGCATGTGAAGCGCCTGGGGTAAACCATGGAAAGCTGTGTAGGTATGGATATTTGCGTGTGTGGACGTGTATGTATATACATGTGTATGGGGGTGGGTTGGGCCATTTCTTTCGTCTGTTTTCCTTGCGCTACCTCGCAAACGCGGGAGACAGCGACAAAGCAAAAAAAAAAAAAAAAAAAATATATATATATATATATATATATATATATATATATATATATATATATATATATATATATATATATATATATATATATATATATATATATATATATATATATATATATATATATATATATATATATATATGGGAGGTGAGTTTGAATGGAGAAAAACTGGAGGAAGTGAAGTGTTTTAGATATCTGGGAGTGGCTCTGGCAGCGGATGGAACCATGGAAGCGGAAGTGGATCATAGGGTAGGGAGGGGGCGAAAATTCTGGGGGCCTTGAAGAATGTGTGGAAGTCGAGAACATTATCTCGGAAAGCAAAAATGGGTATGTTTGAAGGAATAGTGGTTCCAACAATGTTGTATGGTTGCGAGGCGTGGGCTATGGATAGAGTTGTGCGCAGGAGGATGGATGTGCTGGAAATGAGATGTTTGAGGACAATGTGTGGTGTGAGGTGGTTTGATCGAGTAAGTAACGTAAGGGTAAGAGAGATGTGTGGAAATAAAAAGAGCGTGGTTGAGAGAGCAGAAGAGGGTGTTTTGAAATGGTTTGGGCACATGGAGAGAATGAGTGAGGAAAGATTGACCAAGAGGATATATGTGTCGGAGGTGGAGGGAACGAGGAGAAGAGGGAGACCAAATTGGAGGTGGAAAGATGGAGTGAAAAAGATTTTGTGTGATCGGGGCCTGAACATGCAGGAGGGTGAAAGGAGGGCAAGGAATAGAGTGAATTGGAGCGATGTGGTATACCGGGGTTGACGTGCTGTCAGTGGATTGAATCAAGGCATGTGAAGCGTCTGGGGTAAACCATGGAAAGCTGTGTAGGTATGTATATTTGCGTGTGTGGACGTATGTATATACATGTGTATGGGGGTGGGTTGGGCCATTTCTTTCGTCTGTTTCCTTGCGCTACCTCGCAAACGCGGGAGACAGCGACAAAGTATAATAAAAAAAAATAATATATATATATATATATATATATATATATATATATATATATATATATATATATATATATATATATATATATATATATATATGTACGCTTGCCTGATCCAGGTTCCCATTTTATCGAACATACCCGAGGGGTGGATTAACAACTGGGTTGACTGTAGACCGACTGCCGCAATCAGGTTTCGAACCTATGTGCTCGAACATGGGCGCCCCGTGAATGCGTCAGTCAGGAACGCTATCATCTACACCACTTGAGTCCATATATATTACATCGCCCTTTACAATTCAAAGATATATGCAGTGACCCAACGACAATTATTCCAAAGTTTAGTGAAAACCTTGTGATCACTGTGGAAGGGAAGAACAAATACACCACTAGTGTGTTTATTAGATTAGCATGTGTTGTACTGGGTGACAGAAGTGGCGGCACAACCCACTTCCGTATACTGGCGTGATGCGTGAGACTGGGACACCATAGTGGATAGGGAGGGGAATGACGGGAGAGAAGGGCTGACAGAATGGCAATAGAAGAATGCAGCGAAGATGATGTAATTATCGGAATGACTGACAGAGTGAAGAAAAGTCTTGTAACATGTAGATACATATATACGTAAGGAGTACTTACTTTCGAGTACTTACAAGATTTTGCGTGATGTTAAGTGCGAAAACGAGACATTGTGTTTGTGGACTAAATGTCAACTGCCCACTAATTAGTGAAGCAGACAGAAAGCACAATAATCTGAGCCAAAGCAGCTGAACTTGACAGCCACTGCATAGCCGAGAGAGAGAGAGAGAGAGAGAGAGAGAGAGAGAGAGAGAGAGAGAGAGAGAGAGAGAGAGAGAGAGAGGCTAACAGGAGAGGGAGCCAGAGGAAGACATGAAATAGAAAATGGAGTGACAGAGACAAACATTTAGACGGGGGTCCAGAGTAAGCACTCGAGCGAAACAAAATGATTAAAACAAACAGAGAGATAAAGAGATATAAGGACAGACCTGACAGGCTGATGAATGACAACACTAACACTATTCTTGATGAAACAGTATTTACCAGCAGCAGCAGCGTTAAATGTTGAAGGGCAGCACACTCAACAAATCATCCCATTTTCCTTTTCTTCACGTATTAAATCTAGCCTGATGTAAAGGTTGCCATTTTTGCCGAGGAAAAAGATTTTCAAACCGACCTCGTTTGTAACAACAATGTTATCATGCAAACCTCCCTGAATATTTAGGATTAAAATGAAACACTTCAAATAGTTTTTTGCAATTTGGTAACGAACTGTTGTTTTAGAATGAAAGACTAGTGACCTGAGATGACATTTGTTTGCTTCATCAGAACCCAGTGACGATTTGAGGTGTTTGTTGAAATGTAAACAGTCACATCAAGAACTGGCTAACCAACAGGACACGACAGAGCAGATGATCAGAGGTGCAGGGATACGCTGAACTGATGACTGTGATGCCACAGCCAGAGGCCTCTGTGATATATAGAAAGATTATAACTGATATAATGCAGAAATATTTCCTAATAAAACCAGAGTAAAGCAATTACGTTAATTGAATAAATCAAGAATCCAATTAACTGGTGATGAAATTAATTATCTTTGCTATCAGTATAAAGCCTGTTGCTCGTCACACGCCTCTGTGGAATTATAATTATTCCTGATGTAAACGCTTGGCATTTAGGCAAGTCCTCTGTAGATTATCAGGACATAAGTGACACTGACCTTGCTTCTCTAGTGTTGCCAGACACCTGTCCATCACGTTGCCCGTGGCATCATTATCTTAATTCAAAGAGAAATGTATTTGATATCCTGTTTATGGACAAGTAAATAGCTTCAAGGCAGAGGAGCAGTTTCATACATTCTTTTCTCCACTTTACATTAATATCAATTAATACTGTATTCTTAATGTGAATTCGAACAATGGTTAACAAGTATGGGTATAAAGCAGTACACTCACGTTCATCACATCCATTTCCAGTCTGTTAAGAGGAATGAAATCTGAAAGGTATAAGGTTTACTTTAACAATAGTGACATTCTTGGTGCATAAGCCACTCACAGTTACACACGACACGAGAAATGTCATCAAGAGAAGCGCCCAAGTCTTCAGAACTTTTCCTGGAGGTGTCAACTTCAACTCTGGAGCCGGTGTGAAGTCGACAACCTTGTTGCATATCTCTCAGTAAATTGCCTCGCAAAGAATTTTCTCTGCCAGATCAGTGGCTGTAAGTACAGCAGGGAGTGTGGCTCACTTCCCGGGGAGGGTTTGGCTCTGAGCTGTCATTACACCAGCCAGTACAGCAGGGAGTGTGGCTCACTTCCCAGGAAGGACGTGGCTCTGGGGAGGCTGGTGTGGGCAGTCGAGTAATACACGGAACTCTTATCCAAAGCACCGAGGGAAATATAGGATACAGGAAGATACAGCATCTTCGCCCTCTTAGAATGGGAGATGGAACTTTGCTGGAGGTCAGGAAAGTGGAGCGATACGTCTCTATGTGTGAGAGACAGGTATCGTTCGACGTGTGGAAGACACAGTGCGTCTTGGTGAATCGTGACAGCAGGAACATCCGTGATGCCAGAGGTGATGTTCAGAACCAGTCAGTGGTACGATGCCCACCTAGTGAGGGTTTTTGTATTAACATTACCTTTAGAAGCTGTACACTGTAGTTATGAAGAATTCAGAGGTAGATAACTAACAAAGGTAAATAGATGATTGCAAGGACGGTTCTCCACCCAACTCAGGCAGAGAACGACTTCTATGATATTGTACAGGAAAGAGATACAGAGGCCTCCTCGAGGGTTCACAGTGCCTGACAGATAAGATGACACTAAAGATGCTCTCACGGTGTACTCTCGCTGACCTGGGGACTTGTGAAGATGAAAAGATAGAAACTAGAAACCATTTTTTTTTTTCATATCTCGAGTATAACAGGAGAAAGATTCCCTGGAATATGAAGGTGAAGTATCAATGAGTGTCTCTTTGTGTTATAAGAGAACATATTTCATTTCTATATTCTCTTTGATTCGGAAAGTTTTCATACTATTTAGATACTCTTATGCAACACGACAGTTCAGTGACATCATATGATCAGACTGCCCTCAGTTTATCATCTGTTACCTCTCGTTAGGTCTTCCTCTCACGCAGATCTAATTTCTCTCACGACTTTTCCGGTTTATTCTATCAAGATGATCCTTGACCTCAGTAAACACATTTGCTTTCGGTCAATGGTAACCAATACTCTTCTGTCATCACTGTCAGAGCAGTACGGCCTGCTCCCGGGTCTACCCCTAGCCGCTAATGACGTCCTACGCTCTACATCAACCATTGAAAGATGAATGTGTAGCTTGGGTAGCCTTGAGTCGAGCTCACATTTGTGACCCGTTTAGGGCGCGCTGGGCATTACGTGAACATTGTAGCGTAAGGCTGGGTAAGGTGAAGTGTGTCTGCCTGTTTTGCTGTCTGTCTAGCAGTGGGTTAAGGTACCATCTGCCAACCTGGTCTGCTAACTGTGAAGAGGCACGTTAATTTGCCGTGTCTGCATGTTCTAGTATCTTTGTAGCGGCATATTAAAACTTCATGTGCCTGCTTCTTCTGTTGCTTGTATAGCGGCGAGTTAAGGTCCCATGTTCCTTCTTGGCTTGCTGTATGTGGAGAGGCAGGTTAAAGAGCCATGCATCTGCTTGATGTGCTGTTTGTGTTGCGACAAGTTAAAACGTCTTGTGCCTGCTTGATCTGCTGTCTGTATAGCGGCAAGTTAAAGTGCCATATGTCTACCTGGCCTTCTATCTGCATAGCGACGGGTTAAGGTGCGATGTGTCTGTCTGTCTGGTCTGATGTAGCGGGAATTTAAGGTGCTACGTGTCTACTTGGTTTGCCGAGTGTGAGGACAGGTTAAAGTGCCATAAGCCTGCCTAGCTGCTTAGTCTGCTGTCTGCGTAGCGTAATGTTATGGTTCCATGTGTCTGTCTGTATAGCGGCAGGATAAGGTGTCATATGTCTGCTTGGTTTGCTGTCTGTGTACCAGTGCTGGAGCTGCCAGTGTTTTCAGCTGTACTTGTGAGTATTAGCTTCACAAGGAGGTATAATGATCCTGGAAATAGCTGGGCACTATCTTGGACTACTGGCACTTATGGACTTGGCCGGTCGTGACCTCCAGCTGGAACATGGTTATACCCTCAGGTTAACTGGGGGATCCTTGTTGACTGACGTTATGTTGATGTTGGTGGTTGGCTCGCTGCGTGGCTGGTGGGTACTTCATCCCTGGATGTGAACATACGTGTGGAGGGTGGGAATATCTGCACCAGTGCTACCAGTACCAGTGGTGTCAGTACTAGTGCTACCAGTACCAGGGGTGTTAGTACCAGTGCTACCAGTACCAAGGTTATCAGTACCAGTGCTACCAGTACCTGAGGTGTCAGTACCAGTGCTACCAGTACCAGGGGTGTCAGTACCAGTGCTACCAGTACCAGGGGTGTCAGTACCAGTGCTACCAGTACCAGGGGTGTTAGTACCAGTGCTACCAGTACCAAGGTTATCAGTACCAGTGCTACCAGTACCTGAGGTGTCAGTACCAGTGCTACCAGTACCAGGGGTGTCAGTACCAGTGCTACCAGTACCAGGGGTGTCAGTACCAGTGCTACCAGTACCAGGGGTGTTACTATCAGTTCTACCAGTACCAGGGGTGTCAGTACTAGTGCTACCAGTACTAGGGGAGTTAGTACCAGTGCTACCAGTACCTGGGTTATCAGTACCAGTGCTACCAGTACCAGGGGTGTCAGTACTAGTGCTACCAGTACTAGGGGAGTTAGTACCAGTGCTACCAGTACCAAGGTTATCAGTACCAGTGCTACCAGTACCTGGGGTGTCAGTACCAGTGCTACCAGTACCTGGGTTATCAGTACCAGTGCTACCAGTACCTGGGGTGTCAGTAAAAGTGCTACCAGTACCAGGGGTGTCAGTACCAGTGCTACCAGCACCTGGGGTGTCAGTGCCAGTGCTACCGGTAATTGGGGTGTCAGTACTAGTGCTACCAGTACCAGGGGTGTCAGTACCAGTGCTACCAGTACCAAGGGTGTCAGTACCAGTGCTACCAGCACCTGGGGTGGCAGTACCAGTGCTACCAGTACCAGGTGTGTTAGTACCAGTGCTACCAATGCCTGGGGTGTCAGTACCAGTGCTACCAGTACCTGGGGTGTCAGTAAAAGTGCTACCAGCACCAGGGGTGTCAGTACCAGTGCTACATGTACCAGGAGTGTTAGTGCCAGTGCTGCTAATACCTGGGGTGTCAGTACTAGTATTGCCAGTACCAGTGGCGTCAGTGCCAGTGCTACCAGTGCCAGGGGTGTCAGTGCCAGTGCTACCGGTAATTGGGGTGTCAGTACTAGTGCTACCAGTACCAGGGGTGTCAGTACCAGTGCTACCAGTACCAAGGGTGTCAGTACCAGTGCTACCAGTACCATGGGTGTTAGTGCCACTGCTACCAGTATCTGAGGTGTCAGTAAAAGTGCTACCAGCACCAGGGGTGTCAGCACCAGTGCCACCAGTACCAGGAGTGTTAGTACCAATCCTGCCAATACCTGGGGTGTCAGTACCAGTGCTACCAGTACCTGGGGTGTCAGTGCTAGTGCTACCAGTACCAGGGATGTTAGTACCAGTGCTACCAGCACCTGGGGTGGCAGTACCAGTGCTACCAGTACCAGGTGTGTTAGTACCAGTGCTACCAATGCCTGGGGTGTCAGTACCAGTGCTGCCAATAACTGAGGGTGTTAGTACCAGTAGTACCAGTACCAGGGGTGTCAGTAGTATTGCTACCGGTACGTAGGGTGTCATTACTAGTGCTACCATTACTAGGGGTGTTAGTATCAGTGCTACCAGCACCGGGGTGTCAGTACCAGTGCTACTAGTGCCAGGGGTGTCAGCACCAGTGCTACCAGTACCAAGGGTGTCAGTTACCAGTGCTACCAGTACCTGGGGTGTCAGCACCTGTGCTACCAGTACCAGGGGTGTTAGTACCAGTGCTGCCAGTGCCCTCCTGTCTCAGAACACAACACATTCAACACATTCAAATGTTGTTTATTCTGAGGGAGAAGTAGCAAGGTAGCAGTGAGACCCGACCTGCTGATCAGGATTTAAATCTCAATGTTCCGACGGTTGTCTTCCTGTGGAGAATCTTCTCCTGTGGAAGACAACTGTCCAAACCTTGAGAACTAAACCGTGAGTAGCAGTTTGTTTATATCTGGGAGGATGAGGGTTGGGGAGGGGAGGGGATTTTCAGTCTTTTTGCCTTTGACGGAAGATTCCCAGGTGCTGATCTTCGTGAGATGTTTCTCCACATGTGAATCCTTTTCTTCAGGATCTTCCTCGTCATTACCCTCCGGGGGATGAGATGAACGTGTCCCAGGAACACTGGATGAGTTCATTTGGCCAGAGTTACTGCTTCATTACTGATAAGAAAAGAAGACCTGGGGTCGACAAGTGGATATATGATAAGATGTGAAATGTTTATATATTAATGGCAATATCTTTTCATTCACTCTCATTAATATCTATTCAGATGAGGACAAATAAATATGATAAAAGAATGACTAATAATCATTATATTACAAACTGCCTAACGCAGGTCTCTTTGAAGAAACCTTCATCCATACGTGTCATACATTACTCTGAGCCACTAACCTCCATAAGCACACTGCTCACCGCCACCTTCCCCCATCATCACCTCCCACTACCACAGTGGTAACTGTAGGAAGATAATGGTATGTGTTGTTGTTGTTGTTGTGGTTAGTAATGATCACTAGACGCTTGCTCACACTTAGCCAGGCAGGTGGTCAACACTGCCCAGCTGTGTATTGATTTGTGTGATTATTTGTTACCAAATGACAGCCAAGAAGCGTCATCTTAATCCTACGATGATGACTCTGGTACAAATGGAAATTCTGACGTAAATCTTATAGTTTACAAGTAGAATGATGGAGAATATGAAGAAATGACAAAAGTAACTATCACATGAAACTTCATTCCATATCTAGCTGTACTATTATGATGACACTGCATTGTTGTCATATATCACCTATCTAAACTATATTAGCAAACTTCATACAAGTAAAATAAAGGTTGAAGTGATGAAAATTGAGCTAACCCAATCATAAAAATACTAAGTAAAAGTAAATTCTAAAATGTCATAAAAATATTCGTCCTCCGTCCTTCACTTTCCACTGGCGGGAGAGTTTTCCTCCTCTGCCTCAGTAAGATGTGTGGAGCCAGACCACTAAGCTATCAAGGCGGCGCGGCGGTACCCACGACAGAGTGACTGGTGTATAGTTATTGCTTTAACCGTGGGAAGTGACCGGCTGGTCAGGGAGAAATGTCATCTTTGCTGGAATACGAGGGGAAAATTACCAACAGAAATGTTTAACTACCTCCTTCTACCTCTAGTGAGAGAATGGTGTCTGTACGGTAAAGAAAATGGTTACTGTGTGTTGCTTGAACATATTGCTAGTATTGAATAATTGGAAGAAGAGAGAGAGAGAGAGAGAGAGAGAGAGAGAGAGAGAGAGAGAGAGAGAGAGAGAGAGAGAGAGAGAGAGAGAGAGAGAGAGAGAGAGAGAGAGAGTGTATCTATGATAAGGTCTAGCCAAAAAGCAGAACTTGCGCACAGCGGTAACCACAGAAAAGTTTAGAGTTACGAAGTTACATATGTGTTGTCAAGTGTTATGTATGGGTGGGATGGAGAGACTGTATGGTATTGTAACCTTGTCAACTGCACATGTTAAGGTGAAGCAGAAAGAAAAAAACAGCTTACTAGGTCAAAAGAATGACACTTGACAGCAGCTGAAGTACTGGTTAACTATGCAGCGGTTAGCAACCTTTCACTTACACATGCGGGTAGTGACGGTCGGTGACTGGCTACAAACAGAGACAGACAGTCAGAGTACTTTATAAACTTTTCGACTTCGGTTTTTGATGTAACATTTTCAGTCAGTCTCCGTCAGCCAAGCGACAGTGGAATATTTTCTGCATCAATAAACAAAAATCCTGGCTGCATGTATATATATATATATATATATATATATATATATATATATATATATATATATATATATATATATATTATCCCTGGGGATAGGGGAGAAAGAATACTTCCCACGTATTCCCTGCGTGTCGTAGAAGGCGACTAAAAGGGGAGGGAGCGGGGGGCTGGAAATCCTCCCCTCTCAATTTTTTTTAATTTTCCAAAGAAGGAACAGAGAAGGGGGCCAGGTGAGGATATTCCCTCAGTGGCCCAGTTCTCTGTTCTTAACGCTACCTCGCTAACGCGGGAAATGGCGAATAGTTTGAAAAAAAAAAAAAAAGAAAATATATATATATATATATATATATATATATATATATATATATATATATATATATATATATATATATATATATATATATATATACATATATATATATATATTCATACTTGCTGCCATTATTTATTCCTGTCGCCACCCCACCACACATGAAATACCCCCCCCCCCCCCCCCCCCCCCCCGCGAGGTAGCGCAAGGAAAAGACAAAAAAGGCAACATTCGTTCACACTTAGTTTCTAGCTGTCATGTGTAATGCACCTAAACCATAGCTCCCTTTCCACATCCAGGTCACACAAAACTTTTCATGGCTTACCCCAGACACTTCACATGCCCTGGTTCAATCCATTGACAGCACCTCTACCACGGTATACCACATCGTTCCAATTCACTCTATTCCTTACACGCCTTTCATCCTCCTGCATGTTCAGGCTCCGATCGCTCAAAATCATTTTCACTCTATCCTTCCACCTCCAATTTGGTCTCCTGCTTCTCCTCGTTCCCTCCACCTGTGACACATATACCCTCTTTCTCAATCTTTCTTCACTCATTATCTCCATGTGACCAGACCATTTCAACACACCCTCTTCTGCTCTCTCAACCACACTCTTTTTATTACCACACGCCTCTCTTACCCTTTCATCACTTACTCGATCAAACTACCTCACACCCCATATTGTAGTCAAACATTTCATTTCCAGCACATCCACCCTCCTCCACACAACCCTATCTATAGCCCATACCTCGCAACCATATAACATTGTTGGAACCATACCCACTTTTGCCCTCCGAGATAACGTTCTCGCCTTCCACACATTCTTCAACAACGCTCCCAGAACCTTTTTATCCATTTTATACTTGCCTGCCGTTTACCACGTTAGCGATGAAGTGCCAGGAGCAGATGAAGAAAGGCCACATCCTTTCACACTCATTTTCTAGTTTTCGCGTGTAATGCACCGAAACCACAGCCTCCAGTCCACAACCAGGCCCCACATACCTTTGCCAAGGTTTCTCCCAGCCACTTCACTCTTGCGGTCCCTGTTAGGTTGACTGTATATCCGGCCAAAGCCTGGCGCCTGATCTAGTTTAACTGGTTCTTCAACATAATGATCATAGAAAGGAATTTCTTTCCGATTATTTGGGCTCAGGATCAGATTTCAATTATCGTATTCGTTTATCCATATATTCTGATGCACATCCGTTGTCTGGACCATCTTATCTTACGTAGGACACTTTAACCATTTGTCTAAACGTAAAATCACTTCCCAGATGAGGTGTTCATTGATGTTGTCCAAGATCACAAACCGGGTATATAAACCACTTGCCTCAATTTATAATCATAACCAAAATATAAATGTTTATTCGAACTGATAATTTTGATCATTGATCCAGTTTCATGCTCACACATCCCGATATACGATTTCGAAACCTTAAGTCGTCATAACAAAAAGTGGTCGAATGAGAAACCTCTGGCCACTGTAGCGTGTCGGTAGAGTATAGGCAGACACACAAACGCACAAACACAGAAAAACAAACCGGAAAAGGTAAATAGAGATGAACTAGAAAAGGCAATGGCAGCTGAAAAGATGCAGCATATTACGACATCCAGATGGTCTCTTCAGCAGGAGGAATGATCGAGAGTTGAGATCTCACAATGAGGGAGAACACGGTTGGTGGAGGAGCGAGGGAGAGGTGAGAAGATGAGGGAGAAGTAAGAGGCTGCACATGGAAGTGTCCCGAACACAGCGTGGCCACCAATGAAGACAATAATGGCGTCACTCACCAGGGAAGACCAACACAATGTCTTCTGTGTCAACCACACAACCATTATGACGTGACTCTCTCTCTCTCTCTCTCTCTCTCTCTCTCTCTCTCTCTCTCTCTCTCTCTCTCTCTCTCTCTCTCTCTCTCTCTCTCTCTCTCTCTCTCTCTCTCTTCTCTCTCTCTCTCTCTCATCAACTCTTCTTATCCTTTGTTTTTTTCTTCTCTCTTCACGTTTCTTATTCTCATTATTCTTTTGCCAGTTATTGATGATTCATTCTTTCCAAACTTACGAATCTATACTCGAATTTTTGTAAATCTCGAGCTGTCTCTCTATCTTACCTCTCATGCACCACACTTAACATTCCTTGATTTTCTATTATTTCCCTCCATCATCTCATCTGCCGCTACTATACTCATGAGTTCATGAATAACAGGCAAATCTATAAAGAACGTGTCTAGTGAGGAAAACAATTGAATGTGAACAGAATAAGAAAAGAACGCAAGGTTAACTTTGTATGATACTAGCTCTATGGAAAATGTTTTAACGTAGCTAATTAGCAGATCTAAATTTACAGTTTAGTTGGTTGTAAATTATCAAACATTACCGAAGATCGTAAACTGACCTCATAATACTCGAGGATCCTGGAGATGTAAACAGAAACATCAGACGTTCAGTACTGCATGACGAGAACCAGAGTTAAAGAAAAACAAAACAACAGCTTTGTGTCAGAAAGTGACCGTGTTGACCTCTTTGCTTTACTTCCTAGCAGAGGGTCCAATAAATCCTCAATAATGGTAAGTAAAGAAATAAATGGGAAAAAAAATTAGTTGAAACGTAGAGTTGTCATTTCACCCTACCAAGCAGAGTAAGCGTGGCCAACAGGACCCTCCTGGCCACACAGTGAACGACCCTTGGTCACGACCGACCCGCCACACTACCACAACTGAGGAGATGATGGACACACGTTCAGAGTACATAACCCAGCAGCAGAGGAGCTGGCTGGTGTTTCTGTGCATTGTAACAAAGTTCACATTACATCAGTTCAATCATCAGTTCCCGGGAAGGATCACATCAGTAAGATAAGGTGGTCAACAATGAAGACATCAGGATAATATCTTGACGTTTCAGAGACAAATCCTGATGCCTCACTCTGGCCCTCTGAACAAGTGTAGCCACGTGGGTAGAGCGGCAACATCTGCTGCCGTAGAAACTGATACACGACAGCTGCTGCTTGTAGACACAGTTACGAGGTAACAACTGCTACCTGTAAAGTCTGTTACACTACAACATCTGCTGCTTGGAGAAACTGCTACAAGGTAACATATGCTGCCTTTAAAGACTGCTACATGGTAACATCTGCTGCCTGTGGAGGCTGTTAAATAGCAACACTTGCCGCTGCTGCCCATAACAATTGTTACATGGCAACACTTGCTGCCTGTATGGACCGTTACCTAGTAATACCTGTTCCTTGCAAAGGCTCTTATACGGCAACACCTGCTGCCTGTAGAAACTGTTACACTGCAACACCTGCTGCATGTAGAAACTGTTGGCCAGTAACGCCTGCTGTCTGTAGAAACTGTTACACTGCAACACCTGCTGCCTGTACAGACTGCTACATGGCAACACCTGCTGCCTGTACAGACTGTACATGACAACGGCTGCTGCATGTAGAAACTGTCACCCAGCAACACCAGCTGCCTGAAGAGAGTGTTAACCTGCAACACCTGCTGTATGTGGAGACTGGTACATGACGACACCTTCTGGTTTAGTTTGTGAGACATGGCGATATTTGCTGTCAGTAAGGAGTGCTGGAGGAGAGTCATCGTACAGGGGTAAGATCTCTCACACATTAACACATGGAAATGTTTGCCATTCAGCCATTTAGTCGTGATCTGTGTCGCCTGGATTATCACCTGTGTCAGGACTCACCCACCTCTGCTTCTCTCTCACTTTCTGGTCTTTAATATCTTTTGTTACAATCATTCTTTGTATTCAATTGTTTGGGATTTTGATTACTGTTTTCTCTCTTTGGCTTTCCTGTGAATTAACTCAGGATAATTTTCTGTGTCGTCTATGTGTCATTATTTCATTTCATTACAATTTAATCGTTACTGTTTGTGTTCTCATCAACAGTGACATCGTTAGCAGGGGAATTATATGAAATTCTACAAATATGACACATTTTGATACATGATGACGGTGTAAAGAAATCGGTAACACTGGAATGAGATATATATCCTACAAGTCAACCTTGTGTCTCATGCATTATACTCTCTCTCTCTCTCTCTCTCTCTCTCTCTCTCTCTCTCTCTCTCTCTCTCTCTCTCTCTCTCTCTCTCTCTCTCTCTCTCTCTCTCTCTCACACATATACAAATACACACCGGGAATAGGGATGTTTACCTTCTACAAGCCTTCTGTGACTTCATGAGTGCCCTCTTCTTTCCTCATGTTACAGTGATGATTACCCTGAAAGGTAAAAAGAAAACATTACGCTAAATAAAGAGACATCACCCCAGTCCCTAAGCTGCTGCTTCACCTTTAATTTTTCTCTTAAGAAGAAACACTTGGTGACGTTAATGACGACCATCTTCTCTCTCCATATCCCCAGTGACCGAGACTAAGTAGGTAAATCTCTCCAGGCAAACTTTGTCCCGGTGTTCTTGTTACCTGCAAGATTATGCTCATTAATGATAAGTCTCCCAGTGTCCCTTCACTAATCCTTATGAGGCCGGGGCAAGATTTGATGATGGGTTGCCGAGGATGAGGTAGGCTGGTGAGGGTCTGGTGATGAGGGACCGACCATACAGGTCTGATGATGAGGGACCGACCATACAGGTCTGGTGGTGAGGGACCGACCATACAGGTCTGATGATGAGGGACCCACCATACAGGTCTGATGGTGAGGGACCGACCATACAGGTCTGGTGGTGGGGGACCGACCATACAGGTCTGGTGGTGAGGGACCGACCATACAGGTCTGGTGGTGAGGGACCTACCATACAGGTCTGATGATGAGGGACCCACCATACAGGTCTGATGGTGAGGGACCGACCATACAGGTCTGGTGGTGGGGGACCGACCATACAGGTCTGGTGGTGAGGGACCGACCATACAGGTCTGGTGGTGAGGGACCGACCGTACAGATCTGATGGTGAGGGACCGACCGTACAGGTCTAATGGTGAGGGACCGACCATACAGGCCTGATGGTTAGAGACCTGCCATACGGGTCTGGTGGTGAGGGACCGACCATGCAGATGTGGTGGTGAGGGACCGACCATAGAGGCCTGATGGTGAGAGACCTACCATACAGGTCTGGTGGTGAGGGACCGACCATACAGGTCTGGTGGTGAGGGACCGACCATACAGGTCTGGTGGTAAGGGACCGACCATACAGGCCTGATGGTGAGAGACCTGCCATACAGGTCTGGTGGTGAGGGACCAACCATACAGGTCTGGTGGTTAGGGACCGACCATACAGATCTGGTGGTGAGGGACCGACCATACAGGTCTGGTGGTAAGGGACCGATCATACAGATCTGGTGGTGAGAGACCTGCCATACAGGCCTGATGGTGAGAGACCTACCGTACAGGTCTGGTGGTGAGGGACCGACCATACATGCCTGATGGTGAGGGACCGACCATAGAGGTCTGATGGTTAGGGACCGACCATACAGGTCTGGTGGTGAGGGACCCACCATACAGGTCTGGTGGTGAGGGACCCACCATACAGGTCTGATGATGAGGTACCGACCATACAGGTCTGATGGTGAGGGACCGACCATACAGGTCTGATGGTGAGGGACCGACCACACAGATCAGGTGGTGGGGGACCGACCATACAGATCTGATGGTGAGGGACCGACCATACAGGTCTGGTGGTGAGGGACCCACCATGTTGGTGTGATGGTCAGGGTCTGATAGTAATAGTGTGATGTTGACACATAACTAGCCACTTGGCTTTATAGATATAATCATGATACATACATTATCAAGATTATCGTCAACATGAAACATACATTATACAAGCAACATCAACCTTCAACACACATTACACAAGCAACATCAACCTTCAACATACATTATACAAGCAACATCAACCTTCAACACACATTACACAAGCAACATCAACCTTCAACATACATTATACAAGTAACATCAACCTTCATCATACATTTTCATAAGTATTATGAATCTGTAACATACTTTATTATAAGTATCATCAATTTGAGACATTAACTATGATGTGTCATTTACCTGCAACATACATTATCATAAGTATCATCAACCTGAAACATATATCAACAAAAGTATTAATCATTTGTAACATACATTATCAAAGTTACTTTCAGCTTTAACTGACATGATCATAAGTATTATCAACTTGAAACTTATGTTATCATAAACATGCCACATACTTGATCATATCAACTTGTATAATATTTCATCAAAAGTATCATTAACCTGGAACACACACAAACATAAACATCATCAACCGGCAACATAATCATGAATATCATCAACCTACAACATAATCATATATCATCAACCTACAACATAATCATGAATATCATCAACCTACAACATAATCATGAATATCATCAACCTACAACATAATCATAATATCATCAACCTACAACATAATCATAATATCATCAACCTACAACATAATCATAATATCATCAACCTACAACATAATCATGAATATCATCAACCTACAACATAATCATAATATCATCAACCTACAACATAATCATGAATATCATCAACCTACAACATAATCATAAATATCATCAACCTACAACATAATCATAAATATCATCAACCTACAACATAATCATAATATCATCAACCTACAACATAATCATGAATATCATCAACCTACAACATAATCATAATATCATCAACCTACAACATAATCATAATATCATCAACCTACAACATAATCATAATATCATCAACCTACAACATAATCATAATATCATCAACCTACAACATAATCATGAATATCATCAACCTACAACATAATCATAATATCATCAACCTACAACATAATCATAATATCATCAACCTACAACATAATCATAATATCATCAACCTACAACATAATCATAATATCATCAACCTACAACATAATCATAATATCATCAACCTACAACATAATCATAATATCATCAACCTACAACATAATCATAATATCATCAACCTACAACATAATCATAATATCATCAACCTACAACATAATCATAATATCATCAACCTACAACATAATCATGAATATCATCAACCTACAACATAATCATAATATCATCAACCTACAACATAATCATAATATCATCAACCTACAACATAATCATGAATATCATCAACCTACAACATAATCATAATATCATCAACCTACAACATAATCATGAATATCATCAACCTACAACATAATCATGAATATCATCAACCTACAACATAATCATGAATATCATCAACCTACAACATAATCATGAATATCATCAACCTACAACATAATCATAATATCATCAACCTACAACATAATCATGAATATCATCAACCTACAACATAATCATGAATATCATCAACCTACAACATAATCATAATATCATCAACCTACAACATAATCATAATATCATCAACCTACAACATAATCATAATATCATCAACCTACAACATAATCATGAATATCATCAACCTACAACATAATCATAATATCATCAACCTACAACATAATCATAATATCATCAACCTACAACATAATCATAATATCATCAACCTACAACATAATCATAATATCATCAACCTACAACATAATCATGAATATCATCAACCTACAACATAATCATGAATATCATCAACCTACAACATAATCATAATATCATCAACCTACAACATAATCATGAATATCATCAACCTACAACATAATCATGAATATCATCAACCTACAACATAATCATAATATCATCAACCTACAACATAATCATAATATCATCAACCTACAACATAATCATAATATCATCAACCTACAACATAATCATAATATCATCAACCTACAACATAATCATAATATCATCAACCTACAACATAATCATGAATATCATCAACCTACAACATAATCATGAATATCATCAACCTACAACATAATCATAATATCATCAACCTACAACATAATCATAATATCATCAACCTACAACATAATCATAATATCATCAACCTACAACATAATCATAATATCATCAACCTACAACATAATCATAATATCATCAACCTACAACATAATCATAATATCATCAACCTACAACATAATCATAATATCATCAACCTACAACATAATCATAATATCATCAACCTACAACATAATCATAATATCATCAACCTACAACATAATCATAATATCATCAACCTACAACATAATCATAATATCATCAACCTACAACATAATCATAATATCATCAACCTACAACATAATCATAATATCATCAACCTACAACATAATCATAATATCATCAACCTACAACATAATCATAATATCATCAACCTACAACATAATCATAAATATCATCAACCTACAACATAATCATAATATCATCAACCTACAACATAATCATGAATATCATCAACCTACAACATAATCATGAATATCATCAACCTACAACATAATCATGAATATCATCAACCTACAACATAATCATGAATATCATCAACCTACAACATAATCATGAATATCATCAACCTACAACATAATCATAAATGTCATAAATGTCAACGTTTCACCTGGAATGAGGCGAAGCACTTTTTCTGCAGCAGTATTGTCAACATATGGAATGATTCGCCAATTGGAGAGGTTGAAAGCATTACCATTGATACGTTTAAGAACAGACTTGACATATTTCGCTTCGAGTCCACGACTTACACTGTTTTCAGCTCCTTAGCCACATTAATAGTTTGCTGGTTATTACCTATGAATCATCTGTATGACTATGTATAAGTATCCATGAGTTTCTGATATCTTCCACTATCACCAACAGCCTCGATATGACCCAGTGGTCTGTTGTTGTTTGTATTCTTTTGTACTGATATTGTTATTAAGTGTGGGGCCAGGTGGAAGCAAATAATCGTACATATAGCCAGATATGTTTTAGATTAAAACAGATTTTTCAAGATTGGTCATAACACTAATTTCCCTTCGCCAAAACATTGTAGATTTTTTTTACAATGTATCTTCAGTATCATTCTGATTTCAAACACCAACACAGATATGTATCTATCACTGGTGTTCTGTACGGCTTGGTCCAGGACTCGAACACAAGCCCGAGAACTTCACAGGTAGCGAAGCTGATCACAACATTACTGAGGCTGGCGGCTCATTACTGTAACACAGTATTACAAAACATTTCCTTGACTCACCTTGTAATCTTGCTAGAAAGCCTTTTGACAATGTTAACCCTAAAGAACCATTTGTTCGTATTACTCTATTGTGAAAACTTGCTTAATATTCCTGTTTTCGTAGAAATATCTAATATTAATGTAGTCTTCAGCAATAATGATACGGTAAGGGAAAATCTTATCAGAAGTGGGATAAGGTAAACAGAATATGACCGACGTATCTCCTGTGTGTCGTGGATGGTGACTAATAGGGACGGAGGCTGGAAATCGTTTCCTCTTGTTCATTTCCAAATATAGTAACAGAAGAACAAGCAGAGGAAAGAAATCGTCTGTTCATGATGCTGGAGAGAGAGAGAGAGAGAGAGAGAGAGAGAGAGAGAGAGAGAGAGAGAGAGAGAGAGAGAGAGAGAGAGAGAGAGAGAGAGAGAGAGAGAGAGAGAGAGAGAGAGAGAGAGAGAGAGAGAGATGAAAGCGATTTTAGATTACGCAGTTTATGGCCACTAAACTGTAAGGTAAAAGGCTCTCTTTGACGGAGAATCTAAATTGCGTTTCTTAATTAGATCAGAAGTTGTTAAACATATGAACTAAAATTAAAAGATTTTCATTTTCACAACTTCTCATCCTCTGTGGTCCTGGGGTATTCCGTTAGAGCGAAAGTTTGTTCAAGCACAGGAACTCTGTGATGTCAATGACAGCGGACGATAATGAAACGTGATGTTGTGACTTGGGTGTCCATAATGTGGTCGTGAGTGGACGATGAAATGTGGGAACACCAAGAGCAGAGGAGGGACAGTGTGGGGCCACTCAGGCTGGTGGTCAAAATTATATATTTGGAAGAGAAAATGTAACTAACCAGAGACTGGCAGATCAGTTTAAATTCTTTTGTATTCCAGTGAGACTTAAGTACATATTAGCCGTTGTAGAAACTCAGACACTTAGTGCAGTATTAAGTACAGCTGTGGACTGAAATGGAGCGACAACCTGGTACACTGAAAATGTAATGCCCAGTAACGTGGGTGGATGGCAGTCGAACCCACGACACTGACGGTAAACAATGACCGATGAATGGGGAGAAGGAGTTAGTAAGGCGGACTGAGACCTCTGAAATATGAATTATAATGTGTTATATGTAAGATGGATCATACATGCTGAGTCATCCTTTGTCCCTCCACATGTGTGGCCTCTGACACGTGCGTGCGGCTCCTGCGTGCAATATTATGTCCAGAGGAGCGTGTCCTCGCCTCCTTGCCAAGTGCGGGGTGGTAACCATTATATTATGAGGATTATAGAAGAGCATGGACACTTACCTTGAGCACACACACACACACACACACACACACACACACACACACACACACACACACACATACATAGACACGGGCAGAGAAAATAACCTCACTGGAGTTGTGAGAAAGTTGATTCGGGAAGAGAAAAGATTAAACTTCCATAAAAACCATAAATATTAGTCACATAAAGATTGTCTTGAGATGATGTTGGCTGAGAGAACAAGGAAAAACTAAATACAAAGCATCTGAAGCTACAGTTAAGATGTTGACTTTCCTCTTCGTTAACAAGAAGCTGCTCCTTCGTTTACCTCCTCCATAATGTCTGTAGCTCACATAAATTTCCCAGTTGACAGACCAACCAAATAATTTCTCGAGAGACCATTGGAAATTACGTGAACGGCTCAAGTTCATCAAAGATGTGGAAAGTAGATACGTGAGTGAAACACGGAAATATGAGGGTACACATGTCCACACATAATGCATGATGATGAACTGTTGCACAAAAGCCTTCTTCACTTGGCGCTGGGGTGTCACTGAATGTCCTCAGTGGGTGAGATCACCCAGATATATCACTGTTGATTTATATTTTAGAATAATGGATATCCCTAAATGAACAGATTAAATATATTGTTAACGAAAAGCTATGTATGTACGTACACCTGCACAGTTTTCATGGTTATGAATGATTATGAATTTATCTATGCATAGTTACACCAGAAAGAGTCCTGGTGTTACCCACGACCTCGTTCTAATGGTTCATTCAGCTCAAGGTATCAATATTTCCAGTAGTAGGCAAATGTGCACTCCACTGGGGTGAAACGTTCTCTAACCAGACTTAATCCCAATGATACAGCCTCGCTAGAGGTGACTTTACACTTGCAGGAGGAGTCCGGTAACGCCTGGTAATGAGTACTCTCTCTCTCTCTCTCTCTCTCTCTCTCTCTCTCTCTCTCTCTCTCTCTCTCTCTCTCTCTCTCTCTCTCTCTCTCTCTCTCTCTCTCTCTCTCTCTCTCTCTCTCTCTCTCTCTCTAATGATTCATACCTTAAGATTAACAGTAGCCATAATATGCTCCCATGATAATGTTACCGATGTTGTTCTCTCAGAAAACAGGTGGCTTATACAGATGATTTGGTTAGATATAACCTCACACGACACAGCTCTAAGGATGTGACTGGTCGTGTGAACAGTGTCCTATGTTAAGGGTTTGAAAGGTTTTATACTGGTCAGACTGTGGCACGGTTAAAAACAAGTATTATCTAACACAGACATTGTGTCGAAGTCGACCACCATTGTACTGCTCTTCTCCAGTATAAAGCTTCGTGTGATCACATATCTATCGTGTATCAATATCTACCTTTACCTTCTTTTCGCCCCTCTCTATCCTCCCTCATTTGCCGCATCCTGTTTTCATTTTCCTTAACTATTTTCATTCCACCTTCCCCTTTCTTCACTTTTTTCCTTTTCCATATTCTAATCGTCTTCCCTCAAACTCCCTTCCCTATTCTTACTCCCCCCATCTTTTTCTAATCTTCCTTCTCTCTCCTCTCCATCTTACCCTCACATTTTATCGCTTCGTTCATTTTTCTCTCCGCCTGTCTTCTTTCCCTCAGTCTTTTGTTCACCCTTTGTTACCTTTAAGGCTCTTTACTCTGTTCCCTTCATTTCTATTCACCCTATCCTTTGTTGGTCTTTTACAGTTTGCCTCTATCTTTATTCTTCTTTCCTTCTACATACTTCTCTCTTTCAACAAGTAACAATAATAAGAAATGATAAGAAACAGTTATTAGTAAAGTATGTGATAGTGTCCGTACGTTTTGGTCTATGTACCAAAACTGAACATATGAATGGATGGATCTGAAAGGTATATTCATGAAACTTGTTCACCTACAGATATTACTACACATGGATGTATAATCCTAACCCATAGTCCTTCTCTTTTCTATTTTATCCCGTATAGCACATTATCTTTTGTGTTACTTCCTGGAGTTCTATGTACTGTACTGTGGAGGGTGCAAAGCAACAATTACAAAATATAATGTAAAATTCCGTAAGGAGGAGAGGCATTCACGGTTCACCGTCGGAACTTTTATTAAGAAATTATTTCCGTCTTCCTTGGCAGCAGCCTCCGACCCATCCAATCAAGACAGAATTTTCTTTATTCTTTTTACTTTTCAACTATTGATTTTCAAAAATATGATCAGAGTGGAAGGAGGAGAAGTGAGATGGGAGGAGAGGAAAGAGTGTTGGCCATACCACCATGTGCTGGTACATTGAAGCGTTGCCAGTTACACGACGTGTTGCTCTGTGGTGAGGATGCTTTATATTTCTACGTTATCTGGTACGGTTATGATAACATGTAGGAAGATTGTATGTATACTGTGATATCTTTCTTTTGTCATGCATTACGGTTGAGCGCAATTAAATTCTTGTCACAACACCATGGAAAGAATGTCACGTACTCTTTTGTTCTGCTGGTGCTACACATCAATTAACAGAATTACTCCACTTGGAAATTGTTATGGATGAGATGCAGAATAATTTTTGATCATGCATGTGTCATGGTCTTAAAACTATTTTGTCCTGATTCACTGCAGGACATCACTGTTCAGATGAATGAAGAGCTACACTAGAAGTTTCTGTTACTTTGTTCACGCACACTTGTAGTGACGTAAACATCTGTGTAGGGAATGGTGGCAGAGCCTTGTTCCACTGAGGCAGAGGATGTTACTTAATGTTCTCAGTGGATGAGATCGCCCAGCATCCCAACTCTAGACACGAGGACGTGTATAGGACTACATCTTCAAGGTTGTTTCTTAGTTTCTTTACATTTAACTCTAATGAGTGAAACTAATCCCATGTAAAGTTGCACATCATAATCTTTTTAAAGTGAATTTCCCAAAACTGATGTGCTGAGTTATTATCAAAGTATCACTGCAGTATATCTTTATCAAACCGTCAGGTAGAACACTTGAATTAATCAGAGCACAGAGTTTCAGCTGTGAACTGGGAGCCCACCAGCCTCACACTTGGACTTATATAACCACACCTTTCCTACTTCAGTACAGCACAGTGCTATTCCGACGTATTACAATAATAAAGACCAGAGAGAAGAATTTTGTTCTGTCCACACAGGCATACGTGTCCTGGTTGTAACATGAAGCGCTTATACCAGTACCTCAGTTGATGTGTTAAGATATCCAGTTATCAATAAGATGCTTTAAAATTTGAAGGTATATCGGAGCAGAGAGGTTTAAGCTGATATGGCCTCTGTGTTACGATTACAATCTTGCAATTTGTAAGTAGTTTCATACAGAATGCCAGATGGAGCAGATATGGTTGCTGAAGTTATCCTGCAGGGCGTCAGGTATAGCCCAACAGTCTATCTTGCAGGATGCCCGGCCTACTATCCTGTTACTAGAGATATGTTTCTGAAGGCCAGCCCAACTGAGGGAGGATTGATGCAATCCTCCACTTACCTGCCATCATCCTCCAGAAGACGCCTTAGATATGTGGCAGGATGCGAAGTGAAGCAGCAGCAGCAGCAGCAGAACAGCTTGTCATAATAAACCAGACAAACACCGAACATCAGCGGTGTCTCCTTAGAAACCAGACAGGTGTCAGGCGACCACAGAGAACACAGGTGAGTTGTAGACTGTTATGGTGATGGTTTGTGCATCGACTGCCACCGCTACCAAGGTCAGGGAACATAAGGAAGGGAACTGAGGAGAAGAGAAAAAGAGGCCGGTAAAACAGAGGAGAAATTAAAGATAGAAAAAATTGAAGAGTAAGACGACGACGATATATTGAGGGAAAGAAGCAAAGAAATAGAAACATAGTAAATGTAAAAGGACAATGAAAGAAAAGAAAGACAGCGGGTGATGGATGGAAGTAGGAGAAACAGTGTAAGATAATAGTTCTACAGAATCCTTTACTCCTGACACAGATGATATACCAACGGGATGGTACTGGGTTAATGTATCTAATCATTACGATGACAAGAAATACGTAGATTAACTCAAATACCTGTGAGCCTCCTATTTCTTTGTTATATTATCTAATGTGAACCTGAACTGCTTTCGCAGCTGGGGACTTTAAGAGTTTCTCCTTATCATGAGATGTTTCAGAATAGGTAGGAAAGTTAAGGGATTTCAACGTGAACCCACAGATAACCATAAACTTTAAGTGAGCCAATTTAGATACACGTCAGTCTTTTATATTACCTTCATATAGTATATTCCTCAGAACATAACAAGTCACAAAATCATACAGTCTTTTGAAAGAGATTTTGTTTCTGAATTTTCCTTACTGGTTGCCTCTGTGTACATATATCATACAGGTGTTGCCGGACTCCACCTGTGCGAGGTTACAGGCCGCCTTAAGATGTCATTCTTGGCGAGGTTGCATCATTAGGAGCACAACCTCGCTACAGAACTCCTCCTCCTATGGAGTCCACCATCTATCTGCTACTGGAAATAGCGCAGTTTTGTAAATGCTTGAACATCTAGAAATGGCGTCCTAGAGTAACTCTAGGGCCCTTTCTAGAATGGAGTCTTAGAATATTTATGAATAGATAACACATATCATATATATCTGCCAACGTATGATTAATGACATAACATGATGAAAGTAAGCACACCAAATTTCTTTTCTTTCCATATATACATATCATTAACCGTCATAAAATGTTCAGAGTACTGAAAGATTTGTACAATTATTATGCAGGTCAATTACTGTGTTCTTATCAAGCGTTAAAAAATTCACTTCATTTTAGAATCAATAAAACTCCGAATGTCATCTGCAGTAGTGAGTGCAGGTGACACCACACACCAGCACAACACATGTGGCACCAGCAGGTACTGGCAAGGTCGTCCTCTGGTGCTTGATACAGCCGCTGTCACAGCTGTACTGCTGTAATGCTGCTGCTGCCAGACACATACTGACATCTTCCCTTACAACACCTCACTAAGGATGATACGTGACTCATAATGGTCAAATTTTCAAACAATTCTTCATTTTCCATATGACTGACTTCTCAAAATGAGTTTGAAAAATCAGAAGCTACTTTCTTTTAATTTTCATTGGCAATAATCATTAGAGGATAAACCACTATTGATTTATATTTCTGAATCATAGATGTCCTTAAGTAAACAGATAAAACATATGACAGCCGAAAAATTATGTATGTACACCTGCACAGCTTTCACATAGAGTTACCCCAGGATGCCTTTGTAAGCAAGGGTCCTGGTGTTACCAAGGACCTCTTTCTAAAGACTTATGCATCTCAGGGTCTCGATATTTCCAGTAGCAGGGAAATGTGGACTACTTTGGAGTGAAAACTTCTCTGACGAGGCTGTACTCTCAATGAGACAGCCTCGTCAAAAGTGACCTGTCACTTGCTGCCGGAGTCCTGCAACACCTGGTTATGACTACCTATAGGCAAGATACACCCAGCAACACCCAGGTAGAAACATGCTCTCTCTCTCTCTCTCTCTCTCTCTCTCTCTCTCTCTCTCTCTCTCTCTCTCTCTCTCTCTCTCTCTCTCTCTCTCTCTCTCTCTCTCTCTCTCTCTCTCTCTCTCTCTCTCTCTCTCTCTCTCTCTCTCTCTCTCTCTCTCTCTCTCTCTCTCTCTCTCTCATGATCACACCTTAAAGAAAACAGTATCAATACCACGCTTGTTTTACTCTTCCATGACAATGTTGCTGACATTGCTCTAACTCTCAGAAACTTGATGTGCAGGTGGCTGTAACAGATGGCAATATGGTTAGAGATAACCTTATACAGCATAGCCCTAAGAATATGCCTGGTAGTCTGTACAGTGTCCAATGTAAAGGGATTTGTTAGGTTTTATATTGGTCAGACTGTGGAGCGGACAGCAACAAGTATTATCTAACATAATGTCAAACTCGGCCACCATAGCCGTGCTTTACTCCAGTATAAAACCTCGTTGATCCCACATCTTTGCTGTATCAATTTTTACCTTTGCCTTTTTTCTATCTCCTCTTTATCATCCCTCATTTGTCATATCCGGTTTTTATTTTTCTTCTTCATTTCATTCCACATCGCCTTTCTTTCACTTCTCTCCCCTTCCCTCATCATAACAGTTTTTCCTCACTCTTCCTCCCCTTTCCTTAATATTCCCATCTTTCTTCACTCGTCATCCTCTCTCGTTAGTCGGTTTTCCGTCTCTATTCTCCGTCTTTCTCTCACATAATATATCTTTCCTTATTTTTCCTTCCTGTCTCCGGCAGCCTTCTTTCCCTCCGTCTGTTGCTCACCCTTTGTCATTATTAATGTTCTTTACACTGTCCCTCTCTGTTTTAATCACTCTACCTTTTTTTAAGTTACCTTTATTTTCATTTTTCTTTCGTTCTACATACTTCTCTCTTTCACCAAGAGAAAATTGTTATTGTAGTGTGTGATGGTGTGTCCTGTTCATGTATGTGTATGCGTTCGTGTCCATATGTTCAGATCTGTGAGCTACGTTCTTGTACAGAAAAGAATGCACATACATATATGGATCTAAAAGGTATATTCATAAATCTTGTTTACAGAAAATATTCTCTACACACGGAGATATAATCCCAACACAAATTCCTCTCTTTTCTATGTTTCCCCGTACACCACATAACGTTTTAGTTTTACTTCCTGGAGTTCTGTGTACCCTACCGTGGATGGTGGAAAGCAACAGAGTCGTAAAATATAATGCAAAATTTACCGTAAGGAGGAGAGGCATTCACCGTTCACTGTCGGAACTTTTAGTCAGAAATCATTTCTCATCTTCCTTGGCAGCAGCCTCCGACCCATCCAATCACGACGGATTTTTCTTTTTACTTTTCAACTATTGATTTTCAAAAATATGATCAGAGTGGAAGGAGAAGTGAGTTGGGAAGAGAGGAAAGTGTTGGCCATACCACCATGTGCTGGTACATTGCAGCGTTGCCAGTTACACGACGTGTTGCTCTGTGGTGAGGATGCTTTATATTTCTACGTTATCTGGTACGGTTATGATAACATGTAGGAAGATTGTATGTATACTGTGATATCTTTCTTTTGTCATGTATTACAGTTGAGGGCAATTAAATTCTTACCGCAACACCATGTAGAAAATATGTAATCTTTTGCTTTGAGTTATGTATCTGTTAGTGCTACACATCAAACGTAGAATAATTTTTTACCATACATGTGTTATGATCTTAAAATGACCTCATCAGTGTACGGCATAAAACCCTTCGCGGTAACCATCACTGCTCAGATGAAAGATTAACCACACTAGAGGTTCGCTCCTGCTAATTCACGCCAACCTGCTGTGACGTCAACATTTACATAGGTAATGGCAGCAGAGCCTCGCTCAGTTGACGCTGGGATGTCACTTGATGTTCTCAGTGGATGAGATAGCCCAGCCACCCAACACGAGGACATGCTGTGTCTTAGTTTCCTTACTCGTAACTCTAATGAGACATTAATCATTCTTATACTTCTATGTCATAGCCTGTTAAAAGTGCATTTCAATAAACTGATATGCTGACCTAAGTGTGTATTAATACAATATGTCTGTATCAAATAGCCAGTTGGAACTTTTGGGTTAACCGTAGCACAGAGTTCTAGCTATGTACTGGGAGCCCACCAGCCTTACACTTGGACCTATACATCTGCACCTCTCCTACTGTCTGCAGCACAGTGTTATTCCGACGGATCAGGTAACATTGAGGCCCCAGAGATAAATATCGACCTGCCCACATATCATCCGAGACCCTGGTCGTCATATGGAGTTCATATACCAGTACCTCAGATGATGTCTTGAGGTGATCCAGTTATCAGCAAGTAGATGGTTGAAAAAATGAACGTACGTATATTACAAGACAGAGGGTCAGGGTACCATACACCACGACTACACTCAAACTTCCTAAGTGGTTTCCTGCAGGAAACCTGATTTAGTTATATAGATGCTATAGTTATATTGCAAGAAATCATGGACAGTCCAGCAGTTACATACAGTTATTTTCCAAGAAACTCGGCCTATTGAACCCGTTAGTGGAATCATCTTGCAAATTTCCAGCCCAAGTGATGGACAAAAGCTATAATAAACTTGCAACAGGTTTAGTGCAGTCCACCACTTGGCGACTGTTATCTTCCAGAAGGCTAAGTGCCCCAGGTATGCACAGGATGCCAAGTGCAGCAGCAGCAGCAGCACACCATCTGGTCATAATAACGCCAGACAAACACCCAACACCAGCGGTGTCTCCTGAGAAACCAGGCAGGTGACCACAGTGAACACAGGTGAGTCCCAGACTTATGGTGGTGGTTTGGTCCTCGACTACCACTGCTCCCTACACCAGAGAACATAAGGAAGAAAACTTGGGAAGAGAAGAGATGGAAGGGCTGGAGAAACAGAAAGAGGGAAGCAAAGAAGGGAAAGAGTGGAGAGGATGGTAAGGGAGGTAATCTGAAGGGATATCGGAAAGAAATAGATATATAACAAAGTGAATGTAGGAGGAGGAAGGGGAAGAGAAACAGTGGGCGAAGGATGGAGGCACAGACACAGGGTAAGACTAGAGTCTTTTACTCTTGACGCAAATGATATACCAACGAGATGGTATTGGCTGAATGTATTTAATCATTGTGACGACAGCAAAAGATAAGGAAAGTGGATTAGTGATTGTCTTACACAATACACACACACGAACCAGATACGTTAGTTAACAAACTCAAGTACTAATGATACTTTTTAACGCATAATCTGTATAATTCGATGCGAGCTGGAGTTACTTGCTCACATATGTCATTCAAAGTTCTCTTTACCATCATAAAATATATCAAAATGAGCTGGAAAATTTAGGAATTTTAGAATGGGTTCATGGATAAATTCACAAACTGTAAGATAATCAGTGTAATCATATGTCCATCTTTATGCACTATAGTCTTCCTCATTAAACAACTTACAAAACCATACAGTCTTACAGAGAGCTGTTGTTTTCGAGTTTTTCTTACTAATCATCTGTTTGCAGGCATATTGTGCAGCTGTTGCTGGACTTCGTCTGCTCGAGGTTACACCGCGAATGAAAGTCACCATTTCCCTACAACTGGAAGTAACACAACCTAGGAACTGCAGGAGCTCCTGGACACGGGGCCCTTTCTAGAAAGGCGTCCTGGGATGAGTATCAATAGATGCAACATATTATATACAACTGCTAACGTGTAAATTATGACATATAGATAGATAGACTGTGCGCACAATCATACTAAGCACACGTAATAGCTGTTCTCTTTCATATTCAGATTAATCATTCATAGAAAGTTTAGACCCGAAAGATTTGTACATTTAGTAAGCAAGTCAGTCAACGTATTCATTATAAAGTCAACATAACTCGGGATGTCGTCTGCTGAAGCGAGTGTAGGTACACACCAGCACAACACATGTGGCACCAGCAGGTGCTGGCAAGGTCGTTCTCTGGTGCTTGATACAGCCGCTGTCACAGCTGCTGCTGCTGCTGCCTGACACACTGGCAATTTCCCTGACAGCAACTCGCTAAGGCTCATATATGACTCGTAATAGGAAGAAATTCTAGGTAAATCAACGTGTTTCATACGAGTATGAAAGATTAAAATGATAGATCAGAAATAACTTTTTTTTTAAATCTCCTCAACGATAGTTATGTGAAGTTAAACTACTGTTAATTTACATATCTTTTGAACTATAATTGTCTCTAGATATGCAAATGAATATATAATGAACCAAAAACTAGGTATGCACACTTGTATAGCCATCACGGTCATGTGAAAAGTACGTACGAGGGAAAACACACCAGAAACTTAATGAAATCATGTTCTCTCTCTCTCTCTCTCTCTCTCTCTCTCTCTCTCTCTCTCTCTCTCTCTCTCTCTCTCTCTCTCTCTCTCTCTCTCTCTCTCTCTCTCTCTCTCTCCAAAAGTACACAACTTAGAGAAAACAGGAGACATGAAACGCTTCTTTCTTTCCTACAGTGAAAATTGTCATGAAATCGTTCCATCCCTCAGAAAATTTGATGTCCAGGTGGCTTTCACACTTAACAATACGGTGAAAAATAGCCTTATCCAACATAGCCATAAGGATGTGGCTGGAAGTGTGTACAGTGTCCCTTGCAAAGGTTGTATGATGGCCGGACTGAGAAATATTTACAAACACGTATTATTATCTAACATAAGTAAAGTGTTTACGTCGGCCGCCATATTAGTGCTTTACACCAGTAAAAGGCCTCGTTGATCACACATTTCTGATATATCATTAATCTTCTTTACCTTCTCATCCCTCCTCATCGCCGTATCCTGTTAAATTTTCCTTACTCCTTTTTACTGCATATCTCTTCACTTTACTTTTTCCCCTACCCATAACCTATTCGTTTTCCCTCACGCTCCCTCCCCTGTCCTCACTACCCATATCTTTTTCTAATCTTCATCCTCTGTCATCATGCAATGTCCTCTCAATGCCCCGACTTCCCCTCACATCTTATCTGTACCATCATATCTCCTTCCTCTCCCTGCCTGCCTTCATTGCTTTGGTCTTTTGTTCACCCTTTGTCACTTTTAAGGCTGTTTACTGTGTCCCCTTCTGTTCTACTCACTCTCTCCTATTTCTGTTCTTTCTTTAACTTTATACTTCTTCCCTTCAGCATACTTCTTTCTTTCAACTACAAAACGTTACAAGTGCAGCATTTGACGGTGTTTGTGTGTGTATGTGTGTGTGTGTGTGTGTGTGTGCCTGTGCCTGTGTCCGTATGTTTGAGTATGTGTACTACGTTCTCAATCAGAAGCCAATACACACATAAATGTATAGATCTAAAAAGTATATTCATAAGACATGTTCACTAAAACTATTGGCTGCACATGGTAGCATAATCCCCACACAATCATCCTCTTATCCTTTTTTCTCCGTATGCCACATCATTTTAGGTTTACTTCCTGGAGTTCTGTGTTCCTTACTTTGGACGGTAGAAAGCAACAGTGACAATATAAGAAGCTTTGCAGTTAGGAGAGGCATTCACGGTTCACCGTCGGAACTTTTAGTCAGAAACCATTTCCCATCTTCCTTGGCAGCAACCTCCGACTCATTCAGTCATGAGTTGTAATTTCTTTCTTCAAGCTTTTGAATTAGAAAATTGCTGTGAATATGTGTGGTTGATGTTAATGCTGTGTGGGTGTTGTGGATGATGTGTGGATGAGGGGCTATTTAGTTTAGGTAATGTTGATGTGACATGGACGCTGTTGATATGATGTGTGTATTGTTGATATGCTTGGCGTATGTTGAAGTACTTGAGGTGCAGTTGATAAGGTGGTCAAGGCGTTTCATTTTTACTGCAATGTTTCTGGTACTAATACGGTATAGGTGATATGGATATGGTATGTGTGGCAGTGATGTGTGCTTGGGTGTAGTTAATGGTGTGGGTAGTTTGGGTACTGTGTATCTCATGATCCTCCTAGATGTTCATCTCAGGGTCATACACATCAACAGTCCTCCAGGTCTCGCGTCCAGCCTCCTGCCTGCCGTCCCCTGCCGTCCCACGATGGGCAGTCGCTTCCTCCCTTCCTCCCTCTGTTACTGTGTCTTATAAACCTCTCAAATGTTATGGGTCTTGCTAGGCAATTATGAACCCAAGCCACTGCCGTCCCTACGACATTGGCCATCCTAAGTCCAATGTTCCAGCTCCCCTTCTCTCAGGGATGGATGATCGTCTGGGGACACTAGATGTAGTTGGCGTATTGGTGAGCGCTTCCACCTAGCCCTCTGTAATAGCAATCTCTCGTTGTAAGTATTCATAAACTCTCTCTCTCTCTCTCTCTCTCTCTCTCTCTCTCTCTCTCTCTCTCTCTCTCTCTCTCTCTCTCTCTCTCTCTCTCTCTCTCTCTCTCTCTCTCTCTCTCTCTCTCTCTCTCTCTCTCTCTCTCTCTCTCTCTCTCTCTCTCTCTCTCTCTCGTGAACTTGCCAATCTTCACACATTTAGTTCATTTAAGTGATGAATGAAACTTAACTCCATGCTTCCAGGGCTATGTTATTATAGAAGTACAATTCAGTATCAGGTTTCTTTTACGTTGAAGATATTCAACTGGGATCCTGCCCGTTTAGCAATATGCGGAAGATGAGGAAAGAGATTACTTCCATCACAGCTGATGTCAATCTGACAAACAGTAGAATTCTGAGACATGAATGAGACTACAAACGCAGCAAATAAGAAAGAAATTAAACAATATACATATCAAAGACTGTAAACTTAAACGAAAGGATGGTACAGGTTAGTCAAGATTAAAGATAAACTTTATCAAAACAAGGATATTAGGTTGTCGTGGAATCTATGAGAGAACCTATCATAACAACTGTAGCTACAGAGAGAAAATAAAGGATTAGAATCTTGAAAAAGATAGGAAATCTGTTAAGTTTTCTACTAGGAAACTATGGTTACCATTATCAAATTGTAACATAGTTTTATGACGATAAGTATATCATCTTTACCTTGAACTTACGATGTAAGTGCACATTTTATGTATAGGATCAGTATATCTACACTCTCAGACAATTATTGTGATATCTAAAAGCCAATATTGCAGAAAGAATCAGATGGTGGAGCTAAAAGACAATATAATACATACCTATCTGTTGATGACGAATGCCTGAACTGACACAGTATAGAGTGCGTTAAACTTCCCCTTCACAAGTGAGACATGAAAGCACTAGGTAAAATAGACTGAATACCTTTTGCTGAGACATCAAACACCAGTATAAGTGGAGTTTATTTCTGACTGTGGCCACATCTTTCCTGTATACCTTGCCATACTGATACAACAGCAAGGATACACTCCTACACACACACACACACACACACACACACACACACACACACACATACACGCTCTCCTTAGATCATAAAAGGCCCCAACTTATGTCTCATGAAGGAATGTGTCCATCTGTGCATCTTTCAATCAGATCAAGTCGTAACAAAGCCAATGGCACGACCCATTCTTCTTCACTTCCGCTCATATTTTCATTGGTTCCTCATCTTCGCTACATCCTCAATACCCCTTACCCTACGACCTGGTGATGCTTGTGGGTGTGCACAAAGCCATCTCTGTATCTTTCCTTTCGGTACACCCTATACTCACCTACACTTTTCTCCGTCCTTTTCACAAAACGATTTATCTTAACTACACCCTCAGTGTCTCTAAACTCTCACCTGCACATGCCTCTGTTCTTTTCACTACATTTCATCTTCACTACATCCTTATCTCTACACTCACAAAATAGCCCCCCTTCATCTTCGATCAACAATTTATGTTCACTACACCCACATATTTTGCACAGTCTCACCTACAATAGCCGACGACCGTGATCTTCACTACACTTCATCTTCGCTACACCATCATCATCTCAACACTTTCACTTACACTTGCCCCCTTCATCTTCGCTACACTTTTTATCTTCACTACACCCTCATCTTCTCTACACTATTGAAATAACCCCCTTCATCTTCACTAATATCTTTCTCTTCACTAGAACTACATCTTCTCTACACTGATCTTTATCGGTCAGGCCAAAGGCCATAGTTTGATAAAGGTACACTCGAACCTGGCCTTTAAAGGTTATGTATGAATATTTTTTCTTTTTTCCTTATCCATTCTAATGTAACTTTTCTTCTCATTCGGTATAATCCAGTTTTTTCAACTCCTTATCCGGTAAAATCTAGTTCTTGGAGAAACAGACTTAACTATATTTACTATATTTGAAGATGCTTCACTATATTCTAAAGCTACAAGGCTATGAAAGTTTACTTCGTAAAGTGTTGAATGATCTTGTAACAATATCAGCGAAATGATCTCATATTCGCAATTCCTTATTCGTCAGGACCAAGACCAGCTCTTGGTACGGGCTGGAGCAGACAAGGTGTACGTGAACGACTCCGCCACCTGTCTTCAGGAGCGTCACACACACATTACCTCTCACCCTCCTGGGCATGAAGAACGGGTACACGCGCCTCCTTCTTCATCTGCAGAAGCAGGTAACACCTCATCTTCTTCCTCTGGCTACAGTGACTTTATCGTCGTCTCCTCTACTTCCCGTGAGAGCTACGTACACCTTCTCCAAGACGATGAACATGACCTCCTCGTACAACCCGACGACAATGATATCCACTACCTACAGTTGCTTGGGATTGGTGGCAACGGAAGAGTAGAACTGGTCAATATCAATGACCAAGTGGTTGTCATGAAGACTCTTCTAAAATTAGAAAACATTCCCGAATTGCTGAGTGAAGTCAGGATCCAGCGTGAACTAGCAGGCGCTGGAGGAGCCCCTGATATATATGGCCTGAGTCTGGAGCCTGCCAGGGTCTTCATGTCCTACACTGGAGAGACTTACGACACCTACATCAACAGCTGCACGCAGCGAGAACTCATCGAGTCTCTCATTATCGTGGCCTCCAGACTACAAGAAATCCACGATCACGGCTTCGTGCACACTGACCTCAAAACAAACAATATAACAGTCGAAGTTTCCGAAGATATCGACATCCACATTATCGACTACGGTTTGGCCACAGAAATAGGCAAGATCCTCATCTTCTCGGGCAAGAGTGGGAGACGACCTTGGTATGCACCCGAGTTGTATGAAGGAGTGCCATTGACCCCAGCCTGCGACGTCTACTCATTTGGAGAGGTTATAGGCACCGTAACGAAGAAGGTGTCCGATGATGAGGTCATATGGGAGCTTATCATGCTTCAAGCCGAAATCCAAGACGACAGTCCCACAGCCCGGCCTTCTCTCGACACCGTCATCAACAAACTGCGATTCATTGTTGAATCTCACTACTGAAGGGAGTGTCCAGTTTACTCCTCCAACATTGTAAAGAAATACTATTTTTTTGTACTAAGGGATAATGATAATCTTATTGTACAATAGATTTTAAAAATACATATTGTTTTCGATCCTGCATTAGTGAGCTATCCTCAAGGTATCCAGGAAGCTGTACTAAGGTCTGGAAGACCAGCTGGTGGCTACTTCCAGCATTACTGCCTACAGGGAAAGTCAGTACATTCGTGCACATATTCGTGTTTGGCATTTATGGATTATACTGCCAAACACCCTGACATCGAAGAGGAATACAACCTTAATTCATTTGATGATCATATGGGTACCCAATCTGATGAGAGAGCTGTGGACATCGTTCAAGAAATAATTAAACAGGATCATATTGATGTTGATACTCTTGATGCAAGACCTAAAACGTCTATGGTCCAGGTACATTAAGACACGAAACCTTCAGTTTATCTCATTCTTATATAAAGGAAGTGATGTGCTTTAATATAAGAAGACTTATCTTTGCTGAATACCCCATCATGGTCGTCATTACCATCATCAGCACCATCATGGTCGTCATTACCATCATCAACACCATCATGGTCGTCATTACCATCATCAACACCATCATGGTCGTCATTACCATCATCAACACCACCATGGTCGTCAGTATCATCATCAACACCATCACGGTAGTCAGTACCATCATCACCATCATGGTCGTCAGTACCATCATTACCACCATCATGGTCGCCAGTACCAACATCAACACCATCATGGTCGTCAGTACAATCATCAACATCATCATGGTCGTCAGTACCATAATTACCACCATCATGATCATCAGTACCAACATCAAAATCATCATGGTCGTCAGTACCTATCATCAACACCATCATGGTCGTCAGTACCATCATTACCACCATCATGGTCGTCAGTACCATCATCAACATCATCATGGTCGTCAGTACCATCATCAACACCATCATGGTCGTCAGTACCATCATCAACACCATCATGGTCGTCAGTACCATCATCAACACCATCATGGTCGTCAGTACCATCATTACCACCATCATGGTCGTCAGTACCATCATCAACATCATCATGGTCGTCAGTACCATAATCAACACCATCATGGTCGTCAGTACCATCATTACCACCATCATGGTCGTCAGTACCATCATCAACACCCTCATGGTCGTCAGCACCATCATCAACATCATCATGGTCGTCAGTACCATCATCAACACCATCATGGTCGTCAGTACCATCATCAAAACAATCATGGTCGTCAGTACCATCATCAACACCATCATGGTCGTCATTACCATGATAACCACCATCATGGTCGTCAGTACCATCATCAACATCATCATGGTCGTCAGTACCATCATCAACACCATCATAGTCGTCATACCATCATTACCACCATCATGGTCGTCAGTACCATCATTACCACCATCATGGTCGTCAGTACCATCATCAACACCCTCATGGTCGTCAGTACCATCATCAACACCATCATGGTCGTCAGTACCATCATCAACACCATCATGGTCGTCAGTACCATCATCAACACCATCATGGTCGTCAGTACCATCATCAACACCATCATGGTCGTCATTACCATCATAACCACCATCATGGTCGTCAGTACCATCATCAACATCATCATGGTCGTCAGTACCATCATCAACACCATCATGGTCGTCAGTACCATCATTACCACCATCATGGTCGTCAGTACCATCATTACCACCATCATGGTCGTCAGTACCATCATCAACACCATCATGGTCGTCAGTACCATCATCAACACCATCATGGTCGTCAGTACCATCATCAACACCATCATGGTCGTCAGTACCATCATCAACACAATCATGGTCGTCAGTACCATCATCAACACCATCATGGTCGTCATTACCATGATAACCACCATCATGGTCGTCAGTACCATCATTACCACCATCATGGTCGTCAGTACCATCATCAACACCATCATGGTCGTCAGTACCATTATCAACACCATCATAGTCGTCATACCATCATTACCACCATCATGGTCGTCAGTACCATCATCAACACCATCATGGTCGTCAGTACCATCATTACCACCATCATGGTCGTCAGTACCATCATGAACACCTTCATGGTCGTCAGTACCATCATCAACACCATCATGGTCGTCAGTACCATCATTACCACCATCATGGTCGTCAGTACCATCATCAACATCATCATGGTCGTCAGTACCATCATCAACACCACCATAGTCGTCAGTGTCATTATCAACACCATCATGGTCGTCAGTACCATCATCAACACCTTCATGGTCGTCAGTAACATCATCAACACCATCATGGTCGTCATTACCATCATTACCACCATCATGGTCATCAGTACCATCATCAACATCATCATGGTCGTCAGTACCATCATCAACACCATCGTGGTCGTCAGAACCATCCTTACCACCATCATGGTCGTCAGTAACATCATTACCACCATCATGGTCGATAGTATAATCATCAACACCATCATGGTCGTCAGTACCATCATCAAAGCCATCATAGTCGTCAGTACCATCATCAACACCATCATGATCGTCAGTACTACCTGTTCCTCCCACACAAGTCCCATAGGAGGAGAAACCGGTGATAAATAACTCGCGAGGCGGAGCAACACATGGGGGGTATCAAACAGCTCGAGTCTTGTGGTGTACTGAGTTTATTTACTTCGCTGAGTAAAAATGATC